>NC_138377.1:48155672-48190350 GCF_054177405.1 Leptonychotes weddellii
TTAAATTGAAGTATTTTCCCTTTAAAACTCAAATTTAGGATTTTTCTTTATTTTTGAAGTTAGAAAAGGAAAAAAAAAAGATATGTTTAGGTTGCTCCCTTTCCATTAATTATGTTTGCTACAAGGCAATGTTTTTCATCTGAAAAATTATTCAGCTCATTAGAATTTAATTGTATTATTTCTTTTTCTGTTGGGTTTTTTTTTTTTAAGATTTTATTTATTTATTTAAGAGAGTGCCTGCGTGAGTGAGAGTGAGAAAGGGCGAGTGAGGGGAGGGGTAGAGAATCTCAAGAAGACTGTGTGCTGACTGTGGAGTGCAGTGTGGGGCTTGATCTCATGACTCTGAGGTCATGACCTGAACTGAAACCTGTTGGTTTCAGTTGGTCACTTAACCCACTGAGCCACCCAGGAGCCCCTAATTGTATTATTTCTTATTACATATTTTTTACCTCATTTTTTTTTAAATCTCTTTAGTATTGGTATAGACTGTATCTTTCGGTTATAGTTTCCTGTTTCAGTTATCTATTGAAGTGTGACAAACCACCTCCAAACTCTTTGTATAAGTACAATTTTTTAAGATACCATGAAGAAATTTTAATTTTATTAGTGTACACATTCAGTCGAGCTACATACAGCTACATTCACTGTTAAAAAAAGAAAAACGTGAAGTCTTTCTTTGGCATGTGATGAGCCATTATAAATACTTTTTTTTTTTTTTTTTTTTTGCTATGCCATGGAGTTTTGTTTCTTTCGTTTTTTTAAGTAGGTTCCACACCCACAGTGGAGCCCAGTGCAGGCCTTGAGTTCAGGAGACCTGAGCCGGACACTTAACTGACTGAGACATCCAATTGCCCCTGTTTTGTTTTTTCAATACACGTATCTTTAGTATCAGCCCTAACTTGACAAGCATTTTCACCTCTCTAGTTGTGTACATAAACTAAGCTATCAGGAACCACCCTGAGCTTTTCATTGGAATTCCATGGTCACATCCTGATTCTTGCTGCTTTAGTGACCAATAGGGAGGACTCTAACCTTGCATTGCCATGGGCTTCTGTATCAACCCTGTGATTATAGGCTTTGTGCTGCTACCTACAAAACTATTTTTAGACTAGGCAAAGTGCTACAAAGAATTTGAATAGAAAAAGCTACTAATAGCCTACCTATGGAGGGAGCTTGAATGAGAGCTTGCTTCTCTTGTAGTTACTTAAAAGTAACTATTATGGAACTTTGTGTTTGGTAGAGGTTCAATAGACATTTTCTACCCTCTCCTCTTCCTCCATGTGTTTTTCCTAATCCACCCTTTTGCTAGACTATAAAGAAAGGAGTCTTCTACACTCACCTATATGTAGGTGAGTTTAAGGAAATAGGACTAGACTAAATGTCCAAAACCATTTCTTTTAAATATATTTACTATGTATATTTATATACCTTGTACACTAGCATGTATTTGAAGTTTGTAGAGCAGAACTGATACTATAAATGGCTGAATAGTTGATTACTATTCAGTGTGACTTGGGGACAGTGACTTTTAAGTATTTCTCTTCCTGGCTTGTCATAGTCTTCAATTTCAATTATTATAGCATTGAACTCCTTTTATTGTATTTTCGATGCTGGAGTTGGCTGAATCTTAGGTGTTTATTCTTGGGGATTTCAAGTTTTTCCAAGTGATTTTATATTTGTGTTTTAATTTTTATGATAATCTTAAAAATTATGTAAACATATTCTGGATCACCTGACTGAAGCAGGAAAAAAATCAATAGAACAGATTTGTGATGGAGCTGTATATCATTCTATTCTGAAGAATAAACTTTTGATAAAGAATGTTATATTATCAGTAGGTAGAAAATTTGACTTAAATCAGGCATTGTAATATACATTAATCCAATCAATCATTTACTCATTTGTTCCATACTATTCATTAAGTGCTCAGGAGTAATAAAGGCAAGCATTTGTTTTACTGTCAAGTAGGCAGACGTTAAACAAATGATAATTTCATATTTAATTACATCTGTCCTAGCATATTTATAGAAATTCAAGCTTGTTGAAATTCACTAACAGATATTAATACTTCAGAAGACAATTACATGATAAATTGTTCATTATAAAATTGTAAATAGAACCTGAATTAATACATTTATCAGTATTTCCTTCTAGGGTATTAATACTCTGTCTTAAAATGTTAAAACCATTTACTCATTTAGTTTTGCTCAGCTGAATATAAGCTTTGTACTAAACTTTTGCAATTGTACTAAACTTTTGAGCTGGTTATCTGTTTAGATGTGTGTGATGCTTCACAACTGTATTTAGTAATTAGTGTAATGCATGACCATAGATGAAACTGGTAATAGTAATGTTTTATTTTTCCAAGTAATTGTGAATGCTGAGGAAAATTATTTTTCACATTTTCTACTTGAATTAATTTGCCTTTTAAAAAATTTTCTGCTTGTTTTATTCTTTTAAAGTTTTTATTTAAATTCCAGTTAGATAACGTACAGTGTAATATTAGTTTCAGGTATACTATATAGTGATTCAACACTTCCATACAACACCTGGTGCTTATCCCAACAAATGCACACCTTAAGCCCCATCATCTCTTTAACCTTCCCTCTGGTAACCATCTGTTCTCTACAGTTACAAGTCTGTTTCTTTGCTTGCCTCTCTCTCTCTTTTTCTGTTTGCTCATTTATTTTGTTTCTTAAAACCCATATGTGAGTGAAGTCATATGCTATTTATCATTCTCTGACTGATTTATTTCGCTTAGCAGAATACTCTTTCCCTCCATGCATGCTGTTGCAAATGGCAAGATTGCTTCATTTTTTTATGGCTGAATAATATTCCATTGCATATATATACCACTTCTTCTTTATCCATTCATCAATTGATGGACATTTAGGCGGTTTCTATATTTTGGCTATTGTAGATAATGTTGCTATAAACATTGGGGTGCATGTATCCCTTTGAATTAGTATTTGTGTATTCTTTGGGTAAATACCTACTAGTTCAATTGCTGGATCATAGGGTATTTCTATTTTTAACTTTTTGAGGAACCTCCATATTGTTTTCCAGATTTGCATTCCCACCAACAGTGCAAGAGCTTTGGTTCCCCTTTCTCCGCATCCTCACCAGAGATGAAAACTTAAAACACTGAAACACTGATTGAAAATGAAAATAATCAATTTAGAAGATGACATTTTAGCTGGAAAATTGATGACTACATGGTACATGGTACAAATAAATTACTAAAAAGAGATAACAATTAGTCATAGTGGAGGTATAAATAGAAAAATTTTAATTTTTAAGAAAAATAGTTTTGCCTCATATACTTTTAAATACCTATGGGAAATGAGTAATTTAAAACAGAAGAGTTGGAGAAATGTAAGTAGAAAATGTTTTCCACTTGTAAGCATGTAGGTCAATAGGCAAAAAGGGTTGATTCATTACATTTATTATTTTTTTCCATAATGTCACCACCATTCGTGGGCTGTTTATATGGCTCCAAAATTACAAAAACCCACAAAACCCCAACTAATACTTTTTTTTCCCCCAGAATGATGTCAAATTATCAACCTGATGATTAACTGAATGGATCCAATCAGTTGCTCTTACAGATTCAGGTGTATACAAACCATGTATCTCCAGGATTAGCTTCCATTCTAGCAGTTTTAATATAGAAAATGATTCCACATAGTGAGGCTAATTCTACCTTCAGCATGTGCCTGGAGGCTAGCACTGCCTCCTTCAGGAACTTCAGGAAACCTTCCTTCTTTCTTCTGAAATGATTGCTTTGACATACATTCAAACGGGACTTGAGAAAATAATCTCTAACATTAGTGGAGGTCAACTATATAGTCACTAATAAGGCAGCTTCATCATATTCTTCAAGAAAGATACAGGAAGCTGCAGTTGAAGTAAGTGTATGTGTGTGTGAGAGAGGGAGATGGAGAGGGAGGGAGGGAGAGGAAAGGAAGGAAAGGGGGAAGGAAGCTGTGGGGGGAGGGGGAGAGGGAGAGAGAAGGTGAATGAGAAAAATTGACTTTGCTGCTGGTTGGTATTATGCTATTGATATTTGGGAATAAATGTGTAAGCAGTCTTATTGTTGAGCTGCTTGCCAGGTGGTGTCTACTTTTAGTGCTCCTCCTCCCACTCCTTGCCACAATCCTTCTCTAGTTATGGGTTAGGAATAAGAACTGCTTTTATCATTTTTTAAAGATTTTATTTATTTATTTATTTGAGAGAGAGAGAGAGAGAAAATGAGTGGAAGAGTAGCAGAGGGAGAAGGAGAAGCAGACTACCTGCTGAGCAGCGAGCCTGACGCGGGGCTCGATCCCAGGACCCTTGATCCCAGGACCCTCGATCCCAGGACCCTGAGATCGTGACCTGAGCTGAAGGCAGATGCTTAACCAACTGAGCCACCCAGGCACCCTTACTTTTATCATTTTTTAATGTGAACTCAGGTATAGAAATTCTATCTAGAATTCTATTTTCTCATTGGGGAAGCAGTTTTCAAAACACAAGATAAAATATTATGGAGTTTGTTATGTTAAAAACCCCCCACAACTTTAGAAATGTATTTCTAATGAATTATTATTTCTTAAGGGAGAAAAATTTTCAAAATGAGTCTTACATTGTTAAGGGGATATGATGTGGGTTTTTTTTTTTTTTTGTACTTTAGTGTATTTATAAGATAAATGGATAAACCCAAAGGGCTTCATTTTTATTGTTTTTCTATTAACATTGCAGCTTTTGTTATAAAGATTTCATAAAAAATTTGGAAAATTTGGTTTATATATGGCTTAACATAGCATCCTTTTCAAACAGATAAGAATACATTAATTTTGTGCCAAATGTACACGGTTCACAAATTATCTATTTGGGTTAAGCAGAAGTAATAAGTTTTGGGTAGTGTATCTGTTACATAGTTTCTAGAACTGGGGGCAAGTTGAATGGCTAATGTAGATCTCTCCTTCATTTCAGTTTAACTGTCTTCCATAGTGGATTATTTCCTATAGAAACCTATCAAAATAATTATTTTCCCCTGTGCCATGATATTTTTCCTTGGCATGAATTTTTAACTTATTTTAATTTTTTAATGTGAGATATTACCACTGTACACCATCCAGATTATTGAGCCAAGTGTCACCAATATTACTAAAGCTACTCCCCACCATCCTGTGATCTCATTACTCCTTTTCCTACCAGAGAAAAGTCACTCTTTCTTGAGATATTCTGTCACTTGGTTTCAGGGACACCACTTTTGCTTGATTCTTTTCTTACCTGAGTGCTACTCCTTCTAAATCTTTGCTGGCTCCTTCTTCTCTTCCAGACCACTAAACACTGAAATGTTCCAGGTCTAGTTCTCCTCTTTCTATAGTTAGTTTCTAAGAGATCTAATCCAGACTTAGTTTTATAAAATCATAATTACCTTGAAGGTTCCCATATTTTAATTGACAGTCAAGAAATTTCCTTTGAACACTAAACTTCTATATCTAATTCCCTACTCAATTGCTTCATTTACATGATTAATAGCCATCTCAAGTTTGATGTATCCAAAATCCAAACCTCATTTTTTAGCCACAATTGCCCAATTTCCACTTTCCAGATGCTTACTCCAAACATCTTGGAGCCTCTTTGACACTTCTCTTTTTCTTGTAACCCACATTAAGTGCATCAGGAAATTGATTTTTGCCTTCAAAATTGGATTCAGAATTAATTCTCACTACCTCCAGGGCTACCGGCCTAGTTCCATGTCACCATTTCCTCTTGCCTGAATTATTGCAGTTGCTTCCTAGTCGATTTTCCATCTTTCCCTTCCTTAGAATCTCTTCTCCATATTGTATCCAGAGTGATCCTTGTAAAACAGAAAGATGATCACATGATTTATCTGCTGAAAATTTTCCAGCAACTTGCCATCTGACTCACAGTAAAAGACAAAGTCTTTATAAGGGCTTATAGGTCCGTACATGATTTGACTTCCAGCTTCTTCTCTGGAAGAAAATCAGAATCACTTTACCCTCACATGGCAGTGACAAAAGGATATATTGATTTTTGCCTCAGGGTCTCATAATGAAGATATCACAGAGAATATCTGATGATGTTATGTTTTTTTTTTAATATCTTATTTATTTTACAGAGAGAGAGCGTGCGTGCGCGAGAGAGAATACAAGCAGGGGCAAGAGGGAGAAGCAGGCTGCTGAGTAGGGAACCCAACATGGGGCTCAGTCCCAGTGTTCTGGGATCATGACCTGAGCTGAAGGCAGACACTTAACTGACTGAGCCACCCAGGCGCCCCAATGACGTTTTGTGAATCAGACCTTTCTTTGATTTTGTTTTACTGTATAACAAATTACCCATTACTTAGCAGCTTAAAACAACCATTTTTATTTTGTTCACAGTTTTTTTGTTTGTTTGTTTTTTGTTTCTTTTTTAAAGATTTTATTTATTTATTTGACAGACAGGGAGAGAGAGCAAGAGAGGTAACACAAACAGGGGGAGTGGGAGAGGGAGAAGGAGGCTTCCCACTGAGCAGAGAGACTGATGAGGGGCTTGATCCCAGGACCCTGGGATCATGACCTGAGCCGAAGGCAGATGCTTAATGACTGAGCCACCCAGGCGCCACTTGTTCACAGTTTTGGAAATCAAATTTGAGAATGGCTCAGAATGCATAATTTTGGCTTGAGATTTCTCAGGTGGTTGCATTTGTATGTTGGTTGGGGATTTAGTCATTTGAAAGCCAAAATGGCAGGCAGTTGATATGTGCTATATGCTGGGAACTCAGCTGGAATTACAGACCAAACACCTTCACATTGCTGTTTCATGTGACTTGGACTTCTTGGAGCGTGGCAACTGGATTTTGAGACGTGTCCTAAGAGGAAGTGACAAAGAATGAATAATCCAAGGGCTCAAGAAGGATGATCCAAGTCTTCTGACTTGGCCTTGGAAGTCATACAGCATTACTTCTGCAGGTCAGTTACTAAGGCCAGCCAGATTCAAGGGGAAGGGAATTAGATATCACATCTCAATGGGAAAAAATGTCAGAATATTTGTAGTTGTCTTTATCCCATTACACACCCAGTGAGTATAAAAAACCAAGGACCCTATTTGCCTTAATAAGAAATATGAATTCTAGGGAGTAGATTATATATCTTGTAAAAGTTCAACTGTCTGTCACATGGGTGAGATTTCTAGTGTTCATTAATTTGGGACGTGTTGAGATATCCCGTCCAAAGTGAGAAAAAAAAAGTTGCATTTTACACTGCCTACCGTAAAGACAGAAGACACAATATTTGGTAGGCCTCGTAAGATTTGGGAGGCAAAACATAACAACTTGTGGTGAGCTGCTCTGACCATTTGCGTAGATCAACCATACAGCTCCTAGCTGTACCCAGCTCCACCTGTGGTCTAAATTCCCCTGCCACTTTGGGCCTGTGATCTAGTATCCAAAGGGCTTTGGGGGTTGTGTGTGTGTGTGTGTTCATCTGATATTGGGTACCTGTTCTATTTTACTGCTCTGTCTGGTTTAATCATATGCCAGTACCAATACAGTATTCATAGTAATATAAAAATGATTCAGTATCTGGTAGCATATGATTTTCAGGTTTCTCCCTACCATGTAATCCTTTCTTTTCATGTGTATCATGGCCTCTCTCTTCGCTCTTTCATATGTATCTAAGAATGAGCTTATCATGTTCTACCAAAGAAGGGAAGGAAAGGAAAGAGGGAAGGAAGGAAGGAAAGAGAGAAGGACGGTAGGAAGGAAGGAAAACACAAGAAACCTTGCTTGGATGTTTTGTTAGAATTTTCTTCATGCCCAAAGTCAATTTAAACCAATAATATGTCTTACTTGGCATAACCCTCCATTTATTTAGATTTTTTTTAATGTATATCAATACAAATGGTTTTCATATATGTCTTTTCAAAACTTCTTTTTTGTGCCTCACATTTTGTAGTTGTTATTGCAAATGGCAACTTTAAAAAAAAGATTTATTTATTTATTTTAGAGAGAGGGAGAGAATATGAGTGGGGGGAAAGGCAGAGGGAGAGGGAGAGAGAGAATCTCAAGCTGACTCTATGCTCAGTGAGGGCACTATCCAGGGCTCGATCTCATGACCCTGAGATCATGCCAGAGCCGACGTGAAAAGTTGGATGTTCAGCTGACTAAGCTACCCAGGCGCCCTCAAATGGCAACTTTTTGAAATTACTTTCTTTTCTACCTTCTTGTTGTTACCATATAAAAATAGAAATAATTTATACTTTTATATCAAAATAAATTATTTTATTTTATTTTTTAAAAGATTTTATTTATTTATTTGAGAGAGCAAGCAAGTGAGCGAGAGAGAGCATGAGCAGTGGGGAGAGGCAGAGGGAGAGGTAGAAGCAGACTCCCCGCTGAGCGGGGAGCCTGATGCAGGACTTGATCCCAGGACCCTGCGATCATGATCTGAGCCGAAGGCAGATGCTTATCCGACTGAGCCACCCAGGCACCCACAAAATAATTTATTTTAAATAATATTAAATTAAATATTATTCTAATAATTTCCTTCATATTTATGTAGATATATACATAATAATGACAGTGTCTTAAAGTACTTTTCAAAACCATATAATTTTTTTTACTTTATCTAACATGTCAATTTTTTCTAATATCAATATAGCTATGCAAGTTTTAGTTTCTTCCATTTCCAGTTTGTGTTGCATGTCTTTAAAAATCCTTTCTCTTACTCCATTTTTTTGGGGGGGGTGCAAAATTCTGTGTATGTTCATTAAATCAAACTATTAATGATAATGTTTAAATATTCTATATCTTTAAACATTTTTATCTGCTTTATATAGTAGATAAAGTATCTATTTGAAAATTTATAAAATTTTATACTATCCAGTTTGAACATACATTCCTTCTTTAATCCAATTCCCTTGATGTGGACAGGACCAGTAGTGTGATGGACTAGTCCTATTATGATTAGGTTACTTATTACTTCATTTTTAATTACTCAAAGAAGATATTGTGCCATGTGGGCCTGATCTAACCAGGTGAGTCCTTTAAATGAAAATGAAGCATCAGAGAGAACCTCTTTTGATGGTCTTGAAGGCTCAGTTCATGACTTCTTAAACTGCAAGGATATGAATTCTGCCAATAACCACATTAGCTTGGAAGAGGACCTCAAGCCTCAGATGAAACCTGGGCCCCATTTGTCACCTGGATTTCTGTGAGACCCTAAGCAGAGAGTCTAGCTGAGCCCTGTTGGGACTTTTGATGTACAGACACTGTAAGACAATGAATTTACATTGTTTTAAAGTGCTAACTTTTTGGTAATCCGTTATGTAGCAATAGAGATATAAAACATCCCTTTTTATATATTTATGAAGTCTCATATATCCCCATTTCTTATCATACTGCCTACCCAACCACCATCCTGAAAAGGTAATCATTCTATTTATTCTCTATCCCTTTATTATATGTGTATATTCTTGGAAAATACATGTTATCTTATATATGTGTATTTTTATTTTATAAGCTGTTGTGTTATAGGTCTCATTTTAATCTTATAATTTTAACATGGCAATGTTTCTGTGAACTATTTAAATTATATTTACAGGTAGTCTGTTGTTTCTCATGGCCTTCTAATATTCCGTGGTTTGTGTCCACCATATTTTTATGCCCATTCTCCAGTAATGGCCAGACTTGTGGGCAATTTCTCTAGGGTATATGTTGAGGAGAGGATTGCTGGTTTTCAGAGTATTTGTATATTTAACCTGAGTACTGTCAGATTGCTCTCTAGAATAGCTGCACATTTTACACTACCATCTGTACTTCATGAATCTTTCTATATTCTGGTGTTCTCTCCAAGAATTTATGTTATCTAGCATTTTAATTTTTGCTAATATGGGCATGAAATTATATCACATTGTTTTAATTTGGTATTCTCTTTTAAAAATGAGTTTAAGCATTTCTTCATGTCTTTGCCATTCACATTATTTCTTCTGTGATTATGTTTTTAATTTTTGAAATTTATTAATATCTGTTTTCCCCTTGCCAAGAGTTAATTATGCAGTCATATCACTTTGGTGTTCATTCTACTCTTCAAGGATTTTTTTTAAAAATAATTAATTAATTAATTTATTTGATAGAGAGAGTGCGGGCTCGAAAGCAGGAGCATGCATGCAGGCAGAGATCGAGGCAGAGGGACAAAGTGACTTCATGCTGAACAGGGAGCCAACATGGGGCTCAATCCCACAACCCTGAGATCATGACCTGAGCCAGAATCAAGACTCAAATGTCCAACTGATTGAGCTACCCAGGCACCTTCTACCATGTTCATATTATCTGTAACTTTGGGATTGGTTGTTATGAAATGTTTTTACTCTCTCTGTTTTTAATTTTTTTAATATGCCTATGAGAATTAATCACAAATATGTTGACTTTTTCTGGAAAATCATACAAAGCATTTGATTTGAATTTTAAAGCTTAAATATTGGAGACTCCTAGAACCTCTCATTCCTATAGAATTCTTTGCTCATCCAAGTACCCAAGCTTTTTGTCATTTCTCTTTTTAAAATTAAATTCACTTGAATGATTAGTCCAATAAATTATTGGCCTTAGGATATACCAAGAAGAATGCTCCCATGTCAGAACAGAGTTTATCAAAAATGGGTGGGTAGTTGCTTTTGTAGGAATATAGGATTTCACATGAAGAGATATGAAAAAAGAAAATGTGGATAGACTGAAAATATCACTGATTCTTGTAGGTCATTGGTCTTGGAATGATATTAATGAGAAAATGTTAAATGGTCTCACAAATACACAAATTTCACTTGCTTTTTCTATATTAATTATATATTGTTCTCTATCCAGTTCCAGTTTAGTAAAAAGATAAAAAGAAATAATATTAATAGCTACCATTTATACATTTTAAAGTATTTGCCTTTTTACTTTATTCAGTGTTTTACTTGGAATAGCTCATGTGATTCTCAGAAAACTCCTATGAGATTTATACTCTTATATCCTTGTTTTATAATGAGAATCTGGAGGCTTATTTTCACTAAGGGGTGAAAAGCTTGTTTTATCATATGAGTTCTACCTATGCTGCCTCAATTTAAATGAATGTTCTTGTATAATGTGGACTCTGAAGGACTAGTTCCAGTCTGGGTATGGCTTATTAGGGAATATGTGTGTGAATAATGCTGATATCTTAGCATTATTGCTGAAATTAGTGCTTGGCTAAGCAAGCTCAAAGATGGAGTGGCAATACATATTGAATTGGGCAATGTCCATTCAAAATGCATTTTTAAGATTTAGTAGTTCTTGGTCTTTTCAATACTGGTAGTTCTTATTCCCTTCCAACACCTATCATCCAGAAGTTCTTGAATTTGGACAGAGCTACACTTATTATTATAAGGAAAACAGCACTAAAAAGGAAAGTAAGTTGCATTATTTTTAGTGCCTAAAAAGCCCCAGATGCTAACATGGTAAAAGAAAATTTGACTATATATATACCACTGAAAAAACCCCCACACTATTGCTGTTATAACAAGGTTTCAAGAATACTAGATGATATTGATCATTAAGGCATTGCTTAGTGGTTTCCCCTTATATGACATTAAACATTTGCATTTTAAGTAATGTGGTAGTTCTGAGTACAAAGAAACCTGAGCACTGGAAAACATATGGTTGTTGATATAGCAGATATAGAAGTTTTCTTTAAATGATTTAAACTTGATATCTAGTATTTGACTCTTCTTTTGGTATGGTTTTTCTCCCTGGTGAAAGAAGAAGCTGAAGTTGTATCATGTTATAGGATCAGACAATCAGTATGATGGAAAAAGAAGTTGAACTGGTGACGTCCAAATCCTTATCCTTCTGACAGTTTTGAGAGTATAAGTAAATGAGAATTTGCTCCCACTTTCGAAAAGAGAAACAGTAAGTTAAGCGTTGATGGAGAGAAACCGAGAGCTAAGGCACTCTAGAAAGGCCCAAGCCCAGGCCCTGGACTAGTGAGTGCTGCTGGAGATGCAATTATATCCACCTTGTTGAGGTGCTCTGCTGATCCTGAAACATTTTCCTTGAGCTTTAACTGAGGCAGCAAAACAGGGATACATGAAGTTTTATGTCCAGAGGAACCATGGAAAACATGCAAGTGCACTGACTCTGAGTGGGAGCCCTGTGTTAAGTCTTTCACTCAGGGGCCAGGCATGACCTACTGAAAAGCCGAATACTTGACATTATTTCTATTTTTCCCTTTTGTCCATGTGCTCTCTAAATAGGCTTATTTTTCTTTTTCAAGTGCCTGCTGTTAAGAAGTGTTGATTTGGTTTGAATGATGTGGGAGGGCTAGGACAAAGTGGACCAGATTGAAAGAAAATTATTGAAGTTAAGGCAGAGAAACCATTTTGAAGCAGTTGAAAAAATGTTAGTTGCTTGCCATATGATATACTCTTTTTGCTTTTGATCCAGATGTTTTGGGCACTTGTTGACCTAGAATGCGTTTATAAACATTCTGCTTTTAACGCAGTGGACCTCTGATGACAAAACATTATATACATTTAGTATCTGAAATTAGCTTTAGGCAGTTTTGTCACATTGTAACAGCAGTCATTTACTTTCCTTACCAAAAATTTATACACAGTTGTCCTTCCCTATCAGACTGCCAACTTTTAACACTTAGGTAGTAGTACAGATAAATAGCCACTGAAAACAAAATATGAATGCCTTCTACATGTGTGTTAAAATAATTATTACAGTTAGATGGTTCTTTTGTTTTTTTGTTTAAAGATTTTCTTTATTAGAGCACACAAAGGGGGGTGTAGAGGGAGAAGCAGACCCCCCACTGAGCAAGGAGCCAGACACGAGGCTCAATCCTGGGACCTCAAGATGATGACCTGAACTGAAGGCAGATGTTTAACTGACTGAACCACCCAGGTACCCAATGGCTCTTTTGTTTAAGAAAACACCTTAATAGATCTTTTTCTACCTCAATTACAGCTCCTATTCTGGATGAAAGAGGCTAAGCCAAAGGTTGACTAAATTGATCTGCATAATCAATTAAGAAAATTTGAGTTTCTTCTTAGAGAGAGATGGTGATGATGAGAAACAGTGGTGGAGGAAAGAGAAAAATAAATAGCTAGCAAGGCTGGTAGGACATGATAGGAGATAACTTTCATGGTAGTGAAGTCTGATAAGGAAAACATTCTTTGGATAGCATTTCTTGTGTGATGAAGAGTTGTAGAAAGAGGATGACAGCAAAGGAGCCAAGATCAACAATAAAGAGCCAGGTGAAACCAAGGAGGCAGGGAGTATAAATCTAAAACAAGATGAGAGGTTGAAAAGCATTTTAAAATTCTAAAACCTACCTACCTACTTATCTACCTACTTACCTGTCTGTCCATTTGTCTATCCGTCTGTCCATCCATACACCCACCCACCCACCAGCCATCTACCTACCTACGTACCTTTCTACCTATCATCTATATGCCTATTATCTTTTAGTGACCTTATAACTACAGACATCTGAAGGTCTTGCAAACCTTCTGACTGATGGCATCTTGAAACCCTTAGATAAAAGATTAATACCTTTATTTTTGTAGAGAGTATCATTTTATGGACCAGGCAATTTCTACATCAGTGCTTTCTTTTCCTACTTATCCCTGTCTTAAGATGAAGGACCAAAATGAGAAAGATGAATCCTGTTTCCAAGTAATTTTAACAAAAGAGCTAATGGTAGACACAATTATAGCTAATAGCTAAAATGAGCTCTTTAGATGAATTCTTTTTTTTTTTTTTTTTTAAGATTTGTATATTTGGGAGAGAGTGAGAAAGTGCGATAGTTGGGGGAAGGGAGAGAGAGAATCTGCAAGCAGACTCCCCACTGAGTGCAGAGCCTGACACGGGGCTTGATCTTACAACCCATAAGATCATGACCTGAGATGAAAGCAAGAGATGCTTAACTGACTGAGTCATCCAGGTGCCCATAGATGAATTCTTTTTAGTAATATACCTTGCACCCCAATTAATAAAAAATAATTAAGGCATATGTGAGGATATTTTCTAGATTTGGAAATATGGAGTCTGTTTATTTTTATCCTTGTGTATTTTAAAACCCATAAAAAAATCATACAGAGACCTCCAAGATTAAAGATGGATATTAGGGGCACCTGGGTGGCTCAGTCATTAAGCGTCTGCCTTCGGCTCAGATCATGATCCCAGGGTACTGGGATCAAGCCCGCATTGGGCTCCCTGCTCTGTGGGAAGCCTGCTTCTCCCTCTCCCACTCCCCCTGATTGTGTTCCCTCTTTCACTGTGTCTCTCTCTGTCAAATAAATAAATAAAATCTTTGAAAAAAAAATAAAGATGGATATTAGGACTGGGTTTAAATAAATTTCTGTGGTTCCTTGGATTTTTTTTTTAACCTCTTCCCCTTGCCCTTGCAAAAGGGCTTCACTATAGATTGAACACTTTTAGACTGAAATTGGGGAAACATTACGTGCATGGAGGTGGAAAACACACATTATTCCAAAAGAATGGAAGATGATAGAAGGTGTCTTTGAACCTCAAAGTTTTTCTTCTGGCAAATGAGCTATAAAATGGTTTTCTCAATATGAGCTCAATTTAGTACAGTCCTAAGTTTCAGTCATCTCTGGGTTTTTGAGGTCAAGAAGAATGGAAAAGTGGGTTCCTTGTGATTATCTCCTGTAGACATTCCATGCCTGTGATCAAAAAAGATTCAAGGATGTTAGCATGTTTGCTTTTAATCTTGGCAATATGTCAAAAAAATATGAATGATAAAATAAATTACAGCAAACATATTAAGTTGCTTTTTATTTTTGTTTCTGATCTGTTATTTAGTTTTTCATCAAAGTTAGAATTGACCCAAGCTAATCTATGTCTCATCAGGAAAACTTATTTTGTGTTTGGAAGCAGTGGAAATCAATAGTAATAGATTTAAAAAGAGCACTCCAGTTGGTTTGGAATTCTTTTTTAGTAAGTTTTTGAAATTGACATAAGCTTAGGTGACTTTACACAATAGCTGAGTAAGAAGCTGCCTGGAGTGACGTAGAAGGGAAACTTCTGAATGGATGTCATAAACTATTCTACATAAAACTTGGAAATATCAGTAGGAAATAATTCTTTAGCTATTTTGTCTATTTAAATATCCCATTGCCACAACTTCTTATAACCCACTTTTATTCAATTACTTCAATTATCTTCTTCATCAAACCTGTAGAGGATGCCCATTGCTTGTTATGTTTTCTTTCTTTTTTTTAATATTAGCATTTTAATCTTTACTTCCTCACTTTTAAGTATCATTTTCATCACTTTGATACATCTCTCACCAATATCCTTGGAGATCTGTATCACTGTTATCCTATTGCACTAGCCTGGCAAACACCAACCCTACATGAATCTTGGGAGGAATTGTTAATTTCCAAGCAGTTAGTGTCAGAATTGCTTGGTGTGGAAAACCTGTTCATCTGGTGTCAGAAGTGTTGTGAGTGTGGTCGTGGTGTGAGAGTAAAGGTACACAGTGAGTTTTCCTTTTCCCTCACTTACCAACTTACCTACATCTGCACTCAGTATTTCCTACTGGCCGATAGTTACAGAGGAAAACGTGTTCCTTTCCATTGAACCCTTCCATCTCTCCTCTGAACTCCATGTCACCTCACTTTCTCAGGGGTCTTACTTTCTGAGGCTTATTCCTTCTCTGGTATGTCAATATCCTTTTCTTAACAGTGCCTTACAGTAGATCAGAATTTTAACACATTCAGTTCTCTACTATCTTAAAATAATTCTTCTGTCCCAAGTCTCCTTAGAGCTGACAGTTTCTTTTCACAACAAAGATTCTTTAAAAGGTCTTCTCATTATCTTTATTCCTTTCTCTGTCATTTTATCTTTGCCTTTATTCCTTTCTAATTTTATTAGCTTCACTGCAGTAATAAATAACCCCCAAGTCTCAGTAGATTATAACAACAAGCACTTATTTCTTGCTTATGTTACATGTCAACCACTGTCGGTTTGCTGCTTTGGCTCTTTGTAACTTATTTGTCTAGGACCCATTCTGAAAGAGAAGCCCTTTTGGGAAATGCTGTTTGCATGGCAGAAAGAAAAAAGTGAGAACTGATGAAACCACTTCATGCCCTTCCAACTTTTATTTGGAGATGTTTAAGTTCTAATCCATAAACTTTTGTGGTATTTGGACACAATCATCTTTTGTATAATTGGTATAAATCAAAAGATATGGAAAACCATTATTCTGGAAAATAAGCCAAGTTAGTAATGAGAGCAAAAATTTAGGTCTACAGTTTGTGCCAGCACTAGATCCAAGAGATAGAGGTGTCTATCTATGTGTTAATGCTTTAACAGATTTGTGTGTTTGTGTGTGTGTGTGTGTGTGTGTGTGTGTAATGTGAAGCCCTCTAAAGAGCAGGCCCCAGACTGGGGCTCTTCTGCCTGAGGCTGAGGATGGTCTTCACTTGGATGTTCCATATTGACATTTAATCTAACCGAAAATGAACTAATTTTTTGTTCCAGATCTGCTCCTTCTCCAGCGGTATGAGAGCAGAGATCATGTTCTTTCTTTTCATCTTTAATCCTGATGCTCCGATTTATCCTAATATTGCTGTGGAGCCTCTTTCTGAACTGGAAATGTGATGATAACCCTCTCCTCAAAGCTCAGAGTCTCCCCATTCTCACAGGATGAAATCCAAAATTCCTGGCTTGCCATTAAACTAAGCTCGTTCCTCCTTCTATCCTCTTGTAGTCCTCATTTTGGTGGTTTGAATTAATAATATTTATACTTCTACCTTTGCTGTTTTTTCTAACATGGATCTATCACTAATTTATGCTTCAGCTTCCTATTCATCAACTAGGTCTCAGTTCAGATGTTACCTACTGTATTGAACTTAGTGCCACACACAGACTTTTATGTACCTTCTCTTGTGTTTCTACTGAAATCCTATTACATAATTATGACAAAACATTTAATTATACTATCTGCTATAATTTGTGTTACAAAGTCAGTTATATAAATATATATAGCCATATCCATATGATTTATATGTAAAGGAAATATATGTGCTATATATGTGTGTGTATCAATATATGCCACACATAGAACTTAATGTAAAATAGTATATCTATACACGTTTACTAAATAAACACATTTTTTCTAGGTATTAAGACATAACCGGGCACCTGGGTGGTTCAGTTGGTTAAGCGTCTGCCTTCGGCTTAGGTCATGATCCCAGAGTCCTGGGATCAAGTCCTGCATTGGGCTACCTGCTCAGTGGGGGGCCTGCTTCTCCCTCTCCCTCTGCCTGCCATTCTTCCTACTTGTGCTCTCTCTCTCTGTCAAATAAATAAATAAAATCTAAAAAAAAAAAAAAGACATAACCTTTGTTATTTTGAATTTCTTTACTCAATCATGGTCCAAAATAAGAAATTCTGCTTTTCATTTGATGTATCTTCCCTTCAAATTAATTAGTTTCAAGTGGAAAAGCATGTAAAGTACACATATACCTAAAATTTTCAGATTCCTCTCCAAATATTCAAAGTTTTTAGAGATATATTCCTGGGCTATGTCTGATTCTACCATTCATTTCCATGTGAATTACCTGAAGTGCTGAACAGTTTAGGAGAATTGATGAATCTTAGCAAAAGATTTATAATATGTTGCTTTAATCCATTTATATTACTTTGGATTACAAACAACTTTTATCTGAAACATTGCATTTGTCTCTTAAACTGTTTCCTTACCTCCAGTCCCCTTTTATCCCAAATACATTCTTTAGAATTATTTTTTTTATTGAATAATTCATAATTTCTCCTTTATTTGAAATGTCACATTTATCAGATTCTTTTTTTATAATACAAATCTAACCCCCTTTTTATTTTTTTTTACATTTTAAAAAATTTTATTATGTTATGTTAATCACCATACATTACATCATTAGTTTTTGATGTAGTGTTCCATGATTCATTGTTTGCGTGTAACACCCAGTGCTCCATTCAGTATGTGCCCTCTTTCATACCCATCACCATGCTAAAGCAAAATAAGTCAATCAGAGAAAGACATGTATCATATGATCTCACTGATATGAGGAATTCTTAATCTCAGGAAGCAAACTGAGGGTTGCTGGAGTGGTGGGGGTTGGGAGGGATGGGGTGGCTGGGTGTGAATTGTGTAGAATGATTTTTTAAAAATACAAATCTGGTTCTTTCACTCTTTAGTCAAAAACTATCAATAACTTTCTATTTCTTATATTTATAATTGATACCTCCCTATCCTTCATTCTTTACTCCCATTCAATCATCAAGTTTTATAGATTCAACTTCCCTATCCTCTATCATATCTAGGCTTTCCTTTCTATCTTTAGAGCTACTTATAATTAAAGCATCTGTTATATTGTGCTTGAATTACTAGAATAGTCTCAAATTAGTCTCTCTTCTTGGAGGTTTGTCTTTCCCTAATACATTCTCTACTCTGCTGACAGATTGATTATTCAGAAATTAATATCAGTGCATATTAGATATAGGCTAAACTCCATAATATTAGCACACAAAAGCTCTGCCTTTATCTTCTAGCCAGTCTCTTTTTCTTTTTTGTTTGTTTCTTTCTTTTGTTCTTTGTTTGTTTGTTTCTTTCTTACTTTTGCTAATAACACTGGTCCTACCATCTGGAAAAATCTTTAGCACCATCTTCCTATAAAGTGCTTTTAACACTGAGTTTGATCAACCTTGTCTGTGAAATCTTTTCTGTAGCCTTCACTATCTCCCTAGCAGAGAATTCACCATTCCATTCCATCCTTGGTGCCCCTCTTTGATTTTGTTAATATTTCTTTAATGGTCATTATAAAATCCAGTCACTTATAGGAAGTGTTTTTATGCATTTTCCTATTTAATCTTTACGATATCTCAAAAAGTTACATTGTTTTATATATTCATTCTTTTTACACATATATTAATCATCTATTTTGTGTGAAGCATTTTTGCAATGCTTTAAAGCTTACATAGTAAGAAGGACATGGTTGCCATAATAGAACTTTAGAAAATTAAGGCTCAAAATATGTAAGTAACTGAACCTAGTGATACATAGTTGCAAATGCCAATGGATTCAGATCTAGATTTTGAGGGCATAAGAAACATCTTGTTTGTGATTTTATCACTAGTACTTTCTTCAATTTCTAGCTCATTGCAGTTGAATAAATGATATAATGAAAATATTTTACTTTTTAAACATAATTCTTTTATTTGGGCACAGTTCATCTACTCCTGAAATTCCTTTCACGTTATATACATTCCAGGATGAGAACACTTTGGAAAATGCACTGAATTATAGAAATTATAATTACCACTCGGACAGTAGATATTTATCTGTTTTATAGCTTTGCATATTCTAATTAAGGATTAACCTGTGATATGAAGGAGCTCACCTCATCTCATGAATACAGCTAGATAACAGCCACATCAGCGGAACTGACCCAGAAAGTGACCCAAAGACTGGCAGAACAGACCCTCCACAGTTAATCTTAGAGAGGATGCCACATCAGAAATGGTAGGAGGGCCAGAGATCTGGTAGGGAACTAAACTTCCTGTGAGGCTAACCACAAACTGGAGGAATACCACAAGCATGGAGAAGGGAGAGGAACAGACCCTACTGCAGGCACAGAGGACCTGCACTGGAAAGACAAGTCCCCATAGCATTTGGATTTAAAAACCAGTGGGATTTTTATAGTCAGTGGGGCTTAACTCTAGGTACTTTAAAAATCAGTAGGCTTAGTACTGGGAGAGCCAGAGGGTGATAGGGAACTGAGTCCCTATACTCGTTATGATGAGCACTGGGTACTGTGTGTAAGCGACGAATCACTGAATTCTACACCAGAAACCAACATTGTACTGTATGTTAACTACCTAAAATTAAAAAACAAAACAAACAAAACAGCACAACAAACAACCCCACTGAGATACAGCATAGAAGCAGCAGTTTGAGAAGCAAGCTCCAGGGGTTGTATACAGGAAGGAGATTTATTTACTATTCTCAGACTATGCACTAGAGGGGCAGGGATCTTAAGGAGACTTCTTCAAGAACAAAGGACCTTGCAGGCACCATTTTTCTCCTCACCCCAGCCTAGATACCAGGACATCTCCAGGAACCAGCACGGACACGCTCCACATAGCTTGCTAACACTGTGTATCCCACCCCCATGTCCTCCTGCTCTGCCTCATCCTACTTGCCCCACTCAGCGGCCATCCTTCCAAAGCAGCTCTAGCCAGCTCTCACCCTGTAAGCAGTCCTGGTAGGGACCAGTGCCTACTTTACTAAAACTGTGCAGTCGCCCCACTACCCCTTGTGAACCTACCCGGCTCAGCAGGAGTCCCTTCAAAGGACTGCCTAGCATGTCTCATTCTGCAAGCAGCACTACAGTGACCAGCACCACTCCAAAGTGACTCTTGCCCTGGGGAGAGGAGAAGATAACCAGACACAACAGTTTGACTGCAGCCCCAGCTGTGGGCTGGGGGCACACATCTTACCTGACTGCCAGCCCACCCACTAACAAAACCTCACAGGGAGCAGTATAAGGAGAGAGCCCTATAGTTCAGGACCACTGCTTCCCCAACAGATAGACTAGGGGCAGATATCTGGTCTGACTGCAGGCTCTACCACCAGTGAAAGCATCTCAGGGGACCATATAGGGGGAATATTACCCCCAATGCCAAAACCAGATAAAGACACTACAAAAAAGAAAACTACAGGACAATATCTCTGATGAACATAGATGCAAAAATCCTCAGCAAAATATTAGCAAACTGAATCCAAAAATGCATTAAAAAAAATCATTCACCACGATCAAGTGGGATTTATCCCAAGGATGCGTGCGGCTCAATATTTGCAAATCAATCAGTATGATCCATCATATTAAAAAGAGAAAGGATAAAAGCCATATGATCATCTCAATAGATGCAGAGAAAGCATTTGACAAAGTACAACATCCATTGATGATAAAAACTCTTGAGAAAGTGGTTTTAGAGGGGAACATACCTCAGTATAATAAAGGCCATATATGAAAAACCCACAGCTAACATCATACTCAATTTTGAAAAACTGAGAGCTTTTCCTCTAAGATCAGAAGCAAGACAACTATATCCACTCATCACTTTGTCAACATAGTACTGGAAGTCCTGGCCACAACAATCTGATAAAAAAAATAAATAAAAGGCATCCCCTTAAAAAAAAAGAGGGGGGTGCCTGGGTGGCTCAGTAGGCTGAGCATCTGACTCCTGGTTTTGGCTCTGGTCATTATTTCAGGGTTGTGGGATCAAGCCCCATGTGGGGCTCCAGGCTCAGCCCAGAGTCTGCCTGAGATTCTGTCTCTCACTCTCTCTCTGCCCCTCCCCCTCTTGCACACATGCTCTCTCTCTCTCTCTCAAATAAATAAATCTTAAAAGAAAAAGGGATCCAAATTTGTAAGGAGGAAGTAAAACTTCCAGTATTTGCAAATGACATGATACTATATATAGAAAGCCCTACATACTCCACCAAAAAACTAGAACTGTAAATGAATTTAGTAAGGCTTCAGGATACAGAATTAATATGTGGAATTCTGTTGCATTTTTATACAGTGATAATGAATTATCAGAAAGCAAAATTAAGAAAACAATCCCACTTACAGTTGCACCAAAAATAATAAAATACTTAGAAATAAACTTAACCAAGGATGTGAAAGATTTGTACTCTGAAAACTATAACACACTGATAAAAGAAATTGAAGATGAAACAAACAAATGGAAAGATATTCCATGCTCATGGATTGGGAAAATCAGTATTGTTAAAATGTCATTACCACCTAAAGCAACTACAATCCCTATCAAAATACCAACAACATTTCACAAAAGATCCTGAGTAACCAAAGCATCTTGAGAAAGAACAAAATTGGAAGGATTACAATCCAGATTTCAGGATTACTACAAAGCTGTAGTAATCAAAACAGTACAGTACTAGCACAAAAATAGACACATAGGTCAATTAAACAGAATAGAGATTCCAGAAGTAAATCCACAATTATATGATCAATTTATCTATTACAAAAGAGGCAAGAATATACAATGGGAAAAGACAGTCTCTTCAACAAATGGCATTGGGATAACTGGATGGCTACATGTAAAGCTACATGGATCACTTTTTTTTTAATATTTTATTTATTTATTTGAGAGAGACAGAGATAGTGAGAGAGAGCTCGAGCAGGAAGGAGGGGGAGAAGCAGGCTTCCCGCAGAGCAGGGAGCCCGATGTGGGGCTCGATCCCAGGACCCCGGGATCATGACCTGAGCCAAAGGCAGAGGCTTAACCATCTGAGCCACCCAGGCACCCCTGGATCACTTTTTTACACTATACACAAAGGATTAAAGACCTAAATGTAAGACCTGAAACCATAAAATTTCTAGAAGAAGACACAGCCAGTAACCCCTATGTCTATTGCAGCATTATTTACAATTGCCAAGATATGGAATCAACCCATGTGTCCATCCATAGATGAATGGATAAAGAAGAGGTGGTATATATACACAATGGAATGTTACTCAGCCATAAAAACGATGAAATCTTTCCATTTGCAACAACATGGGTGGACCTAGAGAGTATAATGCTGAATGAATCAAGTTAGTCAGAGAAAGACAGATATCATATGACTTCACTCATATGTGGAATTTAAGAAACAAAACAAATGAAGAAAATTTTTAAAAAGACAGAAAAACCATCTTAAATATAGAGAACAAACTATTGGTTGCCAGAGAGGAAGTGGGTGGGGGGATGGGTGAAAAAGGTGAAGGAGATTAGGAGTACACTTACCATGATGAACACTGAGGAATGTACACAATTGTTGAATCATTATATTGTACACGTGAAACTAATATAACACTGTTTTAATTATATTAGAATAAAAAAAGCCAATGGCAAAAAGAAGGCAGCGGTAGCTATACTTATATTAGACAAAATAGACTTTAAGCTAAAAATTGGTCACAAAAAATGCCATTATATAATGATAAAGAGGTGAATAATAATATAATAATTATATATATTTATGTACCCAACAGTGAAGCACATAAATACATAAAATAAATACTAACAGAACTAAAAGGTGAGATAAACAGCAAATACAATAATATTTGCATACTAATACTGCGCTCTCAACAATGAATATGTCATCTGGACAGAGAATCAATAAAGAAATTGCATTTGAACAACATATAGACCAAATGGACCTAACACCACATACAAGATAGTCCATCCACCAGTAGTGGAATACACATTCTTCTCAAGTGTACATGGAACATTTTCTAGGATAGATCCTATGTTAGGCCACCAAATAAGTCTCAACACATTCAAGGAGATAGAAATCATGTCAAGTATTGTTTCCAAACACAGTGTTGTAAAACTAGAAATCAACAACAAGAAGAAAACTGGAAGATTCTCAGATGTGAGGATGTTAACACACTCCCCAACAACCATTGGATCAAAGAGGTAATCAGAAGGTAAATAAAAAATAGATGTATTTTTTAAAGATTTATTTATTTTAGAGAGAGAGAGAGTACAGAGGGTGGGGTAGAGGGAGAGGGGAGAGAAAATCCTAAGCAGACTCCCTGCTGAGCAGGGAGCCCAACACAGGACTTGATCCCATGACCCTGTGATCATGACCTGAGCTGAAGCCAGGAGTCCGATGCTTAACTGACCGTGCCACCCAGGTGCCCCAAAATATATTTTGAAACAAATGATAATAGAAACACACATACTAAAATTTATGGGATGCAACAAAAGCAGTTCTAAGAAGGAAGTTAATAGCTATATATGCATATGTTAATAAAAAAGAGCTCAAACCTAACATTACATTTCAAGAAACTAGAAAAAGAAGAATAAATTGAGCCCAAAGTTAGCAGAAAGAATAAAAATTATTACAGAAATTGAAATTGAGAATAGAAAAATAATAGAAAAGACCCGCAAGACTAAGAATTCTTTGAAAAGATAAAGAAAACAGACAAACCTTTAGCTAGACTGACCAGTAAAAAAAGAAAGAGGACCCAAATAAATTTATAATGAAAGAGGAGACACTATAACTGATACCACAGAAATACGGAGGCTCATAGGCGACTACTGTAATCAATTATATGCCAACGAAGTATGGGTTTACCCTGCTATCCAAAAACATAGCATTCCTATGCAAATTCCCATAATCCAAAATGGCATAAAGAATAATTATCACTAATTTATATGGAAAAATTTTTTGAGCATTCCCAGACCCCCAAAATAACCTCTTGTTAGGCTTTTCTGGTACCTTAGGACACATCCTGCTAATGGAGACACAAAGTAAATCAAGATAAAGCACAGATACTTACAGACAAAATTGAAAGCTATTGTGGCCTGATGCTGAGGTCCTGACTGTAGTTTTGGGAGAAAGAGCTTGATGATGCCACACTCACTGCTTGAGGTGTGCACTGCCTGTATAATGCCTCGCTGGGGTATCAACACTGAACACACTTCTGCTTTTTGCCCTTTTTTTTGTAAAAGCAAAAATTGTCTTGATTTCTTTTTTCTTTTTTTTTAAGATTTTATTTATTTATTTGACAGAGACAGCGAGAAAGGGAACACAAGCAGGGGGAGAGGGAGAGGGAGAAGCAGACTCCCCACTGAGCGGGGAGCCCGATGTGGGACTTGATCCCAGGACCCTGGGATCATGACCTGAGCCAAAGGCAGACGCTTAACGACTGAGCCACCCGGGTGCCCCTGTCTTGATTTCTTTTTATCTTAACTCTTAACCCTTCAGATTTCTTTCTTTTCTGATCCTGTGAAATGTTTTCCTTCTTTATTGAAACTGACAGTAGTTTTTAGATTTTCTCTTTTAGATTTAATTATTGTTGAAAAACAAGCCCAAAGCCTCAAAATACCAAAAGAAAGAAAAACAATGTTAAGTGCATTCCAAAGTGAGTTGCTAGGTCGCTGATGCCTAACTTGCTAAGGAGGAAGTAACAATTTGATCATTGTGAACAGAACGAGGTACTAAAAACAGGGTTGAAGTTGAAGATCTTAGTGAGGGGCTTTGAGAAAAACACACAGAAGCTTGATAGTTTGGGGACACGGTGGATAGCATTTAAAACACAAAAGTGCCTAAGAACAAAACACAGAGTACCTAAAGCTGGCTGACCATTCTGTGATAGCAATAAAGAGATTTGCAATGGGATCAAAAATACATACCTATTTACATCAAGATCAGGGATGTATGAGAACTTCACTCAGATCTAATGTTAACTATATATGAGAGATAAAGCCTGGAGCTATTTAAAATTATAGCCAAAAGACGGTATAGAGAGCTGTTTGAGTCCTAACAGAATGAGTCCGAGTGGTGTTGGGGAATTCAGGTGTTAAAAAGGGTATCTCTATGAGAGCAAAGACATGCTGTGTTGTGCAGTAACAAACAGCCCTCAAATCTCAGTAGCTTAACACAGTATCATGTTGTGCATTTACCACGGGTCAGTACAGGTGATCTGCTTTTGGTAGACTCTGTTAACCCAGGCTAATGGAGTCTTCTTAACATGGGCTTTTATTATCACTGCAGCAGCAAAAAGGGAATCTAACAAATCATACAGCTGAGAGTATACTATTATAAGGGTCTAACATTATAGGTAAAGTAGTATAATATCATTTAAAGGTAAAATATGATATATATATATGTTGTAAGCCCTAGAGCAATTACTAAAACAGTAATAAAAAGTTGGCCTATATTTACTAAGCCAATAGTGGAGATAAAATAATTTTAAAAAAATTAAAAAAAAAAATCCTACACACATGTAAAGATGCAAGAAAGAACCAAAAACTAATCTGAAATGTAAAAAACAAATAACAAGTTAGGATATTTAAACCCAATTATACCAATAATTACATTAAATATAAATGATCCAAACACCAATTAAAAGACAAATATTCTCACTGGATTAAAAACAAAAACAAAAAACCAAGACCTTAATTTATGATGTCTAGAAAAAATTCACACGAAATATAAATTTACACACAGGATAAAATTGAAAGAGGAGATATATTCAACAAATAACTAAGGAAGCTGCAATAACTATATCAACATAGATATCAGAATAAAAAACATTAAAAGGGTAAGGAAGAATATTGCATAATGATAAAAGAGTAAATTCATCAGTACTGTTTGAGTAGGCACACAATCACAAAGCTTCAAAATATATGAAGTAGAAGGTGACAAAATTAAAAAGAGAAGTAGACAAATCTATAATTACATCTGGAAACTTCAACCCTCTATCTCATAAGTTGATAGAACAAATGGGAATAAAATCAATAAGGATACAGAAGACTAACATTATCAGCCTACTTTAAATAATTGACATTTTAGAATACACCACCCATTTTTTTCAAGTTCAGATGGTAAAATCACCAAAATGGACCATAGGTTTGGCCATAAAGAAGGCAGTGAATTAAAAAGTATTAAAATCATGCAATGCATGATTTCTGATCAAAACAGAATTAATAACAGATACAAACCTGAAAAAATGTCAAGTACTTGGTAATTACAATATGCTTTTTTGTTTATTACAATATACTTCTAAATAGCATATGGAACAAAGAAAAAATAGCAAATATTTAGTACTCTATAAAACTAAAATTACAAGATATCAAATTTTTTGTATATAACTAAAGAAATGCCTGGAAAGATATTGTATGAAGAAATAATCGATATAAAATAACTGATACGATGTTCTCTTATTTTTTTGAAAAAATAAGGCAAGTTCAAATTTTCAGCCAGTTGTAAACTTATTTTTTATCTAAATGAAAAATTGCTTCTATCATTTCAAAATATAAAATTGGTAGAAATAATTTCAGAAAACTTTGTTTCTTTTCAGTCTGTTAGAATCTACTTTAAGTTCTTTTTCAGGTCATTAATTTATATGGTAGAGTAGTGTCTTCAGGCTTTCTGAAAATGACACATTTAACAATGGCTAAAGTACTCAATTTTAGGAAGATGACTGTGAATGTGAAGTTACTCACTACACTAAAGTGAGTTACGGTCTGTCAGTGCATCTATTTAGTATGCCTGCCTAGATACTATATAAACACATAGTAAGGAACAACCATAAGGTGTTTCAGTGTAAAGAGTTAAATTCATCAACTGTTCCCTCAAAAAAAAGTTTTTGGCCTACAGACAGCTGCCTATACTCTCTGAACTTTGAATTCTCATACAAATAATTACCTAAACTCTGAACATTCATTTACATTTTATATAACAAGTGTTGTGATCATTTGTAGACTAAAAACAGATAAAAATGTATGTAGAAGTATGTATTTAAAATGGGGATTATAGCTCTGAAGAGTTTGCTGGGGTTTATCAGACAGATTTCAAACTTTACTTTTCACAGTTCATTTACGTTCACATACTTCATTTTTCAAAAAAGTACGTGTTGGACACACTTAAGAATTGGGTTTTCTATGTATTCATTTTTCATTGTGATTAAATATGGTGACTCAAGATAACGGTTTTTTTCTTAGGGTTATGTTTTTTGACTCAAAATAACTTCACTCAGTCTTATTTGCCATAGGGATTTGTACATTATTAAATGTTTTACTTTATACATTTCTGAATAGTGAACATATGGAAGAGTGTAATGTGGAATTTGGCAATTTAGAGGGCTAGAGAAACAAAATTAAGAAGCAGCTTTTTAAAAATGAAATCTTGCCATTTGCAATGACATGGATGGAAGTAGAGGGTATTATGCTAAGTGAAATAAGTCAATCATAAAAAGACAATTATCATATGATCTCACTCACATGTGGAATTTAAGAAACAAAACAGAGGATCATAGGGGAAGACAGGAAAAAATAAAACAAGACGAAATAAGAGAGGTAGACAAAACGTAAGAGTCTCTTAATCATAGGAAACAAACTGAAGGTTGCTGGAGGGAGAGGTGTGGGGGGGATGAGGTAACTGGGTGATGAACATTAAGGAGGGCATGTTATGTAATAAGCACTGGGTATTATATAAGACTGATGAATCATTAACCTCTACCTCAGAAACTAATAATACATTATATGTTAATTAATTGAATTTAAATAAAAAATTAAAAAAATTTTCAAAAAAACCAGCTTTATAGGAAACAAATCATTTGCATTTTCAATGAGTTTAGTAGGGTCTAACTTTAGACTTCAAGAGCCATGTGATGATTACTTTTGATGGCAAAATATCTAAATTCCTATATTTATTTTTGATAAAAGCCTCTATATTGAAAAAACCTTTTAATAACTTTTTCTTTACTTATATATATTTCATATATTTAACATGAAAAACCCAAATTATCTTGTTCTCCCACATTTGGCTAAATATGCTAACTAAATGAAGTATGCAGTTGATAGCATTTTATGAATTCTAAAATTTTAAGCAGAAAGTGTGAGTTGTTTTTTCAAGAACTTTCTTGAGTAATGTTCTAATCTTCATTCTACTTTGCAACTTTGCCAAAAGGTCTGATAAAAACAAATAATTTGCCAATAGCCAATAATCAAAATGATATTATTTCAAATATTAGGGAGAAAAATGTTTATTTTATTTCTCAATTAACTCACACAATAGTAATCACAAATATGCTTTTACTTAAATCAGTACTTAAAATATGGTCAAACATATTGAACAACAAAGAAAGCAATAAGAAATAAAGGTAGAGAAAAGGAGAAAAATTATACTAAAACTTCCAAGTGAGGAAAGCTCTAAATGGGTGGTGCAGTCAGTTGAGCGATGGACTCTTGGTTTTGGCTCAAGTCATGATTTCAAGGTCATGGCATCCAGTGCCAAGTCAGGCTCCATGTTGAACACAGAGCCTTCTTCAGATTCTCTCTTCCTCTCCCTCTGCCCCTCCTGCTCATACTCTCTCTCAAATAAATAAATCTTTAAAAAAAATGTTATGAGCAAATTTAGTTCTCAGTTTTATAACACCTGAGAAAGATGGAAATAGCACTTACTGTCCTAACAGCATGTATACCAACAAATTGACTGAAAAAAGTTTATTTTTTTTGATCTTATGAAGTAAAAGAAAATAATTGTGTGAAATTTGAAGAAAACAAAACCTATATTGGTTATCTACACAGCTTTCTTGTCCAAGAATATTGTGCATCTTTAATTTTAATATAAAAATAGTTTTACATTTAAGAACCATCTTTTAAAATGACAATCTATTTATCTTAGAAATATCTATATTTGATTTTCAAAATCTTATATGACATTATAATTTTTAATATGAAAATGGTTTTACCTTTAAGAATCACTCTCAAAAATAGTATGACATTATCATCTTTGAAATCAGTATAATTTAAATTCAAAACCTCACATCTCCATCAGATGACTAGAGAGAATGCCCATTATGTGTTATTCATTTGCCATAAAAATGCAAATGTTTAAAAGTGTGACAAGTTAGGAAATGTGTGAAAGACAAAGGATTAGTTTTTTTGTTTTTTTTTTTAAGCCAACCAATGAAGAAAGAAACCGGTCCTCACATTTAAGGATGACAAATGGAGCATAAATTATTCTTTGTGGTATGGGACAGTTGTAAATTATAGGATGCTAAAATATAAACATATAATGTATTGGTATGTTATAGGATTTGTATAGTTTTACTTTTACCAGGTAATACCAGATTATTTTTCAAAGTGGGTGTACCAGTTTATTTTTCCACTGAGTGTCTTTGGCATCACATCCCTATCAACATTTGATGTTGTCAGATTTCCTCTTTTTTTGCCAATCTGATGATTGGGAACTATTGAAATTTGAATTTTTCAGATGATTAATGTGGTTGAATATCTATTTTTAGGGCTATGTCATTTGTGTTTTCATTTCTGTGACTTTTTTTTTCATGTTATGTGTTTATCTTTCTAGCAGGTTGTTTACCTTCCTCTTACTGATTAAAAAAAATCTTTCCATATGTTTTAGCTACAAATCCTTTGATAGTACTATGGATGACAGATGTCTTCTCTAAGTTGTGTTTTGTCTTTTCAACAACTTTAGTTATAGGAGTAATTAATTTTAACCTAGTAAAAATTTTCAATGTTCCTTTTATACTCTAAACTTTTTTAAGAATTATGATCCTAGGAGGAACCTGGGTGACTCAATCGGTTAAACATCTGACCCTTGATTTCAGCTCAGGTCATGGTCTCAGGGTTGTGAGAATGAGACCCCTGTTGGGCTCCATGCTCAGCTGGGAGTCTGCTTAAGATTCTCTTGCTCTCCCTTTGCCCCTCCCCCTATGACCACGCTCTCTCACCCCCTCTCTCTATAAAATAAGTAAATAAATCTTTTAAAAAAAGAATTATGATCCTAAGATCATAAAAATATTGTCATATATTGCCTTTAGAAGTTCTATATTTTTGTCTTTCACATTTAGTTCTTTAATTCACCTGGGGCTAAGTTTTGTAACTGGTGTAATATAAAGAATTCCTTTTCCCCTTAAGGATAATAAATATCCCAGCTCTGTTTATTGAAAGGTCAATCTTTCCTCCATTAATTTATAATAGAATAAATCAATGTCCAGTTGACATTATGGATTTGTTTCTGGACTCTCCATTTGGTTTCATATAAATCTTTTTTTTAAAAATCAAATTCTTATTTATTTCTTCTTATAATCTGGACACAGTTTCTTATTTAAAAGCTTTTTAATCTAGAAAATCTGTTCTGATTTTATTTCATATAAATCTTGATATCTAGTGGTATAGTTACTGTTATTTCCTCCTTTTAAAAAATATATGTTGGCTATCATTGGACTTTTGCAGTTAACTGTGAATTTTATAATCAGCTTCACATTTGCACAATAAAATGCTTTTGATTGGAATAGATTACAGATTGACTTGACATAATTACAAAATTGAATCCTTTATTTATAAAAATAGAGTATTTCCATTTACTCATGCCATCTTTAATTTCAGCCTACATAAATTTTGTAATTTTTCCACAAAATTTTTTCACTACTTTTGTTAGATTTATTTTCAAGTATTTTTGATTTTTGATTCTATATACTGATATAATCAAAATATTACAAATACCATATTTTTATTGTGAAACACCATACACACAACTAAATTTATAAAAGTATAATTCTAGATTAAAGAATAATTTGAAATTAAACATATCTATTATAACCATCACAATGGGAAAGAGAGTATGACCTGTTCCTTAAAACCTCCCGTTGTGTCCTTCCCTGATGGCAGACTAGCCCTCCCTCCAGAGGTAACCACTATTCTGACTTCTGTGATAATTATTTTCTTGCTTTTCTTTATAGTTCATTATACAGTATGACCCTTTATATAACATTCAAATTATGTAGTTTAGAGATACGTATATAAAGGGTCATCCACATGTTTAATTCAATTATTTGACTTCCTTCTTTCACTAAAAATTATGCCATTGAGATTTATCCATGTTGATGCATGTAGATTATTCTATTACAAGAAAATACCATGATTTATATACAATTCTGTTAAGAGACATTTGGAATGTTTCCAGTTTTTGACTATTGTTAACAAAGCTATTATACACATTCTCATGCATGTTTTCTGATATAGCTGGGCACTGAGTATGTCTGGATCAAAGAATAGAATGCTGTGTTCTAGAATATACAAACCATTACTGTTCAAGATAATACCAAACCATTTTTAAAAGGAAGGAAAATTTACACTGCAAAGTTCCCATTGCTTTATATTTTCATCAATATTTGGTGGCATTATCAAGCTTTTTAATGTATGTTATTCTGATATATTTAAATATGTCCATTAAAATTGGTATTTCTGTAATTGTTAATGAAGTTGAGCAATTTTGATATGTTAGCCACTTAACACTACCTCTCTTGTGAAGCATGTGTTCAAGTTTTTTTTTTCATATTTTATTGATTTGTAGGAATTCTTTGCATATTATGGATGTGAGTCCTGTATAAAATATGTGTGTTGCTTATGCTTTCAGGGCTTGAGATTGCACCTGAGCTCAGTTTCCCATAGAACCAATAATACGTCCTTCCAGCAGGGAAAATGAAATTTCCATTGGTTTCTAAATCATGGATTTCCCAGACAAAACCAGTAAAACTGTTAAACTTTAGACAGACAAGCTGGTAGAACACTCTAAGTTGTGCCTTCTCTCCTTTTTCTTTCTTTCTTTTTTTTGATTTTTAGATTTTATTTATTTATTTTAGAGAAAGAGAGTGTGTGAGTGGGGGTGGTGAGGAGCAGAGGGAGAGGGAAAAGAAAGAGGGGAAAGAATCTCAAGCAGACTTTGCACTGAGTGCAGAGCCTGCCTTGGGGCTTGATATGAGGACGCTGAGATCATGACCTGAGCTGAAACCAAGAGTTGGATGGTCAACTGACTGAGCCACCCAGGTGCCCCTCCTTTTTCTTGATTAATATTGATAGAAGCTTATCAGTTTTATTGATCTTTTCAAAGAACCAATTCTGTCAGATTCTGTAGCGTTTTGTTGCCTCCCTTTTCAGTTATTCTAGAAAATGCAACTTGACTAAATTTGACAGGCTCCCTAAGACATGAAGTTATAGTTTAAGTTTTAGCCACTATAATACAGATAGAAATGCTAGTTGTGCAGAAATGATATAGACAATTCCCAGACCTAGCATTAAAAACCCAACTTTCTTTGTAATCCTCCATGATCTCTTGCTCTCAACAGTTTTCTGATGATGGGATACAAATAACTCATTAGTGGACTTAGAGGCTCTGGGGAAATGTCAGACATAATACAAAGAATGAGAAGGAATGACTGTAACAACCAGAGTTCCCTGTCCCCTTTTCCCTCAACTCCAATTACCTTCATTGGACATGAACAACACATAAACTTTTATTGTGTTAATCTACTGAGATGTTGGTGTTGTATGTCTTAGTTCTTAGTGCATTCCAACCCATTGTTGATCTCTATTCTAAGGTTGTTTTCTATTACATTAATTTCTGCTCTTACTTTCAAAATTTCCTTCCTTCTAATCTCATTTTATTATATATATATTTAATAACTTATTCAAGTGGATGTTTACATCATTCATTTTCAATGTTTCTTCTTTTTATATAAGCATACGAGGCTATAAATTTCCAACTAAATACTTCTAACTGCAGTCCCTAAATTTTAATGTAATATATTACTTTTCATTATTTCAAGTATTTTCTAATTTCCCTTAAGTTTCTTATTTGACCACCAGTTATTTGATAGTATATTTCTTTTTGTTAAAGATTTTATTTATTTATTTGAGAGAGAGAGCGCACAAGCGGGGAGGGGCAAGGGTCGGGAGAGAGGGAGAAGCAGACTCCCATGCTGAGCAGGGCTTGATCCCAGGACCTCAGGATTAGGACCTGAGCTGAAGGCAGCTGCTAAATGGACTGAGCCACCCAGGTTCTCCTTGAGAGTATATTTCTTAGTTTCAAGACGCTTGAAAATATTCTGGTTATAATTGTTATTTTTTATTTCCAATCATTTGGTCTGAGAGGGTAGTATGATGATATTAAACTGATGAAAATTATTGATATATGCTTTATTGCCCAGTATATGACGAGTTTTAGTAAATCTTCTGTGTGTTCTGGAAAATTATGTGTTCTCTGTAGCTATTAGGGGATATGTTCTGTAGATATGCATTAAATCAGGTTTGTTTATTGTGTTATCAATTTTTCTTTATTCTTAATGAGTTTTTTGTTTGCTTAATATCTTGCTAGTGAGACAACTATACAGATATAGTCCACGATACTTGTGGATTTATCTATTTCTCTTTATACATCTAACAGTTTTAACTTTGTATATTTTGAGGCTATGAGGCTGTTACATTTGGTGAATAATAATTTAGAATTTTATAGTTTAGAATTGTTATATCTCTCTGAGGAATTTAATATTTTATCATTATGCATTGAAGCATCAATAAAGTACTGAATGTTTTATCAGTATGTATTGAGGGGTATTTTAAGGGCAATTACATATTCAGACTCACAGCACCAGAATAGGCCACACATGGCACTGATTTACTCAGAGAGACAGGAAGCACAGCTTGCCAATAGTGCAGCATCCTCTTTAGGGAAAGTGGTTTTTGCATTATTCTTTGCGATAGTTTACACAGCTATACAGGGGCTATTCCCTTTGGCCTCCAGGTGTTAGCTCAGGTGCAAGGAGACCATATCATATCAGTGCGTATAGGGTCCACATTTGCTCAGAGCTTTATGCAATAGAGCCAATATATCTCATCATGTATCTAGGTATATATTCCAATGTACCCATAAGAAATATGATCTGTATAAAGATCACTATCCTTAAGGAAGTCTAAAGCTATGGCTTCCTACTAGGTATTTAGAGTGCATCCATACCTCTAGGTCAAATGCCATTTGCCAATCAGATTGTTTTTACTGTAAGCAATCTTGCCTGGTGATATAGCTGACAGTCAACTTTTATCAGGCTTCCAGGTGAAGAGATGGTAAGTTAATACAAGGTCAACGTGTCCTTAGAGAAAGAGACACAATTTTGTTGTCCTTTACTTACAAGTAACTTTATTTTCTTTAGTAATCCTTTTGGCCTTAAAGTATATAGTGTCTGATATTACTGTAGCTGTATCAGTTTTTTTTAAATTTTATTATGTTATGTTAATCACCATACATTACATCATTAGTTTTTGATGTAGTGTTCC
>NC_138377.1:48190850-48291154 GCF_054177405.1 Leptonychotes weddellii
TATTATTGTATTGTTGGTGATGTGTTTCTTTGCTTTTGTTATTAATTGGCTTATATAATTGGCTGCTCCCATGTTAGGGGCATAGATATTTACAATTGTTAAATCTTCTTGTTGGATAGACACTTTAAGTATGCTTTAGTGTCCTTCCTCATCTCTTATTACAGTCTTTGGTTTAAAATGTAATTTGTCTGATATAAGGATTGCCACACCAGCTTTCTTTTGGTGTCCATTAGCATGGTAGATGGTTTTCCACCCCCTCACTTTCAATCTGGGGGTGTCTTTGGGTCTAAAATGAGTCTCTTGCAGACAGCATATCGATGGGTCTTGTTTTTTTACTCAATCTGATTGCCTGTGTCTTTTGATTGGGGCATTTAGCCCATTTACATTCAGGGTAACTATTGAAAGATATAAATTTAATGCCATTGTATTGCCTGTAAGGTGACTGTTACTGTATATTGTCTCTGTTCCCTTCTGGTCTATGTTACTTTTAGGCTCTCTCTTTGCTTAGAGGAACCCTTTCGATATTTCTTGTAGGGCTGATTTCGTGTTTGCAGATTCCTTTGGTTTTTGTTTGTCCTGGAAGCTTTTTATCTCTCCTTCTATTTTCAATGACAGCCTAGCTGGATATAATATTCTTGGCTGCATATTTTTCTCATTTAGTGCTCTGAATATATCCTGCCAGTCCTTTCTGGCCTGCCAGGTCTCTGTGGATAGGTCTGTTGCTAATCCAATGTTTCTCCCCTTGTAGGTTACAGATCTCTTGTCTCGAGCTGCTTTCAGGATTTTCTCTTTGTCTCTGTGACTTGTAAGTTTTACTTTTAGATGTCAGGCTGTTGACCTATTTTTATTGTTTTTGAGGGGGGTTTTCTGTGCCTCCTGGATTTTGATGCCTGCTTCCTTCCCTAAACTAGGGAAGTTCTCTGCTATAATTTGCTCTAATATACTTTCTGCCCCTCTCTCTCTCTTTCTTCTTCTTCTGGGATCCCAATTATTCTAATATTGTTTCATCTTATGGTATCACTTATCTCTCGAATTCTGCCCTCATGATCCAGTAGTTGTTAATCTCTTTTTGTCAACTTGTTTAATTTCCATCATTTGGTCTTCTATATTCCTAATTCTCTCTTCTGCCTCATTTATCCTAGCAGTTAGAGCCTCCATTTTTGATTGCCCCTCATTAATAGCCTTTTGATTTCAACTTGGTTAGATTTTAGTTCTTTTATTTCTTCAGAAAGGTTTTCTCTAATATCTTCCTTACTTTTTTCAAGCCTAGCTAGTATCTTTATAATCGTCATTCTGAACTCTAGTTCTGACATCTTACTAATGTCCATATTGATTAGGTCCCTGGCAGTCGGTACTGCCTCTTTCTCTTTTTTGAGGTTTTTTTTCTCTCTTGTCACTTTGTCCAGAGGAGAATAGATGCATGAGAGAACAAAATGCTAACAGGGTAACAACGACCCCAGAAAAATATACACTAAACAAACCAGAAGAGACCTGAAACCGGTGGAAAAGACAGGGAAAGAAAGAAAAAAGAAAAAAAAAGGACAAGAAAAAGTTAAAAAAAAAAGAATATGATCAAATCTAATCAGGCTGGTGAATAGATCAGTGCCACACACTAGATTTTGGGCATATTTTGGTCTGTTAGAAGAAACTGCCTCCCAAAATTTTAAAGAAAGAAAAGCTTATATATGTACAAAAATAAGGGTAAATATGATGAAGGGATGGGATATGAATGTAAAGATGAAAATTATAAAAGATTTTATAAAAGGAATTGATAAGTAGTTGGTTGAAAAAAGAAAGAAGAGAAATTAAAAAAAAAGGGGGGAGAATGTGATCAGGGAGGAGACTAGAACAAAGCCATACACTAGAAATTTAGGTTATAGTTTGGTCTGTTAGAAGAAACTATCTCAAAATTTTAAAGAGAGAACAACTTATATGTATATGAAAAATAAGGTTAACTACTGTGAAAGGATAGAATATGACTCTAAAAATGAAAAATAAAAAAGATTTTAAAAAAGGGATTGATAAGATGTTGGTTGAAAAAGGGAAAAAGAAAAATTCAAAAAAAAAGAAGGAAGAAAAAGAAAAAAAGAAAATTTAAAAAATTAACCTTGAAAGACTAAAGAATCAGGGGGAAAAGCCATGAATTCTATGTCCTGTATTCCCCTAGCGCTGGAGTTCTGCCGTTCTCATTGATTGGTAAACTTGGTCTTGGCTGGCTGTTCTTGCTGATCTTCTGGGGGAGGGGCCTGTTGCCCTGGTTCCCAAATGTCTTTGCTGGAGGCGGAAGTGCCCCGCCCTTGCCCGGTCAGGCTAAATAATCTGCTAGGGTTTGCTCTCCAGAGCTTTTGTTCCCTGCAAGCTTTCGGTACAGCTTTGGAGGATGAGAGTGAAAATGGCAGCCTCCCAATCTCCACCTTGGAGGAGCCGAAAACTTGGGGCCCCACTCCTCAGTGCACCTTCAGAGAAAAGCAGTCAATCACTCCTGTCTCCCTGGTCTCTGGTGGCACTCCGCACTCACCTGGCCTGTGACCGAGCGTTTCTATCTCTGGCACCCAACCTAGTGTGGAGATTCCAAACCCAGCAGATCCCTGCAGTTTGCTCCCACGCCGCTCCTCCTAGGGGAGGGGAGGAAGGTGAGTCTCCGGATCTGCCACTTGTTGGGTCCCTGCTGGAGGAGCAGTGGCCTGACTGTGCCGTGGATCACAGTTGATGGCAACCCCGAGCTGAGAGCCCCCGCCTCGGCTCTGTCTCTGCAGCCGGCTTCCCCGCCCCAATCCCTGGGAGCTCTGCCGCACTCAGGCACCCCCAGTCTTTCTGTGAACCTGAGGGTCCTGAGACCACACTGTCCTGCGAGGGTTCCACTCCCCATTTAGCCACTGGAGAGACGTCCCTCAGCAGAGCCGACTACTAAAAGTTCTGATTTTGTGCTCCGCTGCTCTATCACTTGCCAGTAGAAACTGACAGAGGCCCCCTCCCTCGCCATCTATTTTTCCTATCTCCTCGCATTCACTTCTCTGCACCTATTACCTTCCAGAAAGCAGTTGCTTTTCTGTTCAGAGAGTTGCTGCTATTCTTTTCTTCGATCTCCTGTTGAGTTTGTAGGTGTTCAGAATGGTTTGATCCCTATCTAGCTGAATTCCTGGGACCAGACGAAATTTAGGTCTCCTACTCCTCCTCTATCTTGCTCCTCCTCCCAATTTTTTTTTAGTTAAAAATTTCCTGTTGTATTTTTACTTTCAAACTCTGTATCTTTATGATTTTTATATGTCTCTTGTTCAGAGCATATAGCTAGATTTAATTTTTATGCAGTATGGGCTTTTTTTTTTTTATTTAACTGGAGCTTTATTTGCTTTCTTGTCAATTAACTGGTTATTATAATTCCATTTTTTTCTCTTTTGATAATGCTTCTTGCTTCCATTGTGCTGTTTAGAAGTCAGCTGTTACTCTATCTCTTTACAATTTTTTATCTTTTCTCTAGCTTCATTTAAGATTTTCAATTTAAGTGTTCTATAGTTTCACTATGATATATATATATCTCATATATATGTCTCTCATATATATGTGTATATTTATTTTTATTTATCTTCCTGATAGTTAATTTGGATTTCTAAATTTGTGGGTTGATCTTTCAGCTCAAGTACTAGAGAGAATGTGGAGAAATTGGAATCCTTGCGTACTGTTGGTGGGAATGTAAAATGGTGCAGCCACTATAGAAAACAGTAGGGAAGTTCCTCAAAAAATTAAAAGAGAACTACCATGTGTTCTATTCCTGGGTGTATATCCAAAATAATTGAAATCAGGATCTCAAAGGAGATACCTGCACTTCCATGTTCATTATTCACAGTAGTCAAGAGGTAAAAACAACCTAAATGTCTATTGACAGATGAATGGGTAAAGAAAATGTGGTAAATACATACAGTGGAATATCACATAGCCTTAAAACAGAAGGAAATCCTGCCATACGTGACAACATGGAACCTGTAATACAGTATGCTAAGAGTCATAAGGCAGCCATAAAAAGGACAAATTCTGCATTATTCCACTTCTATAAAGTATCTAACATAGTCAAACTCATAGAAGCAGAGAGTAAATGGTAGTTGCCAGTGGCTGGGTGAGTTGTTATTCAGTGGGTACGAAGTTTCAGCGATGTGAGGTGAGTAAGTTCTAGACATCTGCTGTACAACACGTGTCAATAGTTGACAATCTGTATTGTACACTTAAAGATATGTTAAGAAGGTAAATTTCATGTTAAGTATTCCTACCATAATAAAACAAAACAAAAACACAAAGAGATAGAAGAAAATTTGGGGAGGAGAGAGAGATTTATTAACTTGATTATGGTGTTAGTTTCATGGTTATATACATTGGTTGATACTCAACAAATTGTATACTTTAAATATGTGCAGTGCCTTGTATATCAATTAAACTTCCATAAAACTGTTAAAAAAAAGTAGCACCGGTAGTTTTGTATTGAGCTCCATTCCATTAATTCACATAATTTCCTTAAGAGGGATGTCTGGATAGTAAATATTTATATTATACCATTTTCTATCAAGGGGTCCTAGAAAAGAAACTGAGATTCTGGACAGTACCAGATGTGGAACTTGATGCCTGCCCATTTTTTCTATGCCCTATTGGTGAGTGTTCTTTAGCCATAGTTCCACTCATTATATCTCTACTCCAGGTACATAGCGTGTTTCTGTTCAATCCTTACAGCTTTGTCCTCTTCAATTCTGGGAGTGTCTGCTCTGTCACACCTTTTGAAAACTCTTACTTCTGAGTGAAATAAAAAGAAGAGTACCACCTCCTGTGGGTTTTTATTTGGAGAGGCTACTTATAGTTTTCTACCTTTTTTAGTTCTTAGTAAGGAAAATATCTATTGGTAGATTGAGCTCATCTTTCTCAGAGCCTATCAAATTTCCAGACTTCAACTTTCCTTTATCATCCATAATAGAGAAATTCCATATTTGTTTGTAGGTCCCTATTTCCTTTTTGATAACCAGTGTTAGAGCAAACCACTCTGAGTGGTTTCAAGTTTCCCTTTCTTTATATGGTACATGAAAAAGTGTACTAACTGGGAGTGACTCTCATCTTTTCCTTGTCTTGCTGAAGTTTCTAGATTTCACTTCCCTAAATGAGAGGGTAAAAGAAATGGCCAGAATTCTCTCTACCTAGAGTTCCAAATGAATGCTTTGTTTTTTATTTATAACTGTATTCTACACCTGGAAGAAATCTCTCGGTATTTGTGATATGCATTAAAAACTAGGGCATCTGGGTGGCTCAGTCGGTTAAGCGTCTGCCTTCGGCTCAGGTCATGATCCTGGGGTCCCGGGATCGAGTCCCGCATCGGGCTCCCTGCTCAGTGGGGAGTCTGCTTCTCCCTCTGTCCCCCACCCTGCTCTCGTGCTCTCTCTCTTACTCTCTCTCAAATAAATAAATAAAATAATAAAATAGAATAAAATAATAAAATAAAAACATTCCCTAGCTTTGGGCTTCCATATTCCTTTTCCACCTATTCATTCTCCTCTCTGCTTGCTTAGGGTTAATTTCAGGGAGGGGACTAATAGAGGCAAGCATTTATACTGCTGCCTTTAACAGAATTCCTGTCAATATACTTTAAAAAAAATCACTATTTCTAAAACAACTAAACATTATTTATAAATATTTAAGTGTAAAACTTATTTTGCTAACTACTAAATTATAGAAACAAGGAAAACATTGAGGCCATTCATAAGTTCATAATTTGTCTCTAAAATTCCTAACTAGGCCACTCTTTATACATTGATTACAATCACTATGAATATGTTGACTGAAATTGGCTCCCCAATGTGAAATTCAGTATAATTCTATTGATAGTTCTATTTATTTGTGGTAAGAACAAAATTTATTCATTTTCCAATTTTTAGTTTCTGTTTCAGATTGTTCTATGGTAAACAGTCGTTTTCAGTGTGCCCTTTTACCTACATCCAGAAAAGGTCCCAACTTAGCTCTGATTGTTACCTCCCAAATTTTTCTGTATACTTCTTCAGCATAGAGTAAAAATCAGTCACTATCTGAAATGTCCTTTTATTCAGCAGTAAAGTCACTTTCTAAAATTTAGGTATGTGCTTAGAGAACAACCGATAATTCCCTTAGGCCACTGTGGATCCATTTAAAACATACTACAGCAAATAATGCATAAACATCACTATTCTGTATTGTCAATTGTGGATTTGTAATGTAAGAGAAAATTCAGGTCTGTTTGAGGATATTGATTATAACTGTAGATCCTTATGTAAGGAAGAAAAATGCCATTGATTTGCTTCTATAATAAAAGTTGGGAAGTATAAGAATTATATTTTCAAACCTCCAACATGATTCAATTTTATACGGCCTTTCATGTCATATGATGATACTGTAAGCTTAATGTATGTGTTTCTAGTCTCCATAGGATGGTTCTATACATATTATTTTATTTCTTTAAAATCACTCAGTTGGACTGCAAATAGTGCACAGTATTTTCTAAAATGACTATTGTGGGTGTGTTACATATAAAGCTTGGCTATTTGGTAACAATTTTTTAAAACTACATTTCATGTGTAATTTTTTATCATATAAGATGTATGAAAGATATAGAAAATGCTAGTTAGCTAAAAAAATGTAATCCAATCATTCAAAGATTTGATGTATTTACTTTCATATACTTTTACATTGTACATTTAAGTTGGATTATATTATTTGCAATATTCTTTTCAGTCTATTCATTTAATAGTACATTATGAACATTATGTATAGTATATGTATTTCTCTCTACTATAATTGCTACATCAAGTTCAAATATATGATTGTAGTATTATTTACCTAGCAACCAGCAATTATTAAAACAAACTTTTCCTTTTTTTATTATCATAATCCATACAATGGTAAATTCAGCAATTAAGTTGTTTTACACACTTGTTGAGTGCGTACTAATACTGGGGCATTCAGTGAGGTGTCACAGATAATGATAAGCCAACATAGATATTATTCTGATTCTCAAATCACTTATAATTTAGTGGGGGAAGCAGAAATTAATAAAATGATCACACAAAAAAATGTTAAATGGTGAGCGTTTAAGGTATTTATAAAGGAAAAATACCTAGGGCTTTAAGATCTCATAATAAGGGCATTTAACACCTAGAGAGGTTAGGAAAAAGTTGCTAAGGATGTGATTCTTGAACTAAAACATGGACAGTTATTCAGGGGAGTAAGAAACATTAAATGCTGTGGTTCTCTGGCAAGTGAGCATATGGGAAACATGAGGACCTGGAGAAGGCCAATGTGGAAGTGGTAGCAAGAGCAAGAGGAGTTTTATATGAGATTAGGTTGGAAAAAGAATGCAAGGATAATAATTGCATGACCTGTTAGCCACATTAATAGCTTTGACTTTTCTTCTAAGGCTAATGGGGTAGAAGGATATGAACGGCCAGACTTGCATTATGAAAAAGATTGTGCTGCTTCATTGTGAGTACGTGTTTCACCAGTTGGGTGAGAGAACACTGAAGGAATGAGGATTAATGCATCGGAGGTAGAAATGGGAGAAAATGAGGGATTTAAAATATACCTAGGATGTAAAATCCTTAAGATTTAGACAGGTGATATCAAGGATGGTTATAAGCACAAAATATTTGGCATCCCAACATATCAACGTGAGTAAATGTAAGGATATAGAAAGGACAGCAAAAAACTCAATCATACATCTGGCACTGGGCACCATTCATTCAAAGGAATACGGTGACACACTGAATGCCCTTTGTTTCAGGCTATCTTTTCAAGGATATTTGTGTAGCAAATAGCCTTTAAAGACATGAACAGTACCGTTCTCTGGAACAAAGTGAAAGTTTGTTTACAGCTTTGTAAACTAGAGATCATCTCCCCCCAGGAAAAGGGCAAGTATACCTACTGACCATTATAAAATATTTGGATTCATGAAGCTTAGGGATCATCTCCATCAGTGCAACTCACCATGTGTACAGGTATCACTTAGCCCTCTTTACGTTACATTATGGGAATGGGGCTCAGGGAAGTGGCATAAAAATGCTGATATTCTGGCTACTGTTTTTGCTGTGATGGTGAGTCATTCTTCATCTCTGACTCCAGCATTAATCATACTGTGGCAGGCTAATTTTTATGGCAAGATCTCAGACTCTTCACAGTCCTTGACATTAGGTTCCATCTGACTTAATAAAGTTGAAGAGCTATATATTAATTTCAAGTATGGTCACCATTACTTACCATTTTTCTTAACTCTTCTTTTAGAACTGAGAATTTTAAATTATACATTTTTGGCTCTTTTGGCCAAGTGCTGATATACATATTAACAACATACATGTCTTCACATCTGTCTTCACACCATCCTATTCTAATATTTTCTTTTTTTTTTTTTAAAGATTTTATTTATTTATTTGACAGAGAGAGACACAGCGAGAGAGGGAACACAAACAAGGGGAGTGGGGGAGGGAGAAGCAGGCTTCCTGCGGAGCAGGGAGCCCGATGCGGGGCTCAATCCCAGGACCCTGGGGTCATGACCCGAGCCGAAGGCAGCCGCTTAACCGACTGAGCCACCCAGGCGCCCCCTATTCTAATATTTTCATAGCACAAACTATTTTTAATATTTATAATCCTAACATTTTTTGAAAAATTGAACACACATGTGTATGTGTGTATATATAAACACACACACATATATATATTATTATAATATTATTTAAAAACATTTTTCCATTGATTGCTCCTTTGGAGAAATTTACATTATAATCCTTATCTTTTCCCCTTTTGTTCATTTTTGTGCCATCATAACATTCCAATCCATATTCTGCATATTTTGGGAGCATCTACATTATAATATTAAACCAAAACTTTCTTCCCTGTTTTTCTTTATTAGTCTCAACCAATGAGGAGACCTACCAAGGAATCAGATTTAGAGACATAAGTATTTAACTTGTTATTTTTAATATTTATTGTAGTCTGATTCAACATCAATAAGATATGTTATGGTATCTTTTTTTTTATTTTTTAAAGATTTTATTTATTTATTTGAGACAGAGAGAATGAGAGACAGAGAGCATGAGAGGGAGGAGGGTCAGAGGGAGAAGCAGACTCCCTGCCAAGCAGGGAGCCCGATGCGGGACTCGATCCCGGGACTCCAGGATCATGACCTGAGCCGAAGGCAGTCGCTTAACCAACTGAGCCACCCAGGCGCCCTGTTATGGTATCTTTGACTAGATTTTAAAATTATAAAATTTTCATATATTCAATATGGGAGGCAGATATAAACATTTTGGTTGTGTTTTAAGCATGATATGGAAGATTGCTTTTTTTTTTTTTTTAAAGATTTTATTTATTTATTTGACAGAGAGAGACACAGCGAGAGAGGGAACACATGTAGGGGGAGTGGGAGAGGGAGAAGCAGGCTTCCCGCGGAGCAGGGAGCCCAATGCGGGGCTCGATCCCAGGACCCTGGGATCATGACCTGAGCCGAAGGCAGACGCTTAACCGACTGAGCCACCCAGGCGCCCCATAGAAGATTGCTTTTTGACTCCAGCAACTATCTTTTGTAGGAGAAAACTGGGCATTATGTTCATATGTCTGACTTCTGTTCACCTACATGAAAGTGTGTTAGGTGTGACTTCAGGGAAGGCTGCATAAAGGGAAGGGTTGCAAAGCTTTTTTTGCCTCCTACTTTCTCTGTTGCCTGCCTGAAGCAAGGCTATAATTACTAGAGATATATTAGGTATCTTTTATAATGAGTTGACTCTGAAGATGGAAGCTAGGCTCTGAAGTATGGAACTTGGGAAAAATAGGAGCCTGAGTCCCTGATGACCCTGTAAAGCTCTATATAAGCTCTAAACTACTTTTTTACACGAGAGAGAATTATCTTTTATCTTGTTTAAGCCACTGGCTCTTAAACTTGACTGCAAATTGGAAATACCTGGAGAGTTTTAAATACTTGAGATGTCTGGGTTCTATCTCAGGAGTTACTGATTTAATTTATATAGGATGCAGCCTGGGCATTGGGAATTTTCAAAGCTCCCCAAATGATTCTAACATACAGCAAAGTTTGATAACCACTACTTTAAAGCTGTTTTTTTGTTTTGTTTTGGTTTGGTTTTGGTGGGGTGTGTTTTGTTAGAGCTGAAAACAATTCTTAACTGATATATCCATTTTCACAGTTGAATTTAGGTATTTTTCTTTTGATTTGTCATAGTCTATTTGATAAATTCAAATGAACCCTCAGGGTACAAAATATACTATGACAGACTTGTTAAAACTAAGCTAGTTTCTGCTATTATAGCAGAAATCTTTGCATAACTTAGTTTGTTACTTATAAATACAAAGCAAAGATAAATGTATTTAAAGATTTATGGATACTTTATTAATATGTCTGGTGAAATATTCCTATGGTGAAAATAAGTAGCAAATAAAATTAAAATACCTTAGGTGTTTTATGTTCTAAGAAAGATTATAGGTAATGATAGGGAGTTTAAATTTAACAATTTGATTATTTAAATTGAATTTAAATAATGAGGGATTTAAATAAGATTTAAAATCTTTTGAAAATATTGACATTTTGAAAAATTATCAGGACAGAAACTAATTATGATAATAAAACCAAGTGCTTGTATTTATGTTACTACTAGAACAATGTTTCATCATTGCCCGGGTTTCATTCTTCCATAAAATTTTATTTTTATTTTGTTTAATATTAATATTACATAATACATGCAATGTTTCATTGTCTATAACACTCTTTACCACATGAATATTCATGGTACATATTAAATGATTACAATTACATGGGAAATACTATTACTGATCTACATACGCCATTAAGTCAAATCATTTTTTGTCAACATGCTTATCATAACCAATGACCAATTCTTAATCACGATGCTTTGAGAAACCAGCAAGCCATCCACAGTTGTGCGCCTTGTCCCTCTTTTTGCTCCAGGCACAAAATATGTAGGGGTTTCTAGAAATGACTTATGTCCGGTATCTGGTTCTTATTTTAGGAACATCTCCCCTAAAATCACCCATTCATTCCTCTTAAATTCTTTGAAACTATAGGCCTCACAGTAAGCAAGAGGTAGTAGCAACCCACCAATGGAGAATCCCAGTCTGGTCCACCTAAGTGAACTCTAGCAACAATGAAACACAAACTCCACACAATTGCTGACTAAACCTTTTTATCCTTTAATCCTCCCCACTTATCTCCAATGAATCACTTAACAAATGTAGTATTTTTATACAAAAATATTATTTCATCAGACAGTCTTATTTTATGACCCATGTCTGGCACTCAATAAAAATTATGAGAAACAGCAGACCTGGAGCTGTCCCAGACTCAGATCCAGAAATGGCCCTGAATTTTAAAAAATTTAGTCATTTATTTGACTTTTTAGTAAGAAAGTCTCAAGTTTTTATTTTATTTTTATTCTTTTTAAAGATTTTTTTTAAATTTATTTATTAGAGAGAGAGAGAGTGAGAGAGAGCGCAAGAGGGGGAAGGGTTAGAGGGAGAAGCAGACTCCCCGCCGAGCAGGGAGCCCGATGTGGGACTCGATCCCGGGACTCCAGGATCATGACCTGAGCCGAAGGCAGTCGCTTAACCAACTGAGCCACGCAGCCGCCCTCAAGTTTTTATTTATCATGATTATACTTGTACAGGATTGTGCTAGGCACTCGGATGTAGAGGGAAAGCCATTGCACCCCAGAAAACAGGGAATTACTACGTGTGGCAGTTTAGTGCTGTGAACAGAGATTAAGTAAAAGTCAGTCAACATAGAGAATGCAGGGACCTTCCCTCTTGGCTTACTTCTTCCTCCTGCTCCTTCCCCAGTCTGGCTCAATAACTAACCACATCCTCCTGGCAGAAGATTAGAAAATGCCACTCATATTCTCCGAATACTTCTTCCTTCAAGAGTGTCCTATGACTTCATGGATGCTTGATCTCTTTTTTTCTTCCTAAGTATGTAAGTTGCAATTATGTATGTAAATTTTATTTTCATTGATTCCCATCATTGTCTTCGTTTCTTCATTTTCCTTTTCCCCCTTTCTTTTGATTTGTATCTTCCATGACAACATCTTTCTCTAATGTGTGGAACTCTTTGATTTTCTATTCATATTTAGCAATTAAGCAATACTAGCTTTTTTAAAGGAAATCTGAGACCTTTCCACTGATAGGCTATTTCACTGGGGGACATGACTGCCAGTTATCTCTCAGTCTTTCTCTTTGGTTGATTCATTTCCCCAGACAGAAATTTTCCAACCTTATGCCTGGAGGATATGATTATTGAACCAAATTGGGGAAGGAAAAATCAGGAGGAGGTAAGTAAAGGGGGAAGGTCTCTGTATTATGTGTTGACTTTCATTTAATCACTGTTTACAGCACAGCACTGTCACACCTAATAACTCCTGAGTTCCTGGATCTCCGAATAATAAATCTCATGTTTTCATGTTTCTGCTAGAGTTTGTAAGTATAGTCATATTGATACTAAGTTGGAAAGGGGATCTGAAGCCTAATAACTTTTCATATGACTTTAATAAATCTCCCTGTTTTGTGCTTCATCTACAAACCAGTCTTCAAAGGTGTTGTTGGCTTTCATACTTGAGATTTTCCCAGAATCTGTAGCATGAATAAACTTCTCCCTGCCCCCCCATGACCCTTTTAAACTGAAGTAAAAGTTTTATGAGCTTTGTAAAGTCTCCACTCATTTGTTTTCCTGCTTCCAGAAATTACACTTCTTCAACTATTATCTCCTTTTTTCTTGGTAGAATCATATTTTTTTTCCCCTTTATTCTCGTTTCATTGGGGTTTAAGAGGGAGTTTATTTTTAATCCAAAATACTTAACCAGAATCCTTCTAGACGCATTTTCCATTTTCTTTACTTTTTTTTTTTTTGGATTATTTCATCCTAAGTGAGTTTTATGCAAGTACTTTCATGAGTAGGTGTAAATCCCCCAAATCTTAGAGAATCTGCTTTAACATAGGAGGTTTAACTTACTCTTATTTTGCTTTTGGATTTATTTCTGCAATCTTATTTTATCTTTTTCAATTTATCATTATTTCTTTTTATTTTGTTAATATTTCATGCCTACTATTGGACTATTTGAAATATTTTATTTCTTTTTTTTCCCCCAGCTGTATGCAGGTTGCACATTCTGTTCTTTATTTACATAGGTTACACACAAATGTTTTAAAAGAGTATTTAACTTTTATATTTCTATTATTTCTATGATTTTTTAGATATATTTTATATTTATATCCTGCCATTAAATAATACAAAAATGTCCCACATTCCCCATCTCTCCATTTGAGCTTATCTCAGATTTTTCTTCCAAAGTTTTGTATACTTTTATGCATCAATAATTATGTTGAATGAAACTTAACTTCCACTGCTATATTTCTCGGTGCCATTTCTTATATTCTTTATTTTTATTTCCTTGATTTGTCATATTTTTTTATTTTCTTATTTTTTTAATTATGTAGACCATACTGAAAGTAGTAACATTTCTGCAAATACAATTTTCTAAATTTCTAATTATTGTCCTTATATTTGAATGCCAATGGGGGTGGGAACTGTAAACAAAAAAATAAGTATATTAACTTGTTCACCAATCCAAGGTCCTATTCTGTATGTCTTCCTTTTCAAATATTTTTTCTTAGAGAAATTAAGCCTTTAGCTTGTCAGCACATCATGAATCTTGTTATCAGCAGCTCCCAGTTGTCTTTTCCATCATCTTTCCTTCTTGTTTTTTCCTTTCTCCCCCTCTTCCTTTCTTCTCCCTCCCTTCCTCCCAAGTATTTCCCCAGTGCGCATTTGTGGCTACTTCAGGCTCTAATCTGATTCTTTCTCTAGCCTCAAACTAAATCTTAGAATGTTTTTGAGAGAGATCGTTTAATTTTTCTGAGCAGTATTTCTCTGCTTTCAGATCATAATAATCACCTGGAGCAATAATTAAAATACATATTACAGAGAAGGAGGAAAGAGGGTTGGAAATATGAATTTCTAACAGATACCTGGAAATTCTTAGGCATAAGAAGACAGTTTTCACGATTTTAGCCTGAGGGTAAAAACCACTGTTTCCAGTTGTCTAATATATATGTGGGGGTAGGAAGTGCTTAACTGAACCAGTTATTTTTAAGAAACTGTAATTACTCACACTGAAAATTACCCCAAGGAGCCCTTTGCATTTTAGGTAGCTGTTGATTACAAGGTTGGCCTTTATCTGGAGCTTTGAAAGAAAGAACTACTTGTGGCTTTGGAGAAGGGCTGCTCTTTCCTCAGCTTTGGATGCTTTACCTGAGGCCAGTGCAGCATTTTATGAAGTGCTGAGAGTCGATGAGAAATAAAAGCAGTGCCATTTGTAGCCGAAGCTAAGAACAATGGGGACCACACCTGATGTGAAGATGAAGCTGCCCATTGGGATAACTCAGGAATGATCAAATGGCTCTATTCCCACATAGCACAGAGGCAGTTTGTCCTAGAAAAAGCTGCAGACATTTAGGTTGCTTGTGCAGAATTTATTATCAGTTTATTTCCTAAATGACTAGGTAGCATATTAGAAAATTTATTCTGGGAATAAATTTAAAAACAATGGAGCAATATTGTATAAGACAACTATCATGCCCCTTCCCTATCTACTTAGACTACTAATCTAGATTTAATACAAGATTTATTAGTAAGGAAACGTTTCATTGCCACTGAGTGAAGAGTAGTAGTAGTTTAATTGCCTCAGAGGAGAGAAATAGCTAGAAGTAATAACATATAATATTATATAAACAATAGCACTCTTATTTGATTTCCTGAATTAGGGTAGAATGTATTGCCCTAACCCTGGATATTTCTTTAGGATATGTACTTATACTTTAAGTATTTCTTAGCAAGTAAAATGATATGAATTTATTATATAGAAGATAGTATGTCTCTCTTTTTTTTAACATATAATGAAAAAAAAAGATAGTATGTCTCTCATGAAACATGTAGCATAAACCAGGACCTACTCTTTATACAAATAAACTCTTCATTAAAACAGTGTCAGGGCGCCTGGGTGGCTCAGTCAGTTAATCATCTGTCTTCAGCTCGGGTCATGAGATCAGGGTCCTGGGATCAAGCCCCACACAGGGCTCCCTGCTCAGCTGGGAGTCACTTCTCCCTCTCCCTCTGCTCCTACTCCCTGCTCATTCTCTCTCTTTTTCTTTCTCTCTCTCAAATAAATAAATAAAATCTTTAAAAAAATTTTTAAAAAGTGTTCATTGTTAGTTGATCTATGTAGACTATGAATAATGAGTAGCTATTTAAAAATTATTTTTAAAATATTTGTTTTAAACACAGTAGGGTAGATTATTTTAACTTTGCTTATTTCCTAGTACAGGGGGTTGACTAGCTTTAATGTCAAATTTGTTTTAAAACTCAGATTGTAAGTGCCAGGAAACAGTCAGCAGTTCTAGCTCTAGGCCTGAGCATAGTCTTGTACATGGTTCACTGCTGTCATTATATAGCTTCATGTTGTTCTAGCTCTTAGTGGATTAGAAACAGCTGTGTGTCTAGGTTGCTGTGATTTCACCAAGGGTTCTTGTTTAGTGCCTCTACTCTGCACCAGAGGTTAAGTAAACTTATGTTCTCAAGACTTTTCTCATTCTCTGTTGTCACTCTCCAGACCTTTCAAGTTTTCTGGCTTAATTTAAGATTCTGACTTTGGCTGAAGTATATAGAAAAATATTCTTTTCATCTGGGATCACCATTCTTAATAAGAATATCATGGCATATTTCTGATTCCCTTTTCCTGTATCTTCTTAGTAAGGAAGACCTGGCATGTATATGCTGCATCATGGAAGAAGACTCCCTTTCTCCCCACATGACTATCATCTACCTTGCTTTAATAACTTTCTTCCCTAAAAATAGTTATATATGATAAGTCTATTCTTATTACTATAATTATCTAATTTAGGGTCACTGATTTTGTCTGAACACTTAAAAATATTAGAATTTTAACAAGCATCCTAAAAAACTATTGAACGTATAGGCCTGTGGTTTTCTACAAACATATAGTTCCCCCACACTGTAATAATAAGGGCAACCTTTGAAATTTCTTTATGATTAAATCAAAAGTACTACAGTCATAAAGAAGAATTTTAAGACAAAATAGTCTAAATGACTCTACTATGTCCTTTTAGTTTACCATATAGTCATGGGAAGAAGGACCCTCAAATTAAATAAATTGATTTTTAAACATAAATACCAGATTGTAGGTCCAGTTTAGAGTCTTATTAACACTCTCTCTAGGTGAAGCAGTTGGAAAACAGGATATTTAGCCACCAGAGCAGTTATAATTAAAATGAATATAAACTTACAGTTTTACAACATTGCAATTGTCTCTTATACAACATCCAAGTTTTCAAATTGCAAAGCAAATAGAATCCAAATGAACACTGAAAATTCTAATTAGTTATCAGACAGAGACATAAAGTGAAAGAGTTCAAATAAAAGAATCTTAAATATCAGCAAATTTAATTATCTTCTTATTTTGACTCTATACTAGAGGTTACTCTGTGCCATTGTATGCATTTTTTCCCTTGGTGTCTTTCACTTATTCAATGTTCAGTTCTAGCCACTTTCATGAGCCTATGCTTATTTCTTACATGATTTACAATATTCCCTCAGAAAATTCCAGAAATGATCAGATATGCTTAGTTAAGACTCCATTTTATGAAAAACTGGAACACTGTCACTTATTTCAGGTTATGATCATGTAGGGGAAGGTACAACTAAATGCAAAGATAAAACATTATTGTTCAAATGATATAATTTTATACTGATGGGGTCTGCTACAACTTCAGCTCTGGAAGAGTCTTTTGGAATTCATTTGTCTGTTGTCCTCATATACTTCTGGGAACATAGAAAAGTTCTGTTTTCTTGTACTTAAGTTAGTTGGAGCCATGATCTGTGATGGGAAGTGACATTGTCACTTTCTGACTGAGACATTTAATTTCTAATATGAGACCCTTTAGTGCTCTCTTCCCTGGCCACAGTGAAAAAGAAGGTTACAAATGCCAGATAGTGCAACTACAAAATGGTAGCATTTTGTAGCCCTTATGGGACTATGGATTAGTCCTCACAACCACAGATTGCACATGTAAACAGAAACTCACATTGTTTTAAACAATTAAAATTGTTTATTAACAGAGCATAACCTAGCCTATTCTGATCAATATCTTATTTTTAATTACTCTAGTTTAAACAGCACAACAAATCTGTGAGAAATTATTCTCCTTTTGCAGATGAAGACACAAATTCCAAAAGTCAAAAGGACCAATTTCTCAAGGCTTTTGAGTCTTCAAGGATAATAAATGGGAGCTAATTCCAAATGTAGAACCCTTCCTCCTATTTTAGCTGTGTTGCAAAGACAATTATAAAATACAGCTGCATTGTGTTTTATATCAGAACTGTATTGGTTCGCTGGATTACACAGGGTTACACAAAGAGCGATTCAGGAAAAGCAGGGAGCAGAGCTACAGTGATTTTTAGTATTCAATTTTAGTCTAGCCAAAGAGACAAACATCTGCTATCTTCATTGCCTTCTATAGCTGTTGGAGGTGCTCCCCTTAGGTTGATGCTTAGCCTGAGGGGAGAAAACCAGCTGAATGTGCTTAGAAGGATTTGTTTTTTCTTAGGATTAGAAGGTTACATTGGTATAGTCTCTATCATAGGGATGCAAGCAGAAGGGTGAATGACTTTAATGTTGCTTGTTGCTATGTTGCTCAGTTTGGGCAACAGTATCATTTTTAAGACTGTCTTTTATAACAAAATTTGTGATCAGACCATATTCTGATATTTGGTCTAGAGACAGGAGCTCTGTAAGCATATTTCAAATGATACGTTAATTTCACACAGTAGACATTGTTTATTGGCAGAGACTAAGACAGTTTTAAGTTTTAGAGGCTTATCCTGAGTACTTGAGAATAGTAATCTGCTATGCAGAACCTGGAATCAGAACACTTACTATGCCGGCAACCTTGGAAGAATTATGTAATTTCTCCTATTCAGATTCCTTATCTGTTAAATGGGCAAACAATAGAGTTTGGTGTGTTTTAATGAGATGATATATGTGAAATATTTAACAGAGAGTCTGAGACAAAGAAAACAAATGATGTTGGGTTTAGAAGGTTTTCAACCACTTGAGATATAGACTTTGGTGTTAGATTGGAATTAAATTTATCTTTTTTAATACTGACATTTGAATTGGAGAACTCAACTTAGACAAGAGGCCACCATTGGTGTTTTTATTTAATTGAACCAACTCATTGTATTAGTCAGCTTTTGTTAGGTGATATTTTGGTAACAAATTCTCCCGAATACTTGTGGCTTACAAAAACAAAGATTTATCTCCTGTTTCCATTACATGTTGGCTATAGGTCATCTTAGGTTCTACTCTATGTCTTCTCTTTTCCGTGATCCACAGTAAAGGTACAGACACTATTCAGGACATTATTAGTCTGGCAGCACAGAGAAATAAAGAAGAGGCTGAACCATGCAATACCACTGCTTAGAGGTAGCACATGCTACTTCCACTTTTCACGGGTCAAAACAAGTCATATAACAAGCCTGGTATCAATGTGGCAGAGATGTATAATCTATTTCTTAAAAGGAAGCCATCAGTATTTTTACAATAATACAGTCTATAAGAGTCCACATTTTGGGTGTAAAAATTTATTACCTTTTTTTTTCTTTCCACAAGCGAAGAACATTCACTCTTTCAAGTAGAACATCAATCATGGATTCAGGTTTAGGGTATGTGAGTGATTATCTTTGTATCAGGTCTGTATGTGGTTTTGCTTATCTGGAGACCGTGAACTCTGAAGGGAATGTATCTGCTTCCTACACAATCTATTTGTATCATGGAATGGGGTAGGGTATATAGTAATAATAAACACTACAATTCGGGCAAGGTAAGGGTGTGAAGTGCTCAGGAATCACTTCTCCATAGTAATCCTGAAGTTCTTCTGTGTAGATGTCCCAAGGCCCCCCCTTAGGACATATGGAATATACTTTTATTAAGCCCTTTCTAGAGGATACTTTCTTTTTCAACCCAGCTCTCTCAAAAACATGATTAGCTTCTTATCTATATGACACCATTTAGCTTTTACTTCTAGCTACATACATAGCTCTAAGATATGCCTCTTTCTTTAGATTTAATTAAGGACAACTTGAATTGACCAGGTTTTCTATGGGAGAGACAGATCTTTAGTCTCTTTCATCTAAGCCATTTTGTCCAATTAAAATGATTTAATGGATACTACATTAACCAGTTCAGAGGCTTTAAAACACATTTTATAGTTTCTTTCTGATTTGGTCTTTTTTTTTTTTTTAAGATTTTATTTATTTATTTGAGAGAGAGATAGAGAGTGAGTGAGAGCAAGAGCATGAGCCTGGAGACAAAGGGAGAGGGAGAAGCAGGCTTCCCACTGAGCAGGGAGCTTGACATGGCGGGGCTTGATCCCAGGACCCTGGGATCATAACCTGAGCTGAAGGTAGTTGCTTAACCAACTGAGACACTCAGGTGCCCCTCTGATTTGGTCTTGACATTAAGTTGAGGTGTTGTAGACTTTTGTATTTTTCAATTTTATCTTTCTTATGGTTGGAAGTGAGAACCAGTTGCATTTTCCATCTCTGAAGGTCAAAGAATTTCTAGATTTTCTAAACTCCCTTTTATTCTATTTGCAAACTAGCCAATTCTTTCCTGAGCTCATCTCTTTCTTACAGATTTTTAAAATACATATCAAATTCATTTATAGAAACTAAATCATACCACCAAGTTCTGCTTTCCCATTTTACCTAAAGTCACAAGCTCATTAGGTAAAGTTATTAATGGGAAACAGTTTGCCACTGCAGATCATGAGTCTCCATCTTTCTTGGCTCTAATAATAGTTGGTTGGATGGCCATTGTCTAATCCCAGAGCCAATGCTGCGCATTTCAGAATTTTTACTACAGTGCCCTAATTATAGTTACAACTTGTATTGGTCACTTTGTTCTAGGTTATGTTGCAGTAAAAAGTGTACCCCAAACTTTAATAGCTTAGCACAATAAAAGCTTGCTGAAATTACATGACAACTATGGTTTGGCTGCAGTTTTCCTGTCGCTTTGGTCTCTGTCTCATCTAGAATCTGGACTGAGGAGGAGGAACAATATCAGGTTTATTTTGGAGGGAAAAAAATGAAACACCACATGATAGCCCCTAAAACTTCTGCTTAGAAATAGCACAATTATAACAAATCACATGGCCAAACCTGACATCAGTAGGTAGGAATATGCAACATATCCAGTTGGTGGGAGTAGCAGATATTTTCATATCGATATTGTTCACTACAGTGCCCTATTGGTCACAGATATTTGCTTCTAAAATGAATGGGCAATGCTATATGAAAAATAAATAATACAATCTATATCATCTACCCACTCAGCCAGCTTGAAGAACTGAGAAGTTACAGGACATTTCTATAGAGTGGGGAATCTCTCCCTGAAGGTTTTTAACACTGGAAAGGGGGACACATGAGGAGGACACACACTGTAGGCAGCTTTGAGAGAAAGAGAGGGAGCCAAAAGGTGAGGTCATGCATACGCAGAGACCTCTTATGCATTGAGTACCTTCTTTTCTTTTTTTTTTTTAAATTTTTTATTTATTTGCGAGAGAGAGAATGAGAGACAGAGAGCATGAGAGGGAGAAGGGTCAGAGGGAGAAGCAGACTCCCTGCTGAGCAGGGAGCCTGATGTGGGACTTGATCCTGTGACTCTAGGATCATGACCTGAGCCGAAGGCAGTCGCTTAACCAACTGAGCCACCCAGGCGCCCGAGTACCTTCTTTTCTGATGAGGAAGAAGAAGAGGAGAGCCATAAATGATACTTCAAAATGGTTCCCTCTTCTGGGAGTGGAATGAATGTTTCATACTCTCTAGAGGAGCATATTTTCTATTCCTCCCCAGATTGTTGTCCCCTTATCTCACTGAACTTAACCATCAAATCTATAGACAACCATTTGGTTTTCTTCCTCTGTGGAGAAGAGACCCTGGCACAGTTCATGCAGAGCTGAGCCTATTTTTATCAAGGTGCTTCTTTAATAAACAACTACTGTTCCTTTATATGTTTTCCTAGGATCCAGAGTAAGCATCTCAGCTTTTCCCCCAGAAATCTCTGAAATGAGGCCAGAATGAGACATAAATAAACTTTAAAGCATACTTCATTATTAACTAAAATTGTGTTGATTATTTCTCAACTTAAATTATGCCTTAAGTTTAATATAACTGAGCTGAGATTAGGCAGCAAGACCAGCTGTCAACATAAGTCTTTATATACCACCAGGAATGTAAGAATTCTCCAGATGTGTATGTGTGTGTGTGTGTGTGTTCTCATGTTATTTTACAGGGATAAATTAAAATCCAAAATCCCTTATTAAATCCAATGAAATTAAAGTATGAAATTCTGCCTTTTTCAATTCCATATTCTACTCATTTGCTGTCAAATGTATTTCATTCAGCTGCCTGGGTAAAGATGAATATCTATCAGCATCAGCAGCTTGGGCTGTCTTCCTTCCTTGTGAATGGCTATAGTTTGTTTGTACCTACAAAGTTAAACCAACCCAATCTCAAATCCCTTATGGGACCCAATTTTCCAAAGAGTTAGTCAAGAGGACACAACAAAGTATCAGTGCACTAGTCATATTCCCATATGAAAATCTGAAAATAAAATAGACATTCCATCAAGCCATAATACCCAAATTATAGCCAGTATAACTTAGAGCCACATTACTCTGGCCAGTCAAAATCTTTAGCAAAGGTCTAGTTATCCAGAAGAAAGAATTAGTGAAGGGGGAGGAAAGCAAGAGAAAGAGAGAGAAATTTTATTCTTGCCAAAATGTATCTCTATTTATGTCATTAAAAAATTATGACTGAAATCCTATCTTAATATCAATTGGAAGAAATCTCTCATTTAAAAAATACATAGGATTTTACACTTGTCGAATATCATATTGGGGGGGAAAATCCAAGATAGTCTCATGGCCTCCTTTCTTAAAGTGTGATATTTTAATACTCCTATCTTCTTGCCAAACCAGGATTGATTTTAGATTTCTATTTTACCATTAGGTCTGATGCCTCATACTTAATATCCCTCTTGATTTTTATTTCTCCTTTAAAACCTAGATTTCTGACAACCATACTGAAAATGGGCCTCCTCTCACTTTTGTGAGCAAAGTGCCCATATTTTTAAGAGCCCCACTAAGCTTACAAATGTGGGTTTCTAGCCTTGGATTTTTTCTTTGTCCCAATCTCTTGAACTCTTTTGAACTTTGGCAGACTGTCTGAATTTTTCCATCTTGGAGATGACCATGCTATACTGAAAAGCCCTCTTTGCCTATGAGTTTCTAACTTTACAAATATCCAACCTCTATTCTGCCTCCATATCATGAATGTCAACATTTCTTCACAAAAATACAGGAAAAGAAGAAATATAAGGTGATATTTTATGGGCCATTTAGAGATGGAGAACTAAAATTAGCAGAGTTGCAGAGTTTGCCAGAGTTTAAGTTGGATAATATCTTCTATCTAGAAGTGGAGGAGTTTAAAATTTTCAATAGGAATGGGTACTAGAATGGCCAATATACTGGGGGTCCATCCCCAGAGTTTTGGGGAGTTTTTTTTAACAGTTACTAAGTCATGTTTAGCCATTTGCAACAATGATTGTATTATTGCATCAGATCTAGAAGTTTTTAGAGCTATTAATTTTATTTTCTGGGGACAGTCTCTTCTTTTGTCCATTTTTAGTCTCACTTGGAAATCATAGTCAATATGGTTTTTTTTTTTTCTTAAGACAATATCTTCAGGAGCTGAGGGAGTAGAAACATTTATTTTTAAAAATGTACATTTATTATCTTATTTTTCTTCATATTTTCCAAATTTCCAGGTAATATGTATGTAACTGATATTATTTCATGTAGTGTTTGAATCACCTCTACTTACCACCTCTTTCTTTGTAGCAATAGAATGCCCCTAGTGTTTTATTTCTTTTGTATACTCTTAATCATTTACAGTGGGACTACTTGGGTTTTAAATCTTTCATATGTTTTTTAAGTAGTTCATTTTTTTCTTTCTCTATCATGTACAAGGCTGCTTTTCTTTTTCACCCGTTTGTTTTTTTGGCCCACACGTCTGTTTTCCTATTATATTTCTCTAGACTCTCCTTTGAAGCGTGTTACATGGTGAGATATGAAGACACTAAGACACAAATCTTATCAACCTGTGACCACTGTATTGGATAATTCTACACAGAATATAACCTAGACCAGAATTTTATCTATTTTTGTCTATTATGGGTCATTTTAGGATGGTTCCTCTTCAATGTGTCTTCTTTAGAGATCTAACTTCATAAACTGTCTGACCATATTCCCCTAAGAAATATATAGATATACTTTCTCAGATAAAAGCAAAACAAAACAAAACTATCACAAACAACAAAAGTAATAACAACAAAAAGTGTTACCTTGAAACAATCAAATATTGCTTGAAGTATTTTAGACTGATCTTCTTAGTCCTCCCTTCTGAAATCTTTCTGAATTTTCTTCAACCACCTGGCTATCCGTTTTCAAGCTGAGGGTTCCCAGTTGCACTTATTACAGACTTTCCATCTGTAGTTCTGAGTGTTTTTCAATAGGTTTTTTCTTTCTTTCTTTTTTTTTTTTTTGGATCTGGGTTGTCCCTATGAGCATAATTTTATTTTATTTTTTCTATGATCTTGTTTCCTTTTCTTCTTTAGTCTCTTTGGGGCCCCACACCCTCCATTATGTATTAATAAAATAATATACACAAGTCTGACTGTATTTCCTTTTATTTGATTTCATTATCCCACTGGTCTTGTTCTGAAAGCAAGGTTCAACTTGCTTTTAAAACTAATATGGTTTCTTATTGATATTCTGAGCAAACCTGAATCCTATAATCAGAGAATTAAACTTTATAATCACTATTAATGATTTTATATATTTTTTCCCTCCACCTGAACCTAAGAAGAAGAATATCTCAATCAAAATAGTCTCTGCTTTCAGCACGGCTGACAAAAACAATCACTCCACTATGATGGCTGCAATGCCCAGGTCTCTAAAATCAAAAGCCTTTGTCAGGGCTTAATTAACCATGATGAACCAATTTGAGATGATCATCTAGAAGTCAGTAGCAAACCACATGTATCTAAAGTTAGTATCTTTAGTTTCTTCTTTGCTCTTGGGTGAAATTCAGTACATCTACAGAGCAACAATTGAGACAATGTATCAGTGTATTAAAGTTTAAAAGTGGTGATAGATTGCAAAATAGCCAGATTTCTTTACATCTTATATTCACATACTGTGTTTTATTTTGTAGTATCTCTCACTAGAGTGATATACTTTATTTGCCCTCTTTTTGAAGTTGGGCTTACTTTATAACTTATTTTGGCTACTAGAATGCTGTGGTATTAATGATGTATCAGTTCTGAGTCTTGACCTTAAGAGAACAACTTCTTGCTTACTTGGACGCTTGCCGCTACCATGAGAACAACCCCACTTACTGGAGGGGTAGAAGAGATGCATCTAAGAGAAATGAGGCCATAATGGCCCAGCCAATAGTAAGCCTTTCCCCACACATGTGGGAGAGCCTAGTCAAAATCAGCTGAGAGTCTGCCTGACCCATACCTGATATAGACACATGACTGAGATCTCCCAGATGACCTCCTAAAATCCTATACATTCCTTTTAAACCTAAATAGATACTGTTTTAAGCCATTGACTTTTGAGTGGTTTGTTACACAGAAATATGGTGATGATAATTGATACAGAGGATCATGCACTAGAACTCTGGTCTACAAGGAATTTATATGACCACTGCAATTTAAGCTCTGGGACTATAGCCCTGGTTGAAACAGAATATAGTAATTTTATTCAGTAATATCTTAAAACCTTATATATAATATATATGCCAATTCAGATGTGAGCCTTAACTGAAATCAAATGACTACTTGTCTCAGCTTCATCCTCAATGTGAGAAAAGGCCAGGTTGTGGCAGGAATAGAGTCAGATCCGAACTTGATTCTCCACCAGCTAATAGTCCCTATTCCTAGGGCATATATCTATTGAAACCAGATTCAAGGCTGTAGAAACCTATCATTACATCACAAAAATATTTTATTCTTACTATGTGTTGCTTGGTCTCCTAAGAAACAATTTACTTACCTTAATTAAAAGATACTTTATTGCTAAAAAAAAAAATGCCAACCATCATCTGAGCTTTCAGGGAGTGCTAATCTTTCTGCTGGTGGAGAGTCTTGCCTCATGTTGATGGCTGCTGACTAATTAGAGTGGTGGTTGCTGAGGGTTGGGGTGACTGTGGTAGTTTCTTAGAATAAGAACACAGTGAAGTTTGCTGCATCACTTAACTATTACTTTCATGAGTAACTTTTCTGTAGCATGGGATGCTGTTTTTTATCATTTTACCCACATTAAAGTTTCTTTCTAAATTGGAGTCAATCTGCTCAAATCCTGCCATTATTTTATCGACTAAATTTATGTTGTATTCTAAATCCTCTGTTGTCATTTCCATAATTTTCACAGCATCTCACCAGGAGCAGATTCCATCTCAAAAAACCACTTTCTTTGCTCACGTAAAAGAAGCAACTCCTCATTAATTCAAATTTGATCATGACATTGTACTAATTAAGTTACATCTTCAGGCTCCAATTCTAATTCTAGTTCTCTTGTTATTTCCATCTGCAATTGCGTCTGCAGTTACTTCCTCCACTGAAGGCTTGAACCCCTCAAAGTCAAACATGAGGGTTGGAATCAACTTCTTCCAAACTCCTGTTAATGTTGATACTTTGACCTCTTCTCATGAATCATAAATGTTCTTAATTGCATCTAGAATGGTGAATCTCTTCCAGATGGGTTTCAATTTACTTTGCTTAGATCCATTAAAGGAATCACTTTCTGTGGCAGCTATTGTCTTATAAAATGTTTTTCTTAAATAAGACTTGAAAATCAAAATGACTCCTTGGCCCACAGGCTGCAGAATGAATGTTGTTTTAACAAGAATGAGAACAACATTGTTCTCATTGTACATCTCCACCAGAGTTCCTCGGTGATCAGGTGCATTGTCAATGAGTAGGAACATTTTGAAAGGAATCATTTTTTTTCTGAGCAGTAGCTCTCACCAGTGTGCTTAAAATATTTAGTAAACCATGTTGTAAACAGATGTGCTGTCATCTGGGCTTTGGTGTTCCATTTACAGAACACAAGCAGGGTAGACTTAGTATAATTCTTAAGGGCCCTAGGATTTTTGAATGGTAAATAAACATTGGCTTCAACTTAAAGTCACCAGCCGCACCAGCTCCTAAAGAGGGTTAGACTGTCCTTTGAAGCTTTGAAACCAGGCATTAACATTTCCTCTCTATGAAAGTCCTAGATGGCATCTTCTTCCAATAAAAAGTTATTTCATCTACATTGAAATCTGTAAAGAGTAGCCATCTTCATTAATATTTTAGCTACATCTTCTGGGGACAGCTTGCTGCAGCTTCTATATCAGCACTTGCTGCTTTGCCTTGCTTTTTTTTTTTAAGGAGATGACTTCTTTCCTTAGATTTATAGGACTGAAGAAAGTTAAGGCCTTGCTCTGGGTTAGGCTTTGGTCTAAGGGAATGCAGTGGCTGGTTTGATTTTCTGTCCAGACTACTGTAACTTTCTCCATACTATCAATAAGGCCGTTTTGCTTTCTTATTCTTGTCTTCAGTAGAGTATCACTTTTTAAAAAATTTTTATTTAAATTCCAGTTAACACATAGTGTAATATTAGTCTCAGGTGTACAATATAGTGATTCAACACTTCCATACAACACCCAGTGCTCATCACAGCAAGTGCCCTCCTTAATGCTCATCACCTATTTCACCCATCCCCTGCCCACCTCCCCTTTAGTAACCCTCAGTTTGTTCTCTATAGTCATGAGTCTGTTTCTTGGTTTGCCTTTCTCTTTCTGTTTTTCCCTTTGCTTCTTTGTTTTGTTTCTTAAATTCCACATATGAGTGAAATCATATGGTATTTGTCTTTCTCTGACTTATTTCACTTAGCATAAACTCTCTAGCTCCATTCATGTCATTGCAAATGGCAAGATTCCATTCTTTTTGATGGCTGAGTAATATTCCATCACATATATATGTATATATGATGTGTATATTCCACCATATATATATGTATAATATTCCATCAGATATATGTGTGTGTATATATGTGTGTAAAACATGTGTGTATGTATGCATATATATATGTGTGTGTAATATTCCATCATATAATATATATATAGTGGTATATGGTAATATATATATACTACCTCTTCTTTATCCATTCATTAGTGATACACTGTTTCCATATTTTGGGTATGGTAGATAATGTTGCTATAAACATTGGGGGCACATGTATCTCTTTGAATTAGTATTTTTGTATTTTTTGGATAAAAACCTACTACTTCAATTGCTGGATCCTAGGGTAGTTCTCTTTTTAACTTTTTGAGGCACAACCATACCATTTTCCAGAGTGACTGTGCCAATTTGCATTCCCACCAATAGTGCAAGAGGGTTCCCCTTTCTCCACATCCTTGCCAACACCTGTTGTTTCTCGTGTTGATTTTATCCATTCTGACTGGTGTTAGGTGATATCTCATTGTGATTTTGATTTGCATATCCCTAATGATCAGTAAGGTGGAGCATCTTTTCATGTGTCTGTTGGCCATCTGTACGTCTTCTTCAGAAAAAAACGTCTATTCATGTCTTCTGCCCATTATTTAATTGGGTTATTTGTTTTTTGGGTGTTCAGTTTTATAAGTTCTTTATATATTTTGGATACCAGCCCTTTATCAGATTTGTCATTTGCAAATATCTTCTCCAATTCCATAGGCTGCCTTTTAGTTTTGTTGATTGTTTCCTTTGCTCTGCAGAAGCTTTTTATTTTGATGAAGTCCCAATAGTTTATTTTTGCTTTTCTTTTCCTTGCCTCTGGAGACGTGTCTAGTAAGAAGTTGCTATGGCCAGTGGGAAAGATGTTACTGCCTGTGTTCTCCTCTAGGATTTTTATGGTTTCAAGTCTCACATTAAGGTCTTTCATCCCTTTTGAATTTATTTTTGTTTGGTGTAAGAAAGTGGTCCAGTTTCATTCTTTTGCATGTTGCTATTCAGTTTTCCCAACAACACTTGTTGAAGAAACTGTCCTTTTCCCATTGGATATTCTTTCTTTTTTTGTGAAAGATTAGTTGATATATGGTTGTAGGTTTAATTTTGGGTTTTCTATTCTGTTCTATTGATCTATATGTCTAATTTTGTGCCAGTACCACACTGTTTGGATTACTACAGCTTTATAGTATAACTTGAAGTCTGGAATTGTGATGACTCCAACTTTGTTTTTCTTTTTTCAAGGTTGTGTTGGCTATTCAGGGTCTTTTGTGGTTCCATACAAAGTTTAGGATTGCTTGTTCTAGTTCTGTGAAAAATGCTGTTTTGAAACATTTTGAAAAAGAAACATTGAAAAAGAAAATGGTCTTTTGATAAAGATTGCATTAGATGTGTAGATTGCTTTGGGTAGTATAGACATTTTAACAATATTTGTTCTTTCAGTCCATGGCCATGGAATGTGTTTCCATTTCTTTGTGTCATCTTTAATTTCTTTCTTAGGTGTGTTATAATTTTTAGAGTACAGATCTTTTACCTCTTTGGTTAGGTTTATTCCTAGGTATCTTATAGTTTTTGGTACTATTGTAAATGGGATTGTTTTCTTAATTTCTCTTTCTGCTGCTTCATTATTGTGCGTAGAAATGCAATAGATTTCTGTACATTGATTTTGTATCCTGCAACTTTGCTGAATTCATTTATCAGTTGGCAAATTCTTGGTGGATTTTTTTGGGTTTTCTATATAAAGTATCATGTCACCTGCAAATAATGAAAGTTTGACTTCTTCCTTGCTGGTTTGGATGTCTTTTATTTTTTTGTGTTGTTTGATTGCTGTGGCTGGGACTTCCAGTACTACATTAAGTAACAGTGGTGAGAGTAGACATCAATATCTTGTATCTGACTGTAGAGGAAAAGCTCTCAGTTTTTCCCCACTGAAGATGATATTAGCTGCAGCTTTTTCATATGTTGCCTTTATTATGTTCTCTCTAAACCTACTTTGTTGAATGGATGTTATACTTTTTCAAATTTTTTTTCTGCATCTATTGAGAGGATCATATGGCTCTTATCCTTTCTTTTATTAAAGTGGTGCATCATGTTGATTAATTTGCAAATGTTGAACCATTCTTGAAACCCAGGAATAAATCCCACTTGATCATGGTGGGTGATTTTTTAATGTATTGTTGGATTCAGTTTGCTAGTATTTTATTGAGAGTTTTTGCATCTGGGTTCATGAGGGATGTTGGTCTATAGTTCTTTTTTTTAGTGGTATTTTTATCTCATTTTGGTACCAGGGTAATGCTGGCCTCATAGAATGAATTTGAACCTTTCCTGTCTCTTTATGTTTTGGAATAGTTTGAGAAGAATAGGTATTAACTCTTCTTTAAATGATTGGTAGAATTTGCCTGTGAAGCCATCTGGATTTTTGTTTGTTGGGAGTTTTTAATTATTGATTCAATTTCCTAGCTGGTTATCAGTCTATTAAAGTTTTCTATTTCTTCCTGTTTCAGTTTGGTAGCTTATATGTTTCTAGGAATTTACAGTGGAGTATCAGTTTTAATTTCCTTCAAGAACTTTCCCTTTATCTTCACAACTTGGGCAAATGTTTGGCACAAGAGTCCTAGCTATTGACATATCTTAGCTTTTGACATGCCTTTTTCATGTGGCTTAATTATTTCTAGGTTTTGAATTAAAGTAAGAGAAATGTGAGTCATTCTTTCATTTGAACACTTAGAGGCCATTGTAGGGTTATTAACTGGCCACATTTAAATATTGTATTTAGGGAATAGGGTGTCTGAAGGAGAGTGAGACAGGGGAACAACTGGTTGGTGGAGCAGTCAGATTAACACACAGTATTTATCAGTGAATTTCATTTTGTGATATGACTGCAGTTCATGATGCCCCAAACAGTCACAATAGTAACATCATAGATCACATAACAAATATAATAATAACAATGAAGAGTTTAAAATATTGTGAGAATTACCAAAATGTGACACAGAGACACAAAGTGAACAAGTGTTACTAGAAAAATGACACCAATACACTGACTTGATGTACAGTACCACAAAATTTCAGTTTGTAAAAAATGAAATATCTGTGAAGTGCAGAAAAGAGAACTGCCATCAAATGAGGTATACCTGTGACTGACACATGTGATAGGTTGGATTCCACTAAATAAGAAGCCACTGAAGCTTTTAAGAGTATTTTACCGCCCAAGAAAACATGAAGTGATTTAAGAAAGTTTAAAATTATTTCTTCAAAGCTTAAAATGATGATTGGATCCCCAGTGTTCTTTAGTAGTAAATAGACTGTGAAGCCTGTTGAACCTACAAAGATGACATTTTTTTTCCTAATGCCCAATGCATGTGTCTAAGTAGAATAATGGAAATGAAATAATTCCTTAAAGGGTGGAACCAAACGAAATAAAACAATGGATGGAAACTTCCTTCCAATGAGTTTTGAGGTATTTAAGAAATGTTTTCCATGCTAGGGTAAGGAGTCCTTAAATGTCTGCTGAGAGAGATTTCAGAATGTTCCAAGTAGCTATTGGGCATATTTTCTACTCTTATATTTTCCAAATTGAAATGTTTATTGTAGTGATAAATAACCTATTCCTTCATTGTATATTGTGTGCATGGGATGCACTTATTTTCTCTTAGGTTCCAGATCAAAAAACATGGATGTTTGATCCCTTCCTCACACCATATATGAAAATAACTTCTATGTGGAGTAAATATCCAAACTTTAAAAGAATTTCTATTTATATTGAGAACTCCACTTTTTTTTCTCTAAGATTCTCAAATTAATAAAAACTTGATCCTGGATATTTAAGTGGAACATTTTGAGAGTAGGGATCAAAAGAATGAATAATTGACTATTAGGATTAATGATGCTTGCTTACTGTAGTGGCATAAGGATGTGGTACAGAAAAAAATATTAGTCCTTGGAGTTGATCCTCGCTCTTTTAGGTGCCTAAATTCATCAATCATTGTTTTTAATTTCCACTTGGGTCAAAAAAAGTTGTCCTAGATATTGCATCATTAAGTACATGTGGAATAGAGTAAAGAGATATGTGGTATATTTTTAGGTATTTAGTATTAAACACCAAAACGATCTGACTGGTAGATGATTGAATTCATGCTTCATTTCTTCCCATACCAGAAGATGAATTAACATAAGAGAATGTTTAGAAATAGAATATAGGGGCGCCTGGGTGGCTCAGTTGTTAAGCGTCTGCCTTCGGCTCAGGTCATGATCCCAGAGTCCTGGGATCGAGCCCCGCATCAGGCTCCCTGCTCCATGGGAAGCCTGCTTCTCCCTCTCCTACTCCCCCTGCTTGTGTTCCCTCTCTCACTATGTCTCTCTCTGTCAAATAAATAAATAAAATCTTAAAAAAAAAAAGAAATAGAATATAAAACATGATGTACTTTTACAAAAGCCATACAGAAAAAAAAAAAAGGAATAAACTTGTAAACATTGTGCTAATGACTCACACACAAATGCAGCTTTAGACTACAAACAGCTGCTTTCAGAAAAATCAACCTTGTAGAGGAATATGCTTTGATTGCCTGAAGCTAAATTATCTGGCTGCAAAACTCAGGGAAAAAAATAAAGCAACATTTTGTCGGTATCAGCACAATTTCTGGCATGTTAATCTGGTACTGAGGCTTGAAAAAATGTCATTCAAATCTCTCTTGGGGGTTATGATAGCCTTTAGCGGAAGCATGTTTAGATTAGACAAACCACAGGACAAGAGTGTACAGTATGTTGAAAGAGTCTGAAAATATTTCCATAAATAGAATGAAAGTAGGATATTTTGAGAGTGTAAACCATTCTGTTATTAGGTCCCTATGCTACTATTTTTTTCTTTCAGGAGTTTAGAGGAATTACAAAAACTTTTTTTTTTTTAAGAATAAAAGTATAACCAACATTTAGAATTGTAATCAAGTTCACATGACAACTCACACCCTGTGCTTTCAATTCCATTTGTCCCTACTCTTGTCCTTTCTTTCTTCTCCAACATCAGTTATTTTCCTCTTCCTGGAAAATTCCCATTATTGTATAAATACATTATAATATCGCTCTTTTTAAAAAAAGATTTTATTATTTATTTATTTATTTATTTAGCACATGAGTGGGGGGAGGGGCAGAGGGAGACAGAAAATCTCAAGCAGACTCTGCACTGAGCACGGAGCCTGACATGGAGCTCAGTCTCACGACCCTTGAGATCATGACCTGAGCAGAAATCAAGAGCTGGATGCTTAACCAACTGAGCCACCCAGGCGCCCTTAATATCTCTTAACATACATTTAATATACCCCTTCAGCCACTTCCCCATTTCTTTGCTTACCTTCATGGTAAAATTCCTCAAAATGTTTATTGCCACTATCACCACTTTCCTTTATCTCTCTAGGTTTTTATGTCTATCCATGCACAAAAACTGCTGGTTTCAAGATCATCAATAGCTTCCATGTTGTTAAATTTAATGATAGATTCTGAAACCTCATGTAACTGGACCTATCAGGAACATTTGACAAAAATAACTATCATAATTTTTTCTTGAGACACTTTCTTCACCTGACTTTTAGAAAATCTCTTTTTTCTCCTTTTATGAAACTAAAGGCTCTCTTAAAAGAAATACTGAAATATCCTTTCTGGTGTATCTTCATTGGCTTGACCTCTAGACATTAGGGTGCCACAAAGCTCAATCTTTAAACATTGTTTCTTTATTAATAGGAATTTTCTAATTGATCTCAATCAATAATGTGCATGTGCATTTTGTCTGTATGTTGATGACTCCCAGATTTATGTCCTCAGTCCTAACTGTTCTCTAAACTACAAACACATAAAATCCACTTACATTCTTATAGGTATCTCAAACTTAATATATCTAAAACAGTTCTTGATTTCATTATGAGATCAGTCTAAAAATAGCAGCTCCATTCTTCCAGTTGCTCAGGTCAAAACTACTAGAGCAAGCCATACCTACTCTTTTTATCTCATGTTCCCGCATGAATTGTTGGTTTTATCCTTAAAATACATCCAAACCCTAACCCACCATCATTTCTTATCTGAATTAGTGCAATGCCAATTTTCCAACTTCCACTTTCCTGTACCTACATTCTTGTTCCTTATGATTGTATTTCCATCTCTTCTTTCTCTGAAAGGAAGGGAAAAATCTGCATGGTTCAACTCCTGACTTCTACAGGTCTTTGCTCAAATGGCTAATCATCAGGAAGAAATTTCCTTACTTCTTTATATAAAACAGCACCTTGTTTACTATTACTCTTACCTCCTCACTCTGCTAAAGTCTTATTAATAGTATTTTTTATTTTCTGAAATGCATTTCATGCATTTTTCATTCATTCATTCAATTTTTGTCTGTCACACCTAACTAAAATGTACACTCCACAAGAGAGACAACTTGTTAATTTTGTTCATTGTGCCTGGAAGACTGACTGGCACATGATGGGTGTTCAGTAAATAACTATTGAACAGATCCTAATCTTACCTTGACTTCTAGTGATTTTTGGTAGTGTCTAGTCACATAAAATAATAGCTAAATTTATATTTAACTTTAAGATATTTGTTTTAGCTCTGAATATCCCTTAAAGTCCAACTGCCACAGTCTATATTTCTCTTTAGTGAGTATGTTTGCACTTGGAACTTTGTACTGGAAAGAGTTCATGTGGGGTGGAGGGAATAAGGTGACCCTATAGAGTCAGTCAGATAAACCAGACCAAACTGAATGATCACTAGAGTGGTATGTTGTACCAGATCATAGTAAAACCACAAATGAGATGTCTGCAACAGTAAAGTATCCCAGACTTCTCTTTTGGAGTTTTGTTGGGTGAACAAAATGATCAATTATTATAAAAAGAGAGAATTCATTTTAAGAGGCCTCAAAGTCTCTGCTAAATTAACTTTTATACAAACATTCTCTTGGAGAGGAGTGTAGAATTAGTGTCTTAATGTAAATGTATCTTCTATGGATTTTAAGCTGAATATACAATTGATCAAAATCAGTGATTTATTTTCTTTCTGAATGTTACCTATTCAAAAATCTATGAAGATGTTGAACAATGCCTTTTTTCTTCCTGGAGACTATTTTTTTTTTAAATCAGCTCTCTGAATAAAATACAACCTCTTAATTTTTGTTCTTACATCTGTGACGATTAGTTTTTTTCATTGTATCCTTTTCCACTTATCTATGCTTCCATTCTTTGCTTTCTTCTGTTTTTGGGGGGATGGGAAAACTTTATTAAAATAAATTTATATACCATATAGGTCACCCATTTAAAGTGTACAAATCAGAGTTATGCAGTTATTACCACAATCAATTTTAGAATATTTTTATCACACCAAAAAGAAACTCTATAACCTTTAACTTTCAGCTCCTTCTGTTCCTTCCTTACACTTTTGTGACTGGCTCTTCTCATTTAGTATAATTTTTTTAATTAACATATAATGTACTATTTGTTTCAGGGGTACAGGTCTGTGATTCATCAGTCTTACACAATTCACAGCGCTCACCATAGCACATACCCTCCCCAGTGTCCATCTCCCAGCCACCCTATTCCTCCTACCCCCCTCCACTCCAACAACCCTCAGTTTGTTTCCTGAGATTATGAGTCTCTCATTGTTTGTCTCCCTCTCTGGTTTCATCTTGTTTCATTTTTCCCTCCCTTCCACTATGATCCTCTGTCTTGTTTCTCAAATTCCTCATATCAGTGAGATCATATGATAATTGTCTTCCTCTGATTGTCTTATTTCGCTTAGCATAACACCTTCTAGTTCCATCCATGTCATTGCAAATGGCAAGATTTCATTTTTTGATGGCTGCATAGTATTCCATTGTGTGTGTGTATGTGTGTGTGTGTGTATGTGTGTATACACCACATCTTTATCCATTCATTTGTCAATGGACATCTTGGCTCTTTCCATAGTTTGGCTATTGTGGACCTTGCTGCTATAAACATCAGGGTGCACGTACCCCTTCGGATCCTTACATTTGTATCTTTGGGGTAAATACCCAGTAGTGCAATGGCTGGGTCATAGGGTAGCTCTGTTTTCAACTTTTTGAGGAACCTCCATACTGTTTTCCAGAGTGGCTGCACAGCTTGCATTCCCACCAGTGTAGGAAGGTTCCCCTTTCTCCACATCCTCGCCAACATCTGTCATTTCCTGACTTGTTAATTTTAGCCATTCTGACTGGTGTGAGGTGGTATCTCATTGAGGTTTTGATTTGGATTTCCCTGATGTTGAGTGATGTCCAGCACTTTTTCATGTGTCTGTTGGCCATTTGGATGTCTTCTTTGCAGAAATATCTTTTAATGTCTTCTGCCCATTTCTTGATTGGATTATTTGTTCATTAGTATAATTTTTTAGAAGATTTTTATTTATTTATTTGTCAGAGAGAGAGAGAGCACAAGCAGATGTAGCAGCAGGCAGAGGGAGAAGCAGGCTCCCCACTGAGCAAGGAGCCTGATGTGGAACTCCATCCCAGGACTCTTAGATCATGACCCCAGCTGAAGGCAGAGGCTTAACCAACTGAGCCACCCAGGCGTCCCTAGCATAATATTTTCAGGAGTCATCCATGTTATAGCATGTATCAGTACTTCATTCCTTTTGATTGCTAATATTCCATTTTATGAGTATAATATATTGTATTTATCCATTCACTAGTGAACATTTGGGTTATTTCCATTTTTTGGCAATTACAAATAATGCTGCTGTGAATATTCACGTACAACTTTTTTATTTTAGATTTTTTTTTAATTTATTTAAGAGAAAGGGAGAGCACAGAGGGAGAGTGAGAGGGAGAAAGAGACCCCCTGTTGACCAGAGAGCCTGACTCGGGGCTCAGTCCCAGAATCCTGAGATCATGACCTGAGCTGAAGGCATATGCTTAACCAACTGAGCCACCTAGACACCCCAAGTACAACCTCTTTTATAGATACACATTTTGATTTCTCTTGGGTATCTACCTTGAAGTGGAATGCTGGGTTATATGGTAACTATGTTCAATCTTTCGAGGAACTGTTAGACTGTTTTTCAACATGGCTGAACAATTTTAAATTTCTATCAGCAATGCATAAAGTTTCCAATTTTTTCACTTCCTCACCAACACTTGTTATTACCTGTCTTGGTTATTTATCTTTCCTAGTGGGCATAAAGTGGTGTCTCACTGTGGTTTTGATTTATATTTCCCTGATGGCTATTGCTAATTAAGAGTCTTTTTATGTGCTTATTGGCAGTTCGTATGTTTTCATTGGGGAAATGTCAGATCCTGTGCCCATTTTTTTAACTGGGTTATTTATTTATTTTATTATTGATTTGTAAAAGTTCTTTATATATTCTAGATACAAGTCCTTTATCAGATATATAACTTGTAAATATTTTTTCCCTATTTTGTGGGTTGTCTTTGCGTTTTCTTGAATGTCCTTTGAAGCACAATTTTTTAATTCTGAAAAAGTCAATTTTTTTGTTATTGCATGTACTTTTGATGTCATATCTAAGAAACCATTGCATAATCCAAGATTACAAATATTTATGCCTATGTTTTCTTCAAAGATTTTTATAGTTTTAGTCCTTATATGTAGGTCATTGTTATATTTTTGAGTTAGTTTTTGTATATAGTATGAGATAGGGGTTCAACTTTTGTATCTGCTTATCCAACTGTCCCAGTATCCTTTGTTGAAAAGCCTATATTTTTCCTTTTCAAATTGTCCTGGCATCGTTATTAAAAATAAATTGAAGGGTCAAAGGAGAACAAAATAAAATAAAAATCATCAGAAATAGAAGATACTGAATAAAATATCAGATGTCACAAGAAACATACATTAATTAAATTTGATTAAGAGACAGAAATAACCATATGTGTTAAATAAGGCCCAATTATCAGGACTACAAACAGGCTCACCTACAACATAATGATGTAGAAATGTTAAAATAAAGAGCTGATAAATACATTCCAAAAAGTACTAAGCAAAAGAAAGAAACTAATATCTATATTACTTTCAGGAGAAATAGATATTAAAGAGAAAGGCAATTATTAAAGATAAAGGTCATTATGCAGTTATAAAAGAGTCCAGGACTACATGCAAAGCCTAAATCCGAAGACATGAAAATATAGCTATGTGTGTATACATGTGTGTGTGTGACAAATATAAGTAGTGTTCATACATATAGTTTGAATTAGAAGGAGAAATTTATAAATTCAAGATCATGTTGGGAGATTTAAACAACTTTCTCTGAAGTTTAGAAATCAAATAAACTTAAAGAATAGGAACGACATGAGTAACATTATTAGCAAACTTGTTTCATTGTACATTAGATATCCAGCAAATAGAGCAAAATTATTTTTAGGCACATATGACATAATTACAAAATTGACTAGCAGCCACAGAAAATGTCAAATATAGTAAAGAATTTAGAGATAGAGAACATATTCTCAAACCACAGTGGAATATAATAAAAAATCAGTAACAACAACAACAACAACAACAACAAAACAACAAAAATAGCATAGGACGTTTAAAAAATTGAAACAATTTATTGTGGAAGAAGAAATCACAAGGTCAATCAGAAAATATTTATAACTGAATGTTTACAAACTATAAGGATCAAGACTGTTTTGAAGGAGCAGCATCAAGGATGTGTGGACTAACTTTAAGAGACATCATGAATTTTATAGTGTAGGATAATTAAGTAAGATAATGGGACAGAATAACTAACATAATGTATGGAATTGGTATGACAAAAATACAAATAATTGGGAATTAACAGACTATTCAAGAAGTGGGAAAAGGGGGCACCTGGGTGGCTCAGTTGGTTAAGCAGCTGCCTTCGGCTCAGGTCATGATACTAGGGTCCTGGGATCGAGCCCCGCATAGGGCTCCCTGCTCAGCGGGGAACCTGCTTCTCCCTCTCCCTCTGCCTGCCTCTCTGCCTACTTGTTCTCTCTATCTCTCTGTCAAATAAATAAATAAAATCTTTAAAAAAAAAAGTGGGGAAAGAATGGGGACTGTGTATGGGAAAAATAAAAATTAGATCCCTACTATATATGACATATTTAGAGCCCTAAATTTGAAAAGCTAAACTTTAAAATTAGTGGAATTATCAAAGAATAATCTTAATATATCTGTTTTATTTTTCAAGGTAAAGAAGAATTCCTCAAATAAGACCTAAAAGCACAAAACGTAATAGGAAATATCTCACTGAGTAATTGAGTTCATTAACATTAAAATTCTCTATAGAGCTAAGCTCAAAAAACAAAATTAAAGACAAACCATAGATTTGGACTAAATATTTGTAATGATTAAATCACAAAGGAAAAGCTTATGGAAATCTCATGACTAGGCAAAGACTATAAGCCCACAAACCACAGAAGAAAAAAACTGAAAGTCTCATGCTATATTATGAAAGGACTGCTAATTTCACTACTCATCACTTACAAATTAAAATAGCAATGATATACCATTTCATTTCTATTAAGCTGGTGAATTTTTTAATTTGATAAAACTAAGTGTTGTTAACATGGGGAAATAGGACACTCATAGAGCTGATAGGAACTTAAATTAGAATAACTATTTTGGAGGGCAATTTGGCAATAACTGGATTTGCAAAAACCTACATATCAGTGATTTATTTCATTTCAGGAATCTTTCTCTCCATATATATTCCCTTTCTGTCTCTCTGTCTGTCTCTGTCTTTTTGTCTCTCCTTGTCTATACACGTACTCACATATGAATTCTGGTTTATGTTCACAAGAAAACTTATAGAGAATAATGTAGCACTTTTATCATAGTAAAAAAAATTACAAACAATATGTAAGTAGTACGACAATGGAGAGATAAGCTGTGGTTTAGTCATATAATTGAATACTATGGAAGGAGTTAAAATAAAAACTAGATGTAAAAGTTTCATGGAAACCTTAGAATAATAATAATAGTAAAATAGTACAAGTTACAGAATGATGGGAATTGTAGATTATAATAAAGTTATTATTAAAATAAATATCCTTTATATTGATTATAAATACATGCATATCTATAGTGATTTGAATGAAAGAACAACTTTAAGTAAAGCTTTTCTCTTGGTAAAATGGGAGTGGAAATGGGATGGATGGTGGCTTTTGTATATATCTCTAAAATCTTACTCTAAAAAACATGGAGATTTGAAACAAACATGGAAAGATGTTAACATTTGCTAAATCTGATTGATAAAGTGTCTGCTACATTTTTTAACCATTTTCTCTAAAATATTTTGTAATTGAAACGAAAAATTCCAATGAAAATTGAGTTTTATTTTATCTGCTTATAAACCTCTATTGTCTTGCCATCTTATAAATGCAATTACTATTTTGTCCCACGGTACTTTTCTGAACCGTAGGACACTTTAGCCATGATCTGAGATTCCCAGTTTATACTCACACCTAGTCTCTCTTGTTCGTAGTCACCAAATTTGAAGAAGGGGTCCATAACTGCAAGTATTGACAGACAGGGTTTGCCATGAGTTTGGGTAACATGACCATTTCCTAGGCAGGGATGCATTGTTTGCATTTTTATATTTCCATTACTTTTTTTTCTTGATTAAGTGATCAAGGCAAGAAGGGCACCTGGATGGCTCAGTCATTTGAGCACCAACTCCTGGTTTTGGCTCAGGTCATGATCTCAGGGTCATGGGATTGAGCTCCACATCAGGCTCCCTGCTCGATTCTCTCTCTCCTTCTCCCTCTGCCCCTCTCAGCTCATGCTTGTGCACATGCTCTCTCTCTCTCAAATAAATAAATAAAACCTTTAAAAAATAGTGATCAAGGCAAGAGGCTATTAATCTTAAAAGATCAGAGATGTTGGAATTCATGCCAGTTAAAGACCTTGATAGAAACCAGTGTCCTTTAGGTTTGGGTATATAACTTCTTCCCCAAGAAACAGATATCATCCTTTGTAAAATTTAAAAATAAGTGTCAGCCACTCCTATCAGCCACTCCTATGGCATAGTCACATGTTTCAATTTGCATGTTTCAATTTGATCTTTTGAACTGATTTCTTTTCAGTCACTTTTTACCAGTTGTTCTTGATTCATTTGTGCTTCAAATTTGATTAAAATCAAGTATGCATCAGGATGTGAAATTTTCATACTTGTATAATCCTAGAATTTTTAATGGTTTGAATACAATGTAATCACATATAAACACACATACTCTGGTTATATTAATTTATTGTTATGTTCCTGTAAGAAATATTTACTTTTTCAAATTATCCTTAACAAAAATGTCAGAGCAGTAACACCTTTCTGAGACCATCAAATATGAAAGGAAGGAAAAAAATTCTATCTACTTTTTTTTTATTTTTAAGATTTTATTTATTTATTTGACAGAGAGAGACACAGCGAGAGAGAGGGAACACAAGCAGGGGGAGTGGGAGAGGGAGAAGCAGACTTCCTGCTGAGCAGGTAGCCCCATGCGGGGCTCGTTCCCAGGACCCTGAGATCATGACCTGAGCCGAAGGCAGACGCTTAACGACTGAGCCACCCAGGTGCCCCAAAATTCTATCTACTTATCAAGCTGTTTGTCCACTTAAAATATTTATATGCCATGTGGCAGTTCATTCACTTAAGATGATTCACCTCAGTGAATAATTTAGTGACTTCAGGATTTGTTTACCTTTCTTATATTGCATAAATATAATGAGAGAGAGGAGTAGGATTAAATATGCTATTTTAATTTAGTTTACTGGCTTACAGTGGACTTTCAACCCTCCAAAACAAATATTTATTCCCTACCAGTGATAGCAATCTTTAAAATATTTTACTTTATAGGAAGTACTTTAAAAATGTGTCTGTAATGTGGCCAATTATATCATGTACTTTTTAATATTCAGAATATTAAAATGTATTTTACCTAACTCTTTTTAGATTTTAATTTGGAAAACATCAATGTTTCTTTTGTTTTTATTCTTTATATTTAAGATAATGATATGACATAGACAGACTGTGACATTTTGCCAATGGGAAAGCTGAGGTTCTTTGGTGAATATTCAGACTCCAGACTCTAAGTCATTTTAACATTTCTTTCCCCCATTTCTAACTTCAGGTGGTGATAGATTAATTTAATTTAGTTTCTAAACCTGGCAGGAAGATAGCATGGAGACACGTACGCTAAGTTACTCATCCCGTGGAGATAACAAATGGCTCATCAAGTAGAGCATATTTAATTATGGAATCATAGAGTGTAAGAGATTTTTGAGGCCTTCTAGTTTAACCTTTCTTCCAATCCAAGAACTTTTGTCAACATGCCAGATGGATGGTTATTTAGCTACTGCTTAAACATGTGCAGTGTTGAAGATTCCACAGCTTTTAAGGGAAACCTATTTCATTTGGGACTAGGAGAATGATTAGAAAATTCTTGCTCATATATATCTAACAGATGCTCTTTTAAAATTCAATCTCTTGGCCCCTGTGGTACAGCAGAGTATCCACTAGTCACTTATTTTACTTGACAATCTTTTGGATGTTTTAGTCTGCTGTAATGCCTCTTTATTCTCCAAATTAAGTCCTAAAAATTGGTTTGTGAGAATAATGTATTTGATTACATAATGATGAAATATAAATAAAAAGAGAGAATCATAACCAGGAAAAATAAATGTTTATAAAATCAGTACAACAATGGGAAGAACATAAACAGAAAATCTATGCACCACGATGGTTTCTATGGTTCATCTTCAATTTGGGTTCTATACTTCCTAGTAATCAAAGTGAAAATATGATATGGTCACTTACATAAAGGTCCTCCATAAGTTCCAGAGGTTTTCCATTGACATAAATTTTGAAAGGCTCTATCACGTGGTAATTCATATATAGTTTTCAGTGTTTTAATGACCAGTGTCCTCAGTAGAGTTCTAGCAGCAAAGTATTATGGTTATTCCTATGGTGTTTGTGTCTAGAGCCTTCACAAATCTCTGACATATTCAGAGAAAAAACTGGAATGTGTCATTCATTTTCATGTGAATTATGAAATTAGAAAACACGGGTAGTCTACCATTCATGTAATGAATCTTGTCAGGCTGTCCGATATGTTTCACAATAGAGGCTGCAAGGAAGCTGTAATTCCCCAGGATAAGCCATGTCAAGAAATAGGCTTGGTCATCTTTGAAAGACTCAATAGGGAGTTAGCTACTGAGATGTCTTTCCTTCTCATAGGAGTAGTAATAGGATTCCTGCTGCTGGGCACAGCTTATGTATCTTCATTAACACTGCACTGAGTGCAGATTGCACTTCAGAAGTCTCAGTGCTTTCACAGGGATGAAAGTGCTAATTCCAAAAGTTCATTCCAGGGCTATCAAATAAAAAATTATTTTTTTCTCGTATTTTTATCCCTACCATGGGGTCAAAAAATTAAACTGAAAATTGAATGACTTTTTCTTTTCTACAGCTCAAAAATCATTTTGAAAGTATTTGTTAAGGCAAAACTCATCATTCTGCATCAGTCTATTCCTTAAAGTGTGTTTATTCATAACATGGCTGATGTTGATTGATAGGTAGGTGCAGTCATTTAACAACAACTTCCCCGGGTATCACTTGTAATGGTTGGAAATAGGCAATTCTAAAGGTAAATTATAATCTTTATAACTATAGTTATTTATTGGGAGACTCTTTGTTACACTGTCTCTGAAACTCTTATCTTGGAAACAGTAAGTGAAAATTATTTGATAGAAAATCCTGTTTGATCTAAAGAATGCTGGAAGTCTCAAAATAGCTTTGTACAAAATAGAACAGAAAAGACAAATTACTCACCACCGCCAAACATAATTATTTTAGAGTATTAAATAATGAATTATTGGGAGTCTGCTTCTCCCTCTGACCCTCCCCCCTCTCATGTGCTTGCTCTCTCTCATTCTCTCTCAAATAAATAAATAAATAAATAAAAAATCTTTAAATGATGAATTATTTTACTACTTTTGTCATTGAAGAAAATGTAAATAATTAATTCAAAATAGCCATATTAGCTAGAAATTCAGTTTAGTTGAGGTTTTAAGAGAACAGTGCCATTTTCTAGTCTGGACTTGTATTGGCAGCCTCCATGCACACAAAAGAAATGGTCTGAAAGGTATATGGTTAATGCATCAATAGAGACAAACTAGAACATTTAGCCTACAAAGAAAATTGTTTGGTTTTGAATTATCTGGTTCATATCTAATTTTTAGCTGTCTCTTCGGATCAGATCTTTTCACCTGCCTTTTCTTCAGGCTAAAGATAATGAATTCTGACTATGTTTCTCAACATGTCTGCGTAAATAAATAAGTACCTAGAGACACTTTCTCATGTTTGTAGTGTGCATTATTATGTGTGATATTTAGTTTTGCAAAAGGAAGTATATTCAAGTCAGCGCTATTATAAATTTCAGCTAGTCAAACAGTTGTGAAATACTCAGTTGCCTAGTGTGAATTATTCATGCTAATGTGAAGTAATAACAGGATGGGTTCTGCAGCCATTTGATGTCCTAGGAGGCCTCACTGAAACTATTCAAGAAGGAATCTGGAGATCAGAGGTTGGAGAGGAGGATCAAGCACTGTGGGAGTTTTCTCATTACAAAGTCTCTAGTGTAGAGGGGAAAGCAGAATGCGCTATGGGCAGAATTCGAAATTCTTTACACCGGCTTCGTTTCTAAGATTCCCATTGCAGAGAGGCTGTGTGTCCTCAGAAACCAAACCGAAGCCCCTCAGGTACATCATGATGGCTTGGAAGCCTTGAGATAGACACGAGAGCCTCCTGGTGCAATGCAGACTGAGCGCCAGGAGGCGAAGTATAGTTAGAAATGTGCGTTTTTTATATTGGGCAAAAATTAAGAGGTTTGAAAATCAAATCTCTAGAGCAGTACATGCATGGGTTGGGGTTTTTGATAGTTAAAAAGGGAAAATGGAATGCATTCACTTTACAGTATGTCTTTTAAAAGTTGTATTTACTTCTGGTGTCCTTTGCTTCAAGTAATGAATGCTGTGAACAGGCAGTGAGTTAGAAGGAAATTGTTTGGCTTTGAATTATCTGGTTTAGATAGAATGAAGAAGAAGGAGAAGGAGAAGAGAAGATATAGTGCATATATATTAAGAAGAAACAGTGCACAGAGTACAATCTGAGCTGTGATAGAGAAGTTCACATCTGTCTAGTGCTCTCCGTTTACTGGTCCCTCAGGGACTGCCTGGAAAGTAACACAGGAAAGATACTCTTAGGCTATAGGCAGCTGAAGTGCTATAGTGAGATCACTTATTAATCTTTAAAGAGTACTTTCTTCTATTGTGTATGTGTTTTAGAGTCTAATTTATCTTACTTTCTCCTGCTACTGTAAGATATAAGGTCACATTCATAAATACAATCAAACAGCACCATAACAAAAGGTGAAGAAAAGCCACTAGAAGTACTAAATTTTTGGCCGATTGCATACCTAAAGATTAAACTGAAGTCCACTATTAAGCTAATAAACTGTGTGTGTGTGAGTGTGTGTGTGTGTGTGTGTGTGTATCATGCTACCCTGTACTGGAAATATTATCACAGGACAACAGGCCCTTGTATGATTTGAAAATAATATATGGAAAAGTTGTTAGTTTGACAATGGACAAAGAGCAAATTTTCTTCAATTTAATTTTTTTCCTGGTTCATTAAAATTCCATCATGGAAGAAATGTAGGTTTTGAGTGGCATTTGAATATCAATGCTGTAATATTGTGTTATCTAGACATTTTTCTCTGTTATACGGGAGAAGAACAAAGCTGTTGGAACTCAGGATTAATTGCATAGGATACTTGGGTTCGTGCTCTGGGTACACACATTGTGTGTGTGTGTGTGTGCACGCGTTTGTGTGTATTTGTGTGAGTAATTTTTGTATCTGTGTGAGGAAACATCATGGAATGTGTTTCTAATTTTCTTATATATCTCTTTTCTTGCCAGGGACATGAGGAACTTCTAGAAAGCAGTCTGAGAGATAGGTTTTTAGATTTCTAGAGTTGCCTAGCCCGTGACTGTGTATATGGGAAGTGAAGAACTTTCTGAAGGAATCTAAAAGTAAAATGCTACTATCTTATTTAATGGGAATAACTCAGATATTAAGGAATTTCATGCGAAGCAAGAATATGCTGCTCATATTTGCATTCTATCATCATTTGTTTGCAGTTATTTATTTTTTTTTTTTTAAAAGATTTTATTTATTTATTTGACAGAGAGAGACACAGCGAGAGAGGAACGCAAGCAGGGGGAGTGAAAGAGGGAGAAGCAGGCTTCCCGCCAAGCAGGGAGCCCGATGCGGGGCTCGATCCCAGGACGCTGGGATCATGACCTGAGCCGAAGGCAAGCGCTTAACGACTGAGCCACCCAGGCACCCCTGCAGTTATTTATTTAGATATGTTTGGTGTTAAGTTTTGCAATGTATAGGATGTGATAGCTCATGAGATGCAAAGTCCAAAGAAACCTAAGTGTATATATATTATTCTACTAAGTATTTTCATTCAGATTTAGGGATTATGCCATCAGTCACATCTACAGAAAATGAATGCTCAAATATTTAACTTATAACCAAGAGAGAACAATGTAAGGAAGTGGCAGGATTCATACCCAAGCCAATCATTATATCATACTATAGGAAATCACATGAAATGAAGTGAAGGTACCAATATATGACATTACTTTGTTTCGGTTTCTTGGGAAATTAGCACGTTTCACCATAGCCTGTAAATGGAAACACCACCTGATTTTATGAAATATATATTGCTATATATTTTCCAGCATGAAAAAAAGAGATGTATGCATGCATTTCTTTTCTTAATATTTGGAAATGCCACACGATTCAGACTTCATCATCTTCAATATCTTTAAAGAGAAAAGCAGAAAATTTATGGTTATGTGGGAAACTACTATTATCCATCTCCTGCTGCAGCTGAGCCTATTCCTTCTGCATCTGATATAGAACAGCATTGGCTATTTGGCCACCGAATCACACTGTGGCTCTGGTACACTGTGGAACCATAGATAACAATTGCAGAGCCGCAGAGACCTGAGGAAAAGATGAGAACAGAAATGTGCCCTTTATATTGAATTCGTGAATCTTAGGAGTGTATGGTTTGCTATCTGTAACTGACTATCAGATTTTAATAATATTTGATTGTCCAGAGAAGTTGACACAGTTCATGAAAATAATGTTGTATGAATAACTGTTTCAGTTAATGATGCATTTGTTGTCTCCAGTAGTGCAAGTTTGTGTGATGGTCTGGTTTTATTTAATTAAAAAAAAAAACGGGGCTTGGCTTATGATTGCAACAGATGCCTTAAAAACTAGCAACTGATTACTTATTTCCTGAATTTTGGCAGTCTTATTGATCACTTATATACCACCTAACTCTAATATTCTTTACCAATTAAAGAACGTAATAGCTTCTATCACATGATAAATTACACATGCTTTTTTACTATAGCATGTGTTTAAGAAACGCATTGTTATATATTGCTTTATTTGTTCATAATCTGTAGTTTTTCTGTACTCCGAACTGATAAACTTTACACATACTAAACATGAAACTGTTTATTTCACGACCAAGTTTTTTAGCAGAAAGTCCGTTTTTATCTCCTAAGAGACATCATGCCATATGCTGTTTTCTGCGGTGTAATGATGTGATGCACCTTCATGATGAAGTCTGGACTTCTTCCAAAGAAGGAAAATGATATAATCCTTCTGGTGAACTGTGAAATTCTCCCCTTGCACAGTGTCTTTCCCAGCAGAAAATGAGCATTCTTCATGGATAGGTTCCTTTAGGGGTCTAAGGGAAAGGGCTATAGCAGGGGGCTTCAATTCAATGCCAATTCCAGTGACAGGTTAATTGCTAGTTCCAAATTGTTGCGGTACCTTTTTTTGGGGGGGAGGTGTGGGTAAACTTTTCAGCCACATACCCCAAAGCAATTCATATGTTACATTCTGTTGTTTTCAGTGTTGACATGCTTTATTGGCTCCTATAAATTCTCCCTGAGGAGTTAGAGCTATTTGGCGGCAGCATCTCTTTAATTACACAGAAATCAGGGCAGGTGACATGCTTGTGGTCGCTATGGTTTTCATTGTTTAGCTTTGTATTGATGGAAAAATCCATGAATATGAGAAATACTAGCTCTTTTTAAAAAAGACATATGTACTATGTCTTACACATTTATATTTATAGGGCCATTTTATGTGGGATAGTAATTTGAATAAACGTTTCCTGTATAAAGTTCTAAATGGGGTTGAGAATTATACTATACTGCTTATCAATATGTTGCATATGTTGTAGAAATAATAGGACACTGGCATCTGATTTCAATAAACCAAAGCACTAATAATGTAAAACTAAAAGGAGTCACACACCTCTCAGAGCACAGGAGGTAGAGTATTGCTAATGTCACAGTGACCCATGGAAACAGCGCTGCAGAGAATCCTTACTAGTCCCCTGGCACTGGTGTTTTCAGAAAGCAAATATAGTAATCCTCCTTGGAAATGTTTTATTTGAAACCACAGAGTTGATCGGTAACCAAGAAATCTGGGGTCTAGGGGTAGCTCAGAGCTTTCTAAAGATTCTCAGATTCTTTGGTAGGACTGTTGGCCATGGAAATAGATTACTGAGACCTCTGAGTGTTTTACATATTAAGGGGTGAATAAATATATTTATTTTTTATTCTCACTTCTGTTTTTTTTTGTGTGTGACAACTCAGTTTCGTAATCTCCGTCTTTACTTCATTTATTCAGCTAGTATGGTTCAGTTTGAAAGATGGTTTTTTTTCCCTTCCTCATTACCCACTCCAAATTACCATTACCAAATACAGTTTCTTTGCTTGCTTCTGTCTTGACATTGTTCTTTCCTGGGGTAATGGTTGGGAATACTGAAGCACTCTGGAGGTAGGTAGAACTGGTATTGAATGGAACTGCCACACTTAATTGTGGGTAATTCTTAATGTCAAGCTCCTTATCTACATTGTTGGTGCCTCGGTGTGTTTATCTTTTAAATGGGGATGTTAGGGAATCAGAGAGTTGTTGTAAGGATTAAATGCAATAATTCTATGGCAATAATATGCCTGACACTGAGTAACTATTTCCTAAGCAGTTTTTATTATTGCTGTTTAACAGCAAGTCTGGTGGACGTTTTCAGCTGACACGGTTACTACTTACTCCTTTTTTGAAAATATTTTTCTTGCCTTTTCTGATGTCACACAAACTTTTCAAACTACATGCTGCTCCATGTATCACATGCTCTCTCTCTCTCTTTTTTTTTTTTTTGCCTCAGCTCATATAACTCTCTCATATGGCTCCTCCACCCCAAGATGCCTTCCCCAATGGTCTGCTGAGTAAATAGCACAGAGCTAAGTATTGGTTTTCCTGGAGTCTTCCCAGGACTTCTGTGGAAGATTAGGTATTTGCCTTTCCTTCGACCACCCCAACTATGATGCATAAATCAGAGAAGGGTAATTGTTGGCCTGTTTGTCACCTGCACTCCTTAGTGAAGTCTTTGTTCCTTGGGGTTCAGTGTGCGATGAGTATACAGAGATTGTGCTTATAGGAGCATGACATTAGTTGAACAGGTGTGTGCAGAGACTATTGAACTCCAGCAATCCTTCCTTCTCTCTGAGAACTTCTTTGGCTCCTCACATAATTCCATCTGCAAATATAGAAAATCTTTAAAGTTTTGGCTTTTAGTCTTTTACTCTTTCTATGTACTCCATCCTCAGTCACATGTATCATTTCCAAAGCTTCAGATGCTACACAAATGGATGAGTCCCTGTCATCCTGCTCTCTTTGGCCCTCGAATCTTTTTAAATCTGTCAGATATTTCAACAGTAATAACACCATCTCAAGCTTCGCTTTCCAAATCCACATTTGTCCCCTTTCCTAGCTGCTACCACCCAATGGAACATTTTTTCCTATAGCAATGCTTTTCTTCCTCTCACCTTTTATTGTAGATTATAAATCAAATAATTGTAACATCATGCTATGCTTGTGTAGAACTCCATTCCTTACAAAGCTCTTTAGTAAACGTTATTTCACTGTACTCTTTAAAAGCCCTCAGGTAACATTATCATTCCAGAATTATTAAAGAAACTATGTTTTCTGGTTTTACAAAACTTTCCTAAGTCTATATAATTTATAATAATAGCAAGAGCTCCCATTTATTCTGTGCCCACTTTTACTTTCCACGTATTATTTAACCTTTACCACAATGCTATAAGGCTGTTATTTTTCACAGAAGAGGCATCTGAATTTCAGAGGTTTAAAGAACTTTAAATAGACTGTTAACTGAACTTTCTTCCCATTAATTCTTCCTCCCACTCAGTCTTGCTTGATAAACAGTTGCCTGAATCATCTTCCTCTCATGCTGCCAGGATGGCATCACTCACCTCATGATATCCTTTTAATGAGTGTTCACTGCTTCCTAATGCTGCCGGAAAATAGTGGAGATTTTGTACCCTGGCATATAAGGTCCAAGATAGAGTTGTCCTGAATAACATTTCAAAGCTTATCCCAGATTTTCCAATGTTCTGCAGTACATTATGTCTAACGTTAGTTCTCCACCAGAACATTCCCAAACTTCCCAACATGAATTTTTGCTTATACCAGTAACTGTCTAAAAAACATTTCCCGATATCCTCCTGTCAGCTTGTAGACCTACCTCTGATATACTCTTCACCAAAGAATCTTTAACCCATCAAGCAGATTTGATCACTTCTTCGATTGAATTTCCATATTTGCATTTTATGAAGATGCTTTGGCAGGTCCCATCTTATCTTTTAGTCTTAACTTTGTGCTTGTCTTAACCTGAAGCTATTCTCTGAATGTTTCAGTTTTTAGTACAAGATCCTATATATTGCATGTTATTAGCTAAGTTATATTATGCCAGCCTCTGTTATAGAAATGACTGAGTTCAGTAAAAAATAACTAAAAATATATTCACTTAAAAAATAAAATCTAGGGGGCGCCTGGGTGGCTCAGTTGGTTAAGCTACTGCGTTTGGTTCAGGTCATGATCCTGGAGTCCCAGGATCGAGTCCCGCATCGGGCTCCCTGCTCAGCGGGGGGTCTGCTTCTCCCTCTGACCCTCTTCCCTCTCGTGCTCTCTGTCTCTCATTCTCTCTCTCTCAAATAAATAAATAAAATCTTTTAAAAAAATAAAAAAAAATAAAATCTAGGACTTTGGAGTATATATTACCAAAGGTAATCTCAATTATGGGTATTGAAGTGGGAGGAATAGCAATAATACAGCCAAGTTCCTACTGGAGTTTAGGCACTGGATTCAATCAAGAAAGGAGAAGGAAAGAAAAAAGAATACAAAGCAGTTTTAGAGATGGAAAAGACTGAAACAAGGACCTCTTCTCCTCTCTTTTACTATGTATATGATCGTATGGGAGGTATATATAGCACCCATATGCTGACAGCCACACCAGGATTTTCTCAATATTTTACAACCAGAGAACACCACCTGCACATTGTGAAGCACACTCATATTCTCAGAGGATTTCTTATGAAATCCATGCAGTTTTTGTCTTTGTCATTGAAAAATTTAAAATGCCCAAAGGCTGTGGTGTCTTGTTAGGAAATACAGGAAGTTTTACTTTCTGATCCCTAATGTTAATATAATATCTAGCACATAAATCTACTATATGTAGTCACATCAAATAAAACATCATATGAACAATTGACACATTCACATTTATTTTTCTTTTTATAGTCAGAGAATATTCTGTGCATGTGTGTGTGTGAGAGAGAGAGAGAGAAAGAGAGAGAGAAACTGTACTATCTAATTTAATAAATCACTTTCTTCACAGCAGATTTAACAAAAAACACAAATAAGATCAAATTGAAGTGGTATTATTACTTTGCTTTTTGTTAAAAAGAATGTAGGGTCCTCTCATGTTGATCTTATAGTCATCTCTGTTTTTTTTTTTCCAGTTTGAATTTATTATGAAATCCAACCACAGTGATTTTCACAAAATAGCAAATAGCCTAGGGGAGAAAATATAGTAGAAAATAATTTTGTTTGTTGATTACCTTCCCACCCCTACCCCCAAAGCAGGATTGGCATAGGGAACTGGTCCAAATTTATATATTTTGCTGTATCATACATCCTGTATGAGTAGTGTTTCTCATAGCCTGAAGGGTAAATCTTGGTAGAATTTAGAATTCAATGCACTTCAGTTAATATTGAAAAGCAGTATATATATACACACACAATATGTCAACTAAGCAGGACCGGGATTAGGGTAAGAAAAGCAAGACACCGAGGGCACAGAATTTAAGGAGTCAGTTGCTCTTAGCTGTGGACAAATGAAGACAAAGGAATATGATATGTAGAAGTAGAGATGCAGGGCTTTTGCCTCAGATATAGGCACTCAGTACTTTAGTGGAGGAGCAGAACATTCCCTAAGTGAGTTTAGGGGGCACAGCGCAGGGTGTATTTTAATGCTTTTTGCATAGATGATGGAAGTGGCTTCCAGAATATATGTATTTTTAATGCTGAAATGAGCTCCTTACAATGTGTAGGGCAATCTTTCTTTGTAGCAAATGTTGAGATATCCTTTCCTTGGCGATTTTACATTATTCCGAGCTGTCTGTACAAAGATAAACATTCTTATAGTGTATATGTAAACAAAGAGGTATCTCAGAAAATTTAGCTAATTATATAGAAAAGGAGCTTGGATATTTTAATCTTAAGTGTTTTAAACAAACTGAAGTAAGAGGGGAATCATATTTTGTCCTTCCAAGGAGAAGGGAGCCAAGCACCCAAGCCTAGGGTCTCTCCCCTATTCCACTCTGAAGACCCATTCTTTTATACAGATGTACACATGTTGCTCTTTCCATTTTAGATTCTCTATGTTGTGAGCTCATGCCCATGTAATTATCCACACTTTCCCCAAGGCATCATCTGATAATTCAGGTTATTGAGGGTGCAATTAATAATAACCCTCCTCTTCATTAGTTTCTAGACCAGTAGAAAACTAAAGACATATGGAAAAAACACAGTAAAGCTGGTTTGGAGAATAACATTCCAACTCAAAGGCAAAAGGAGCCTTTGTAATGCTCCTCCCACCCTAAATCTAGGGACCTGGATCTGCAAAGTTGATGCTTGTCCAGGAAGGCAATGGAAAGGAGCACCCCCCTGCCTCACGGACCGTGAAGAAACAGACTGGACAGCTAAGGATCTGGATTTCCCAGAAGCAGGAGTGGGAAGGAGAATCTGCTTTACTTGCGGGCCACTGACTGAAAGCAAGAGAGAGGGAGAAATCTGGGCCACACAGGATCAATTTTCTTTATTTCAAAGTCATCTATTGATTCTAATGTCATAGGTGGAATGATTGAGAAGTGGAGAACAGGGGAGGGGTTCATGTCAAAATCGTGGTATACCACATAGTACCTCACTAATGTTTATGCAGTGACTTAAATTTTGCTTTTGGAAATTTAATAATTCCTTTTAGTTCTAATTTTTTAAAAAATGGTGAGAATTTGTCACTGTAGAGAAAATTTTGGTTATCTTTTCTTTAGGATAAAATTGATATGTTGATTGTTGAACTTTATGTTCAGTTGTATATAGAATTAAACTCTCCATATCAAGGTCTTTGATTTAAGTTATTTTCTTTAGCAAAAAGGCCATTTGGCAAGAAATGTTCTTTTGAACCCCATAGCTCTTGAATTGGTGCCGTCAAGTTAAAATCCCTAATGCTGTTTTGTACCATTTGAATTGGTATGTAAAAAGAAAGCTATTATTAACCTGGAACTCTTTTTCTCAACTGGAATTCTGCCTGAGGTCTGACAGGCTTTATTTTAAACCCTACTTCTTATGTGAGGAGTTTTCATGCAAGCTCTGAGATTTTGAAAGCTAACCATCATGGTGTGTGCATGAAATTTTGAGTCTTTTCTACATCTGTTATCTGTTTGAAAATTCTGACCTGAAGGCACAAAACATTTGAATTACAGACCATATGGAACATCTGGAAATTTCTCATTTCCATTTGGTGGGCCATAACTAAAACCCCATCTCTTTCCTAGTTCATTACTTCACTCACTAATGATTAGTGCTACAGCAAGTCTGATTCAATTCCCCTTTCTGGCTCAATAGTTTTCTATGCCTTTTACTTCCTGCTGTCTTGAACTCTGCTTCACTTACTCCCCACCATCTCATTTGCTATAATGATAAGCCACCCTCCACAACTTATTTCGGTTCAATTAGGTATGCAGGAAGGCTAGATACTAACAACACTTTATCCTTCAAGTTAAATTATCTCGTCATGAGCACACCTTATACCAAAGAGTACTTGTGATATTTTCATTCATAAGTCTCATGTTAAGCTATGAAAAAACTGTTTGAATTTATATATTCATATATTACTTTATAATTTGATACAGAATCAACTACTTTACATGTTACATTAAGTTTTTCTTTCACGTATTTAAAGATGACAATAAGGATAAGTTACCTTTACAGGATTTTAATATTTTATACAGCTCATTAGCTTTAGGAAGAGGTTCAGAGAAAGAGAAGTCATTGCATATGCAGCAAACAGTTTCTTTGGGATCTTATTCTTTGTATTATTTATTTATTACTGTGCTTCCTCTTCAACATTCTCCTCAGCAAAGCTTGTCCACTTCCAACCAAGCTTTCATGAAGTCTACTTGCTCTTCCTACCAATAAATATGTGATAAGGTTTTAGAAAGCAGGTAATGACTTTGGGGGTAGGAACCTGCCATGGAAATAGGGCAGGAAGATTGAAGAAAATAATGAGAGTTTTACAAATTAGAAAATGAGATTTTTTCCTTCTCTTTTTCCTTAGAGATGACCTGCAAACTTTTGATATGAGTGGCACATGTAGAAATATGTTTTTATACTCTGTAAATCTGTATTGATGTTAAAAAAAAAACAATAGAATATTTCCTTGATGGTATAGGGGCTTGAGGGTATAACTAATCATACTCTTCTCTCTTCTTAGCTATGAACCAACCGAGAACTGGACACAGAAAGCGAATAAAAATATAGGTTTTATGATGGCTAAATCTAATTTCTAGAATGCAGCTTGGACCAGAGTTCTCTTTTTCCTCCCAATGAACCTTGGAACACACAGAGCCAAGTCTTCCCTCACACGCCACTGGGAAGGATCAGAGAGCACAAGGGAGACCCTGTGTGAGCTGCCACTCTCAGTACTTTAGGTTCTATTTAGTAGGAAAAAACTGACCAACAGATGGCAGCCCGTCTCCAGTCTCAATAGCAAGGGGACCCCACCTGCTCTCTCTGGCAGTAGGCTCAGGAGAAAGGGCAAGAATTGCTCTAATATTTTGGAGAGGGTTAATGGCTCTAAAATATGAGTTGGTAAGAAAATGGGGGTAGGAAATGCATTGTGCTTCTTACTAATGACATTTCTGTTAAAAAGAAATAGGCACTGCTTTCATCTTTACAATTATGTATGCAAGTTAAGTTTTTAAGCTTGAAATGCAATTTTATGACCCAGATACTTTAATATTTTTAGGTGTTATGAACTTATAATTGTTACTAATTCAGCAAGTAACCATATATTTAAAAAAATATTAACCAAGAGAGAGTTTTAAACTTAAAAATAGTCATCAATCAGGGGGTCAGAACAGAGAAATGATAACAGAGTAAGAAACCTAGGAGCAGAGGCATAAATGGGGGAAAAAAAAAGTTAAAAAAAGAGATGACTACTATGAGAAAAGGGCAGAAAAAAGAAAGATAAAAAGCAGCACAGTTTTTTTTTTCACAGTTTTTTAAATTGCAGCTTTAGGTCCACAGTAAAACTGAGCAGATTGTCCAATAACCCCTGCCTCTACATATGCACAGCCTCTCCCACAATTAACATTCCACACCAGAGTGGTACATTTGTCAAAGTCAATGAACCTACACTGACACATCACCCAAAGTTTATAGTTTACATTAGAATTCATTCCTGGTGTTGTACATTCTATGAGTTTGAACAAATGTATAGTGACTTGTGTCCACCATTATAATAGTGTCATACAGAATGACTTCACTGCCCTAAAAATTTTCGGTGCTCCACTGACTCTTCCTTCCCTCTCTGTTAACTTATGGCAACCAGTCATTCTTTTACTATGTCTATAATTTTGCCTTTTCTAGACTGTCATACAGTGGGAATCATGTAATATGTAGCCTTTTCAGATTGGCTTGGCATTTAAGATTCTTCCATGTCTTTTCATGGCTTGATAGCTCATTTCTTCTTAGCATTGAATGATATTCCATTGTCTGAATGTACCACAGCTTATTCATTCACTTACTGAGGGACATATTGGTTGCTTCTAAGGTTTTGCAATTCTGAATAAGGTTGCTATAAATTTCTGTGTGCAGGTTACTGTGTGGACTGGACATAAATTTTCAGCTCTCTTGGACAAAATTCAAGAAATATGATTCCTCAATTGTATGGTAAGAGTGTGTAGTTTTGTTAGAAAATGCAAAACTGTCTTTTAAAGTGGCTATACAAATTTACATTCTTACTGACAATGCCTAAGAGTTCCTGTTGCCCCACATCCTTGTCAGCATTGGTGTAGTCAGTGTTCTGAATTTTGGCCATTGTAGTAGGTGTGTAGTAGTATCTTGTTGTTTTAATTTGCCATTCCCTAATGAGACGTGATATGGAGGATTTTTTTCTTATGATTATTTGCCATCTGTATATCTTTTTTGGTGAATCATCTGTTCAGATCTTTGACTTATTTTTTAATTGAGTTGTTTGTTTCCTTTTTTTAAGCTTTTAGAGGTTTTTATATGTTTTGAATAACAGTCCTTTATCAGTTATGTCTTCTGCCAATATTTACTCCGAGGCTATAGTTTGTTTTCCCATTCTCTTGACAAAGTCTTTTGCCCAGCAGAAGTGTTTAATTTTAACTAAGTCTAGCTTATTATTTCTTTCATGAGTCATACCTTTGATGTCATATTTAGAAAGTCATCACCATTACCCATGGTCATCTAGATTTTCTCCTTGTTATCTTCCAGATGTTTTTTAGTTTTGTATTTTACATTTAGGCCTATGAGTCATTTTGAGTTAATTTCTGTGAAGGGTATAAGTTCTGTGTGTAGATTCATTTTTTTTTTTTTTGCATGTAGATGTCTAGTTATTCCAGAACCTTTTAAGAGACTGCCTCTGCTCCTTTGTGTTATCTTTGTTTTTTTGTCAAAGATAAGTTGATTATATTTATGGAAGTCTATTTCTGAGTTCTCTGTTCTTTTCCATTTATCTACTTGTTTATTCTTTTACCAATACCCCATTGTCTTCATTACTGTAGCTTTATAAAAAGTCTTAAAGTTGGGTAGCATCTGTCCTCCAAATTTGTTCTTCAATACTGTTGTCTATTCTGGGTCTTTTGCCTCTACAACCAGAGTTTAGATTCATTTTGTAAATATCAACAAAATAACTTGCTGGGACTTTGATGGGGATTGCATTGAATCTATAGATCAAGTTGGAGTGAACTGACATCTTGACAATATTGAGTCTACCTGTCCATGAACATGGAATGTCTCTCCATTTATTATTTGATTTCCTTCATCATAGCTTTATAGGAACATGGAATATCTGTCCATTTATTTAGTTATGTGATTTCTTTCATCATAGTTTTATAGTTTTCCTCATATAGATCTAGAACATATTTTGCTAGATTTATACCTAAGTATAAATACCTAAGTATTTTATTATTTTGGGAGCTAATGTAAATGGTACTGTTTTTTTGTTTTTTGTTTTTTTTTTTACATTTCAAATTCCATCTCTTCATTGCTAATGTGTAGGAAAGTAATTGGCCTTTGTATATTAACTATATACCCTGTGCCCTTGCCATAATCTCTTATTAATTCCAGGCTTATTTCATAAAGGAGTAACTTTTTTTTTTTTAACCTCATCAGAGTTTCAAAAGACTATAAGGGAATGTATAGTAGCACTAGAGCCATTGGAATTTGAGAAGGAAATAGAAGCAGCTTAGATGAGAATCATGAAGGTAAATAAGAGGGTTTCACATGGCCAAAGAAAAGCTCTATTTATCTATCTACCATCTATTGTCTTTTCAAATGTCAAATGTGTACCTAGGAATGTGGAATTTAGCATACCAAAAATAAATATCTTCTGCATAGAGCCCCTTACTATTGACTGTCAACAAAGAAATACTTGCACTTCAAAATAGTAAAATATTGCCAGGATTTGTTGAAGGTTAAGCATCAGTGTAAGAATATTTCGAATTACCGTGTATTTCCAGCTACTTCTCAAGGTGAGGTAGTCTTGAAAAATCCACACTGATTTGAAGTCCTGGATCAAACTTTAACCTAATGTCATACTATGTGGCATTGTGAAAGATATTTAACTCTTTGTGCCATAATTTCCCCCAATTTAAAATATGCAATTTATTAGACCATTTCACAGATTTCTTTCCACCCTTGAATGCATGCTATGACTGTAGTTGAAGATAGAGGACTCAATCCAATGTATATTCTGGGCAACCCCAATTTTGATGTTTTTTGGTTTTAACAGTAGAAAGTCAACTCATATATTTATATAATTTAATAAGCACCTGCTTCCTGGCTTTTTTTCTCATGTCAGTTTATCAGCGAGGATATAATAATTAATTTATGTCATCCTAAAATAAAGAATGTTTCTAGGGTTATCAAGAATGCCAGAATTACAATGTGTGTGCATGGTCTCTTCCAGTAATACTAGATCTTTTTTATTAGTTTGTTAGTAACTGTCCATAGAATCACATACTTTTGCTTTCCGATACATCATTAAAAAGTTTGGAAATACATTTGAAAATCTTTATCGAGCATAGTGTGTTATATACTAAGCACAAGGGAGAGTAAAGGAAGGTCAGTAAAAATATAAATAACGTGTTTCCCAGTCCTAAAGAGTTTTTAGTTTGGTAGAGGAAGGCACATAAAAAATATATGTGAATGACTGAGGGAATTGCATGAGATGCCTTAATTAAAGCTGATTTGGGAAATATCTGATCTCAAGTTTCCAAAGTGGTACACTGGGGACCCAGTGTGATATAATCACTCTTGCTTAGTGGTTAAGGGCATGCCTTTGAATCAGATGAGCTTAGGTCCTGCAGTACTATTTATTAGCTATTTTACCTTGGGCAAATTACTTTATTGTTCTAATGTTTACCTTCCCCATTTGAAAAATGGGAATAATAGTATTTGTTTTAAAGTATTAATATAAAAAATAAGATTATAGTGTTTAGTATAATGCTAGTACATATGTGGTCAATATATGTTGGAAATCACTTATAAATAATTATTACCATGTTGATAAATCTCATTGTAGTGAATAATGAATGCTAGAAAATACCTCTGGCTCTAGAAATGGAAAAACAGTTCAAATACAAGGGATTTTTCCTCCTTTCTCTTTATTTTTTTAATTTTTATTTTTTTAAAAGACTTTATTTGAGACAGAAAGAAAAAGAGCATGAGTGGGGGGAGGAGCAGAGAGAGAGGGAGAAGCAGACTCCCCGCTGAGCAGGGAGCCCGACATGGGGCTCAATCCCAGGACCCTGAGATCATGACCTGGGCCAAAGGCAAATTCTTAACTGAGCCAGCCAGGCACCCCTTCCTTTCTCTTTAATTCTTTGGTTTATATAACCATAAGTTATCAAAAACAGTAATATTAATTGACATAGGAGGGTTATAGACTGAGAAGTTAAATATCTTTTTAACTTATTTTTTATTTTTTATTTTAAGGAGGCTCCACACCCAACGTGGGGCTTGAACTCATGACCCTGAGATCAAGAGTCGCACACTCTACTGAGCCAGCCAGGCACCCCAAGAAGTTAAATATTCTAACTTATTTAGTTCAAATGGCCTTATGTAGTCTAAGGTCTAATTTTAATAGGAGAAATGAAATCATCTACTACAGAACAGTATCCCTTTTACTACTAAATGATTTGTAAATTGCTTTGCCAGGGGATCCTGGAATTGTACACTGATGCCTTTCTTTTTGCCTTTATATTAAGCTTTCATGTGTAAACTAGAACTTAATTGCCTGGTTAAGAATAGAATATGCTAATTACTGATTGTGCTACAGACACTTAAAAACTCTTATCAACAATTTATAAAACAGATACTTCTCTAAAATTTTTATTTGCTTACTAAAAATTTAAATAAAAGTTTATTTATTTTGCTATGTGGTATTGAAGTGATGTAATAAGTAATTATCTATTGAATTTAACTGTAATCTTTGGCTTTTGTTATTGATTCAGTTAACTGCTTACTCTTAACCATGAGGCAAGTTCTACAGCATACAGCAACAATTGTAATTACTCTAGCTATTTCTCACATTTTAATATGCATCTATTGATTTTGCTACTTAACTGTTGTAAACACTAACAGTTTTCATCATTTAGAAGTTATGGCACCCTAGTCTGATAGTTAAATCTCAGGGAGGGATGCTTCATTTGGGTGAGAAGCTTTTTATGCCAACATAAAAAGCATCATGACTTACTTTTACTTAAGGCTTTTGGAGTTACAATAGATTAGGGAAACAGCATGATATTATAAAGCACGTTGTGTATTCATGTATTCCTCATTTATACTCATTCAGGAGTAGAAAGTATTATCTGTCATTACAAGTTATTTTGAGACTTTGAGTACATTATTAGTTTCAAATTTTCCATGATTACATCTTAGATATACAACAGGGAGAATATAATGATACTATTAAATGCACACTCTCTTTTCTAATATCTGTCACTTAATGAAAAGCAAAAGCTTTTACATCATTGCACTTAGCCTGAAGTGTAATGAAATGAAGTGTTCTCACTCCAACAGAAAGAATAATCAGAATCTATTAGGCAATTAACATCTTTGGGTTTTGCTGCACTCCATGCTCCGTCATTATGACACCCGTATCTTTATCCCTGAGTGGACTTGTAGCAGAAGCTGGGTCGAGGAGGCTGGTAAACTCTGCTGGATTTTTTCACAGAGCATGAACTGTAGAAGGGTTTGTGTGCAGGTTTATTGCCTGTATTGTATAGTTTTATCATCTTGCCTACTCTTTCTTAGAAGACTAACAACAATACCTTGGAAAGTGCAGTGTTTTGTTTATGTAGACGTGCTAGATCTCATTCTTGAAGACATCTCTCTAGAGTATAGTTTTTGTGTAGCAAGTTCCTTGCACAGGTTTGGAGGAGGAATGATCATTCTGCATTAGAAGGACATATTTTAAAACAGAGTGAAGTAGAGATTTGGTATTCGCTGGTTTGTATGGTAAGAGTAGAAGACCTGCATCAAAGGCACATGAATGTATGCTTTTTCGATTAAATTTGTCTTCATTTATCACATGAATGAAATGATGACATAACTTCTAATTTTTGTATACGGCAAGTTTTTTTATTAAAGAAAAAAAACTGAGGGGTAATTAACTGAATCTAAATAAGTGACATAAAATTAATTAAAGCAAAATAGTTTTGTTTTTTTTAAATCTAGATGTCAAGATGTTTGTTTGTTTTGCTTAAATCCTTCATATACCTGCCTTGTGTTTTCTTTTTGTTGTTACGGTTTCTCTATGTTAATAAATATTCAAGTGAATGGTTTTATTCATTTGTTAAGAAATACTGAAAATGAATGCATAATTTGAGAAATAAAACGAAGTGATAAGAAACCAATTTTAAAACTGTTTAATAATTATATCTACATGTGACTGACTAATTGCATTGTACAGACTGAATAAAGATTAGATGAATGAATAAATATAAATACAAGACTGATTATAAGAATGACTATTAGTCCTCTTAGATTTTTTCAATGGTAGATGACATTTGTGTTGATGTACTTTGTGTATAATAAAATACTTCTCACTGTTTTCAATTTTTATCTCTTGGACTACTTTAGAGATTTGTTGTTGGATAGCTCATGTATATATTTACTCTACAAAATAAACATATAGGTTAAATTGTACTATTTAATTGTGAGGTATTTTCTTTTGCAGATGCAGGATGTATTTCTAAGAGACAAAAAGGAGAAATGTTTATCTTTGTTTTGCCTTATTTTTATTTCATGAGTGTTTGTAGAATAAGAGCTCAGCTGTATTGATTTCTGATCACCTGTCTCAGGAAAGGAAAGTAATGTCAAGTCTCTTCTTATTTCCTACTCTCTTCCCTCTTGAGTGATTATGGTTGAGAATCAGTTTTGCTAATGGAAGGCTGCTTAATTTAATAGTTGTTGAATATATCTGGGGAGAGCAATTTCACAATTGCGAAAAGTGAAATGGGATCTTACTTGCCAGATTTGGAATTAAAACAATAAAGATAGCCACCTAATCACACATGTTTTAGGAGACATGGGAATAAGGATGGATTTCCTGAAAATCACTGACTGGTGAAGTATTGTAGGCATAATGCTGTTGAAGCCACAGTGGAGGCATCTTGGTGACCGCTTCTTTATATATTTTTATATCCTCGTGTGTGTGTGTGTGTTTGTGTGTATTTTCTGTTTTGCTTTTCCTTTAGATATAAACATATCTAAGGAGTTTTCCTGTTGTTGCTATTGAATTCCAGAAATGACATTTGGCACATGTCCTTCCAAATTTATATGATTGTATATATTGTATTCTCAATACATAAAAATGGAATTGACTCACAATAGATACTCAATTTGTATTTGAATTCATTTAAAATGAATGAGGAATTAATGAATAAATAAAAGGGATAACGGGTGAAAATCAATGCTAATTATGAACTACAAGTAGGGAAGTCTTCTCAGAAGAGGTAACACGTGAGCAGGGTACAATAAAGTGAAGAAGGGTACTGTATGGGTATGTTGTAGGTAAATGTCCTTAGGCAGCAGGGACAGCAAAATCCTTTAGTTTCTAAGGCAAAGACTTAATGGTGTGCTTGAGAAACAGCAAGGAGACAGAGAGAAAAGACAAAAATGACCAAAGGTGACATGGGAGAAGTTGTCAGAGCCCAGGTGTTAGGGGCCCTGGAAGATTTTTAGTAACATCTTTGGGTCTTACTCTGGGTGAAATGAGAGACCATTAAAAGGTATTTGGCAGAGCAGTGGCTTGGTTGAATTTATATTTTAAATAAGCACTCTGGATGATGTATGAATAATCAATGTAGAGGGTGCAAAAGGGAACATGGGGCTTCCAGTCCAGAAGTGCAGTAGTCACGATCAAAGAGGATGATAGCTTGGGCAGGGGATGAGATGCTAGGAAGTGTTTTTGATGTGAAAAGAATTTGCTGACATGTGTGAAAGAAAGACAGGACTCAAAGAGGGATAAGGTCTGGGGCCTGAGCAAAGGGAGAATGATAATGTCATATCCAAAGTTAGGGATCCCTGATGTATGAGCAAGTGGTCAATAGAGGCTACAGAATCAAGAGTTCTGGTGACATTTTAAGTTTGAATGGATTTATTAAGTTTAAAGAGGTTTCAGGCAGGTAGAGAAGGTATGTGGTCTGGTCCGGTGGAGATTGTGATTGCATGAGAGTCATTTGAAGAAATAGATAAGATCAACAGAAGAATTGATGTAGATGGAGAAGAGCTCAGAGGGCTTGGTTTTGGGGTGGTGTAAATCTGTGTGTGTCAGCTATACTCAAATAAAAAAAGCCATATCCTAAATTAGTACTCTCTGTGTTTTTAACAATGAGCAAACTTTATTAATTTTAAATACTTCTTAAATTGTAACTGGCCATATGTAAGTATATATTCAATCTGTCAGTATTTCTAGTCCTTATTTTTTTCCAAAGTAGATGCTTTATATGGCTTTTTGAGAAATATAAAGTTGACTGTCTTACTACCAGTGTTTTTGGGGAGGGAGGCTGAGAGGGAAAGGCAGGTAGGAATTTCTTCTTTCTGTATCTTGATTTTAACTCCATGCTTTGAGTTTGGTATCTTTGTTCCACCCTCTTGTTCAGATAGACACACATACTAACACACACACACTTATGCACACACACACACACACCCTTCTTTTTACTGTCCAAATTCTGGTCTTCTGAGTACATATCTCTATCTCTATCTCAACCTCTGTCTTTCTCTCTCATATCTCTATCTATCTTTATTTCTTTCTCTGTATATGTATCTATATCTATATGTCCATCCTTCAATGTGCATGTGAATATGTATTGCTAGGCCTAGGAGAATTGCTAGATCATAGAAGATTGTCATATTTAAATTTCAGTAGGTAATCTTGAATTGTTTTCTCAAATAATTGGATGAATTTATACTTCAACCAGTACTATGTGAGTGTCCCTATTGATCCACATTTTTACTACTACTTATTAAGAATATATATATATATGAATATAAATAGATTAGATCATAGTAATATAAACATACTGAGTGTATTACATATATTTGATTTTGGCCAATTGGAAGGGTGAGATTGAATCTCATTGTAGATTTAGTATACACTTCTCTGAATTGAAATAGGATGTGAATATTTTCATATGTCTACTCACTTTTTTTTTTATTTAAATTTTAGGTAGTTAACATACAGTGCAATATTGGTTTCTGGAGTAGAATTCAGTGATTGATCACTTAGATATGACACCCAGTGCTCATCATAACAAGTGCCCTCCTTAATACCCATCACCTATCTAGCACATGCCCCACCCACCTCCCTCCATCAACCCTCAGCTTGTTTTCTATCTTTAAGAGTCTCTCTCTCTCTCTTTTTTCAAGATTTTATTTATTTCAGATAGAGAGAGCACAAATTGGGGAGAGAGAAAGAGGGACAGTGAGAAGCAGACTCCCCACTGAACAGAAAGCCTGATGCAGGACTCAATCCCAGAACCCCAGGATCATGACCTGAGCCAAAGGCAGACACTTAACCAAACTGAGCCACACAAGCACCCTCTTTAAGAGTCTCTTATGGCTTGTTCCCTCCTTTTTTTCATTTCCCTATATATTCATCTATTTTCTTTCTTAAATTCCACATATGAGTGAGATCATAGTGGTATTTGTCTTTCTCTGACTGACTTATTTCACTTAGCATAATATATTCTAGTTCCATCCATGTCATTGCAAATGGCAAGATTTCAATTTTTTTGATGCCTAATATTCCATTGTGTGTGTGTGTGTGTGTGTGTCTGTGTCTGTCTATCCATTTATTGGTCAGTGGAGATTTGGACTTTCTCCATAGTTTGGCTATTGTTGATAATGCTGCTATAAACATTGGGGTGCATATTCCTTCAAATCTTTATTTTTGTATTCTTTGGATAAATATCTAGTAGTTCAACTGCTGGATTATAAAGTAGTTCTATTTTTAACTTTTTGAGGAACCTCCATACTGTTTTCCAGAGTGGCTGCACCAGTTTGCATTCCCACCAACAGTGCAAGAGGGTTTCCCTTTCTCTGCATTCTTGCTAACACCTGTTGTTTCTTGTATTGTTAAGGTTAGCCATCCTGATAAGTGTGAGGTGGTATCTCATCATGGTTTTGATTTGTATTTAACTGATGATGAGTGATGTTGACTATCTTTTCATATGTCTGTAAGCCATGTGGGTGTCTTCTTTGGAAAAGTGTCTATTCATATCTTCTGTCCATTGCTTAACTGGGTTATTTGTTTTTTGGGTGTTGAGTTGGTAAGTTCTTTGTAGATTTTGGATATTAACCCTTTATCAGATATGTCATTTGCAAATATCTTCTCCCATTCCATAGGCTGCCTTTTAGTTTTGTTGATTATTTCCTTTGCTGTGCAGAAGCTTTTTATCTTGATGAAATCCCAGTAGTTCATTTTTGCTTTTGTTTCCCTTGCCTGTGGTAACATGTCTAGTAAGAAGCTGCTATAGCCAAGATCAAGGAGGTTTCTGCCTGTGTCTTCTTCTAGGATTTTGATAATTTTCTGTCTCACATTTAGGTCTTTCATGCATTTTGTATTTATTTTTTGTATATGGTGTAAGAAAGTGGTCCAGTTTCATTTTTCTGCATGTTGCTGTCCAGTTTTCCCAACACCATTTGTTGAGGAGATCATCTTTTTCCCATTGCATATTCTTTCCTGCTCTGTCGAAGATGAGTTGACCATATAGTTGTGGGTCCATTTCTGGGTTCTCTCAGTTCTGTTCCATTGATCTATGTGTCTGTTTTTGTGCCAGTACCATACTGTCTTGATAATTACAGCTTTGTAATATAGCTTGAAATCCAGAATTGTGATGCCTCCAGTTTTTTTTTTTTTTTCTTTTTCAGAATTGCTTTGGCTGTTTAGGTTCTTTTGTGGTTCCATACAGATTTTAGGATTGTTTGGTCTAGCTCTGTGAAAAATGCTGGTGGTATTTTGATAGGAATTGAATTGTGTGTAGATTGCTTTGGGTAGTTCAGACATTTTAGCAATGTTCTTCCAATCCATGAACATGGAACATTTGTCCATTTCTTTGTGTCCTCTTCAATTTCTTCATAAGTGTTCTATAGTTTTCAGAGTAGAGATCTTTTATTTCTTTAGTTAGGTTTATTCCTAAGTATTAATGTTTTTGGTACAATTGCAAATGGGATTGATTTCTTGATTTCTTATTCTGCTGATTCGTTATTGGTGTTTAGAAGTGCAACAGATTTCTGCACATTTATTTTATATCCTGCTACTTTGCTGAATTCATATATGAGTTCTAGCAATTTTGGGTGGAGTCTTTTGGGTTTTCTACATAGAGTATCATGTTGTCTGCAAATAGGGAAAGTTTGACTTCTTCCTTGCCAACTGGTTGCCTTTTATTTCTTTTTGTTGTCTGATTGCTGAGGCTAAGACTTCTAGTACTATGTTAAATAGTAATGGTGGAGTGTACATCCTTGTCTTTTTCCTGACCATAAGAGAAAGGCTCTGTTTTTCCTCATTGAGGATGATATTAGTTGTGGGTCTCTCATATATGGCCTTTATGATACTGAAGTATGTTCCATCTATCCCTACTTTGTTGGGGGTTTTTATCAAGAAAGCATGCTGTACTTTGTGAAATGCTTTTTCTGTACCTATTGACAGGATCACATGGTCCTTATCCTTTCTTTTATGAATATGATGTATCATGTTGATTGATTTGTGGATACTGAACCACCTGTGCAGCCCAGGAATAAATCCCACTTGATCGTGGTGAATAATTCTTTTAATGTACTGTTGAATTCAATTTGCTAGTATTTTATTGAGAATTTTGTATCCATCAGGGGTATTGGCCTGTAATTCTCCTTTTTAGTGGGGTCTTTGTCTGGTTTTGGAATCAAGGTAATGCTGGATTTGTAAAATGAGTTTGGAAGTTTTCCTTCCATTTCTACTTTTTGGAGCAGTTTGAGAAAAATAGGTATTAACTATTCTTTAAATGTCTGGGGAATTCCCCAGGGAAACCATACAGCCCAGGACTTTTATTTATTGGGAGATTTTTGATTACTGATTCAATTTCTTTGCTGGTTATGGGTCTGTTCAAGTTTTCTATTTCTTCCTGTTTCAGTTTTTGTGGTTTGTAAGTTTCTGGGAATTTGTCCATTTCTTCCAGTTGCCCAGTTTTTTGGCATATAATTTTTCATAGTATTCTGTTATAATTATTTGTATTTCTGTGGTGTTGATTGTGATCTCTCCTCTTTCATTTGTGATTTTATCTATTTGGGTCCTTTCTCTTTTCTTTTTGATAAGTCTGTCTAGGGGTTTATCAATTTTATTAGTTCTTTTGAAGAACCAGCTCCTAGTCTCATTAATCCATTCTACTGTTTTATTGTTGTTGTTGTTTATTTCTATATCATTTATTTCTGCTCTAATTTTTATTATTTCCCTTCTTCTGCTGGCTTTAGGCTTTATTTACTCTTCCTTTTCTAGCTCCTTTAGGCATAAAAGGCTAGGTTGTATATTTGAAATTTTTTTCTTGCTTCTTGAGGTAGGCCTGTGTTGCAATATACTTCCCTCTTAAGGCTGCCTTTGCTGCATCCCAAAAGTTTTGGGCTGTCATGCTTTCATTTTCATTTGCTTCCATTTTTTTTTTAAGATTTTATTTATTTATTTGACAGAGAGATAGAGAGCACAAGTAGGCAGAGAGGCAGGCAGAGGGAGAGGGAGAAGCAGACTCTACACCGAGCAGGGAGCCCGATGTGGGGCTCGATCCCAGGACCCTGGGATCATGACCTGAGCCGAAGGCAGCCGCTTAACCGACTGACCCACCCAGGTGCCCCTGCTTCCATGTATTTTTTTTAAAAAATTTCTCTAATTTCCTGGTTAACACATTTATTCTTTAGTAGGATTTTCTTTAACCTCCATGTATTCGAGGTCTTTTCAATTTTCTCTAATGGTTGACTTCCAGTTTCATAGCTTTGTGGTCTGAAAATAGGTATGATATGATTTTGCTCTTTTTGTACTTGTTGAGGTCTGACTTGTGACCTGGTATGTGATCTATTCGGAGAATGTTCCATGTACATTATTTTCCATAATTTTATCTTCTGGGTCCTGGGTGTATTTTGGTCTACTTGTTAAGAGAATCTAGATCCCAAAATTAAAAAAAAAAATTAAATGAAAATAAAAAATATATATAAATTAAAATTTTAAAAATTAATAATAAAAAACTTAAGAAATTGGAAAATATAAGAAAATAAATGAAAAATAATTATAACAAAAAAATAAAAATAACAAGGAAGGTAGGATCCTATTTCCTGTAGAGCTGAAGCTTTGCTGCACTCTATTTAATCAATAAACTTTGTGTTGGCTAGTTGTTTGGGCTGGTGTTCTGTGGGAGGGGCCTGCGGCAGTGATTCTCAGGCTGAAATGTGCCTCTAGGGAATAGGGTGGGCAGGCATTGGTATATGTGGCGCTGTCCTCCACTAGGTGGCGCTCTTTTGCTCCCTGAAGGCTTTCAGTACTGATGGGCAGAATGAAAGTGTCTGATCCCTGCTTTCTAGCCTTGGAGGCGAAAATTCCGGATCCGTCCTCTTCAGTGAGCACTCACAGAAGAGCAATCAATTTCCCGTCTTGTGTCCCTGGTATTCTCTGAACCCTGCATTCACTCTGCCCATGTCCAAAACTTTTTATCCTGGGTGTGTGACGAAGTTTCAAAACTCCAAATTTCAGGGATGCCCTTGGCAGGGACCCACACTGTTCCTCCTGGGGATGGTCTTGCCAAGCTTGCTGGCGTGTCCCAGGAAAGCGGTCACGCTACTGCGCTAGGCTTTGCAGTTTATAGCAGAATGCCAGCACCAAGACCCACTGCTCTCCACCCACTCTATCCTTCTTCGCTCCTATGCCTGGTAACAGCATAGCACCTTGGTGCCACCTGTTTTTCCTGTAACCCAGGGGATCCTCGGACCTCCCTCTTACTCCTGGGATTCTGTCCCTCTTTGCCACCTGAGTATCTTTAAGCCAGGCATGTCCTCCAGGGTAAAAGACTTCCAAAATTTCAGATTTTACACTTCAAGACTTCTAATACTATGTGGTAGCCTCCATAAGTAGGGATCCATCCCTGATCTGCATCCACAGCTATATCTCCTCCAAGTGAACCTTTGGAAAGGTGGTCACTTTTCTACTTGTAGACCTCTGATTGATATTTCTTGGGTGTTTAGAATGATTTGGTAACTCTTTAGCTGTGTTCAAGGGAGGAGACAAACTCAGGGTCCTCCTGCTCCTCCACCGTCTTAAACTCATTCTCCCTACTCACCTTTTGTTTTCCCTTGTCTATCAAATTTTTGTTAAGTCCTTTGGATTATTTATTATTTATTGATTCATAGGAGTTCTTTATATATTCTAGATACTAGTCTTTAAGCAGTTATATGGGTTGCAAAATCTCCTAGCTTCTGGCTTATCTTTTCAATCATGAGATGGTATCTTTTGATAAATAGATATTTCTAAATTTAATGCAATTGATTTTGTTAATTTATTTTCCTCAATGATTTATGACTTTTGAATCCTACTTAAGATTCTCTTCATATCTGAAGATCATTAAAGCTATTTTACATTTTCTTTAAAGTTTTATAGTGCTGGCTTCTATATATGAGACCTTAATCCATCCAGAATTGACACTTTTGTATAGTGTAAGTCAACTGTATCATATTTCAGTTTCTGTATGTCTGGAATTAGGTTCTCTATTCTATCCCATCTGTCTATTTGTCTGTGTGCCAATATTGCAGTTATTATTTGTATATTCATATTGTTTTAATATCTTACAGAACACATCCTCTGCCTGATTTATCTTTAGGGCTAACTTGGCTGCTGTTGTTTCTTCTTTCATAAGCGTTTTGCTTGTTCACATACAGAGACATGCAGAAATCCTAATGTACAATTGTATGCAAAATAAATATACCATTGTAACCAGTAACCAGAACTCAGATCGAGAAATAGAATACTACTAGCATCTTAGAACTCCCAATTGCAAACCACAATATGAAACCACTATCCTGGCTTCCATTCCAGTTTGTTTGCCTATTTTTGAACTTATATACACTTACTTCTAGACTTCACTTAGCTGTACCTCAGGTTTTATTAGGTAGTATTTTCATTATGTTGTTCCATGGATTTTATAATTTTCATTACAATTTCTTGTTTAACCCACAGGTTATTCAGAATTGTGAGGTGTTTTATAACATATATATATTATAAATGCATTGCATATTTTGTCACATTTTTATTATTAACTAGTAAATTTTTTGGTTTTATATTTTAAATGTCTGGATTATGGCCAATTTTCATAAATGTTCAATCAGGACATGAAAAGTTTATGTACCATTGTTTTAATTTATGTTTATTCATCCTCCTTGATCTATAATTCTTTTTCCTTTTTAGCACTTACTTGATTTTTGATTTTAATGCTGTTTTGATTTGAGTGCTTCAATTTATTTTTTACCTTTACTAATTTTGAAGTTATAAACTATATTTTTGTGCTGTTTGTGGTTGTAGTAGCCCCAAGCTTTATCTCCTAGTTTCAATGCTCTGGAGGTCAATTAAATCCCAGGCTCTAAACCAGATTTAGAAGATCCCTTCAGGGAAAATATCTGCTTGGGTATTCTCTTGTCTTTTTGTAATCTTGCTTCTTTATCTCTTCTGTCCTCTTTCTTTTCCATGTTTTGAGAAGATATTTTAAAATTTAACACTTCACTTGTATATATTTTTTAGCTGAGAATATTTTCGTTACATTTTTACAAGTTGTTGGAAATGGGAAACTAATTTTTTTTTTTAAATAAATTTTCCAGCAGTTAAGTAACTTGGGGACATATTGGGAAATAGACATATGGACTCAGCTACTCTGAGCCATTCATCTAACTGGCTATTATTTTTTCTGCCCCCTCAGTGGTTCTCAGATAATGCTCAATGACCTTTAGAGAATTATATGAGGTACTGAGATTCTTAAATTCAGTATTTCTGAGATCTTATTCATATTTCAAGTTAGGCAGCAGGGCAGAGTTGGCAGAAAAAACAACAACAACAACAACAACAAAACCATGGGCTTTATTTGCTGATGGCCCTGAGTTCATATAATATTTCCTTACTAGTTATGTGACATTCTGGAGAATACTTTACTTCTTTGGGCTTCAGTTTCTGCTTCAGAAAATGAGGATCCTAGTATTCAAGTAAACTGTTGTAGTAAAGATTAGTTAAGATAATATGTATCTGGTAATGTGTTTCTTTTGTACCTTAAGATCCACTCCTTACACTTCTCAACTCTCCTGTCTGCTCTAGGAGCCCTACCTTTAGGGTCTATAACCAATAGACTACTCCAGAGAAGATATAGTTTTCTATATCACCTGGCATACTGACTTAAATATTTGTTGAATAAAGAAAGAATGAGCTTCCTATTACCATTAGCTATTATTACTGAAATTAAATAGCTGTATTAAATTAAGATTCAATGATAATAATAGCATCTACTGATATTGTTGTGCCATGTTCCAAGACCTATGGTAATTATTTATCATCATGATAGTAGCAGTCAGCAAACTATGGTCTACAATCCACATCTTGTCTGTTGCCTGTCTTTGTAAATAAAGTATTATTGAAACACAGTTACCTCCATTCTTTTGAATATTGTCTGTAGCTGCTTTCATGCTACAAAAGCAGCATTGAGTAGCTGAGACCAAGACTGTATGGCCCACACAGAAGAAAATATTTACTAACTGGCCCTTTATGGGCAAAGTTACGGGAAAAGTTTGCTGACCTAAGCTTTATAACATTTAATCTTCATAATGAGTCCATGAAATAAATATAATTTATATGCCCGTTCACACATGAGAAAACTGAGATTGGAAATGTTAATTAGCTTGTATAAGCTATTGCAGAATAGATACAAATCCTTTTTAATTCATTTAAGAGAACCAGTTATACATTTGTCCAATCTCCTCAGATGTTTTCAATAAACTATATACTCTATACACCAAACTCTACATAGAAAAAAAAAAAAGGCCTATTAATTTGGACACTGTGGATAAAAAAAAGAAAAAGAGAAAAATGGCACCAATAGTTATTACTCTTTTGCTTTCCTCCTTTCCTCCTCTGGGCATCCTCCTCAGAAAGGTACTAGCTAGTAGGATGACTTGGTTACTTAGGGCCTCTATTTTGGAACACTTTACTAGGTCCTATAGGCATTCTTGAAGGCCTCATTTGGGTCTCAGAGCATGATCTAAAGGACAGTATGTCCTCCAGGAATCCCAGCCAGGACTGCAGTTCATCCTGATATACTGGTCTCTCCTGTGGGCAACCCTGAGATGCTGGTTCTTTGCAAGTAGTCCTCCTTGATGAAAGTTCAGAAAGTGGTGGGGGATTGTTTCTTCATAGTTTTTTCTTTACTCTTGCCTTATTCGAAAGAATGAGACTCCTTTTATTGTCTCATTTTATTGTCTCATTTATTACTCAAGGGGACAATTTAATAACATTGGAAATTAAAACTCTTCTGTCAGATCATATTTATGAGTGCAATGCTATTGATAATTCTGAGAGCATTTTAAGTGAAAATATACTCCCTGTTTGAAACCTAGGTATAATTAGCTTAAATTTGCTTGATTTTTCTAAAGAGGAAATCATAATAATATTTTACAATTTATAATATAGAAGCTACTTTACCTTTCTTTGTGCTTCTTGTTGGATAATCAGAGACAATTAAGACATTTCCTTTGCACCAAGGTCCCAAATTTGGAGGTTTGGCTCATACTGGAGAAGATTTGAATCTCTGCTACTAACAGCAGACTTCATCTTCATCTCTGATACATATTCATTATACATTTATATATACACCACTACCAAAACTAAGCTTTATTATACACCACTACCACAACTAAACTTTATATATTCATATATACATGTATATATACACCACTACCACAACTTTATTATATTTTGTTGACTGGACACTCATTGTAATAACAAGTCTAATGTATTAACTAATTAAAATTCAAGCAATAATGATCTCGAGTGCTCTTTAAATTAGTAGTCAGGCTTATTGTAGAAAAATTTAGAACAAAGGAAATGTACCTTTAATAGCCTGGAAAAATAAATTGATAAAACCACGATAAGTTAAGCAGAAGAATGATTTTTAATTTGAATTAATAACATTTTGACAACTGTCAAAAGACTTTTATAAACTAAATGATGGCCATTAGAGTCTGTTTTCTGGTTTGCCTCTCTCTTTTTATTTTTCCCCTATGTTCATCTGTTTTGTTTCTTCAATTCCACATATGAGTGAAATCATATGGATTTGTCTCTCTCTGACTTATTTCACTTAGCATAATACTCTCTAGCTCTATCCATGTCATTGCAAATGGCAAGATTTCATTCTTTCTTATGGCTGAATAATATTCCCTTGTGTATGTGCAGATGTATATATGTATATACACATACCACATCTTCTTTATCCATTCATCAATAGATGGACACTCGGGCTGTTTCCATAATTTAGCTATTGTAGGTAATGCTGCTATAAACATTGGGGTGCATGTATCCTTTTGAATTAGTATTTCTGTATTCTTTGGTTAAATACCTAGTAGTGCAATTGCTGGGTTGTAGGGTAGCTCTATTTTTAACTTTTTGAGGAACCTCCATACTGTTTTCCAGAGTGGCTGCAACGGTTTGCCTTCCCATCAACAGTGTAGGAGGGTTCCCCTTTCTCTGCATTCTTGACAAGACCTGTTGTTTCTTGTGTTGTTGTTTTAGCCATTCTGACTGGTGTAAAATGCTATCTCATTGTAGTTTTGATTTGCATTTTCCTGATGAGGAGTGATGTTGAGCATCTTTTCATGTGTCTGTTGGCCTTCTGTCTGTCTTCTTTGGAAAAATCTTTGTTCATGTCTTCTGCCCATTTCTTAACTGGATTATTTGTTTTTTGGGTGTTGAGTTTGAAAAGTTCTTTAGATTTTGGATACTAACTAACCTTTTATCAGGTATGTCATTTACAATATCTTTTCCCATTCAGGAGGTTGCCTTTTAGTTTTGTTGATTGTTTCCTTTGCTGTGCAGAAGTTTTTATTTTGATGAAGTCCCAATAGTTTATTTTTGCTTTTATTTCCCTTGTCTCAGGAGACATATCTAGAAAGAAGTTGGTAAGGCTGATGTCAAAGAGGTCACTGCCTGTGTTCTCCTCTAGGATTTTTATGGTTTCAAATCTCACACTGAGGTCTTTAATGCATTTTGAGCTTATTTCTATGGATGGTATAAGAAAGTATGTGATCCAGTTTCATTATTTTGCATGTTGCTGTCTAGTTTTCCTAATTCAATTTGTTGAAGAGACAGTAATTTTCCCATTGAATATTCTTTCCTGCTTTGTCAAAGATTAATTGACCATATATTTGTGGGTTCGTTTCTGGGCTTTATATTCTGATCTATTGATCTATGTGTCTATTTTTGTGCCAGTACCATACTGTTTTGATTGTACCTTATTTGTTGACACATAAAATAAAATTTTAAATTTGATAATTTTTAAATCAGGTGCTATTTAGCTTAGGGAATAGATTACTCCTATGTGAACACATTAATAAATAATTTAATGTACAATTAATTAAAAATATAATTAAAAACACATTAATGTTTCATTGACATTTCCTCTGTGGTTTTTCAGAGATTTTACACATTGAGACATTTTAAATTTTTTCTAATATTTTTCTACTTTGATTAATCAAATTCATTTTCAAATTATACATATTATGTATATGTTCAAAATGCTTAATTCACACACACATAAGGTTTAGCTGAATAGCTGTATATTTTAATATTTTCACAAATATCCTGTAATCACATGAAAATAAGAGTGATAATAAACAATGATGGTATATTTCTGGAAATTTATTTAACCAAATATTTTAAAACTAACTTGGATTTTGTTACCCTTGAGTGTCATTAAAACATGCCACCATTTTTAATTAAAAAAGATCTTAAGTGAAGATTCTCAAGAATTACATGCAGCTTGAGCACTTACTTATTTTATCAATCTTGTATGTTTGGGGGCACCTGGGTGACTCAGTTGGTTAAGAGGCGGCTCTTGATCTCAGCTTAGGTCTTGATCTCAAGGTCATGATTGGGCCCTGTTTTGTGCTCCATGCTAGGTATGGAGCCTAAATAAATAAAAACAAATAAATATTGCACATTTTAGATATTCATTTATTGTATCATAATCAAAAATATTTTTTCCACAATAAGACATTTAGTAACACAAGCCTATATATTGTACTTACATTTGGCAGAGCTTTAGCACAGTTTATCTTCCCTAGCCCCTCACTTCTATATTCTCCTGAGTACATATCTCTCACAATCTGGAAAAAAAGAGTAGTACTCTTTACTACTGTGCATTTATATTTCATTTTTCCCCTTTTCAATGGATGCTAGAAAATGAGGAAGCTTCTCCTCCTTCCTAAATAATTAAATCAAATATCACTTTCTCTGTGAAAACTTTTTCATCTCCCTCAGGCCTAGCAACTTTGCTTTCTGTGATTATATCAAATTCAAAGAATATCTCTTAGAGCAATTGTTATATTGTGTTATAATTATTTGAAAATTACAAGTACTTAATGTAGACACTACTTAATTCTTATATTTTCAGTAGTTATCACAATGCCTGATACATATGTAGTGTTCAATAAATATTTATTGAATAATTGAATCAATTATTCAGTGAAAGAAATGGGAATAGAAGTACAATTAAAATTGATCAGTGGATAAGAGCGAAAGTATTACTAACTGAAGGAATAAACTAGGATATTTCTGGACCTAATACAAATTGATGAAAGATAGGACACAATTCACACATTTATTTAACATTTTTAGAAACAAATGCAATATATTGTTATAAATAATTGTGCTATTTTATATGTTATATAAAATAGTATATATTATTATATATCAAATATTTAGGCCCTAGATTTGTTTCTCAGGACTATCACCTATGTTAAAGTTAAAAAAACAACAAAAAACCTGGAGCATGCATTATATTGTCTACTGTTAAGACCAAATTCTTTTAATTCAGCTGTTATGCCTAATTTTAAGAATGTAAAGGGATATCTTAACACTGAGTATGTAGGATTTTCTGGAGAAAATATTTGGGAAAGCAAGTGCAGTTGTAAAGAAGAAGCAAGAACAAGAGGGAATAGGTAAACATTTTATCTGTCAATTTCATTCAACATGCATTAAAAACACTTCCATCTGCTTGCGGTTGTAAAAGTCCCCTGGATGCTAGTAAGCTCAATGTTATTACCTAGTAATCCAGTATCACTTGCTTCAGCTACAGTGTATATACTGAGATTGATTGACATAACAAAGAGGCAGAATTTTAAATATTGGACACTGAAAATGGGTAAATTAAGTTTAAAAATTCTTAGTTTTTACAATCCTGGAATGCATGCACCATGTACTACACCCCACACCTTAGTTTTTCTTTTGAATGATAGACTGGAAAGTTTTGAGTAAACTTTTGGTATTGACCAAAATGTCCTTAATGTTCTCCTCAGCTTGACTAAACTTTAGACAGGTTTCTTCCTGACTATTGGCCTCCGACCTCCATTTTCTTAGAGCATATACTTTAGAAAACTTGAAATTGTGAATTATTTTTCTGCTTCTTTGAGATGTAGATTTTCTCCCAGCCTCTTGCAAGTTTTAGACCCCAGGAATGTCTTTCTTAGGAATCTGGAGGCTATCCCTCTGAAATGTAATCACCAAAAAGGATAGGGTCCCTGTCTCCCAATGTCTATGAGAGGGTAGGAGCCGAATTTTTATAACCAGTTGACAAACAGAGATGGCCTAATCATGATGACCAGTCTTTCTTCTAATGTCTTCTAGGACTTTTTCACTAGCTCACCTCAGTGCTTAAACACTCTTTGCCTTTCGTTTCAATGGAGTTCAGTCTTTCTCCCCTATTGCAATAACATTGATCCATATTGGAATATTCTTGAGTAGATTTTTCCTTACCATTTTTAACAAGTGTCCAGTACAATTTCTTTTTGACAGTATAGAATTTAAAAATAAGTTATAAACAAGTTTTATTTGTATTAACCACCCTAACAATGAACAACATTAAAAAAAAAAAATTAGTTGATGAAATCATGGTTGCTGTGGTTACCTAGCCCAGATTTTCTTTTCTTCTCTTGTGGTGGGCAGTAGAGCCCTGTAATGGTTAATTTTATGTGTCTACTTGACCAGGCCATGAAGTGCTCAGACATTGGGTTAAACATTGTTCTGGATATGTACGTCTGTGAGGATGTTTCTGGATGGAATTAACATTTGAATTGGTACTTAGCACAGCAGATTGCCCTCCCTAATGTGGGTGGGCCTCATCCAGTGAACTGAAGACTTACATAGAACAAAAAGCCTGAGTAAGAAGAAACTCCTCCTGCCTATTGGGTTGGGACCTTGGTCTTTTCCTGCCTTCAGATTCAATAGCTGTTCTTTATTGGTTTCAAGCCTGCTGGCTCTCAGGCTGGAAATTCCATCATCAGTTAACCTGGTATGTTCTCAGGTCTTCAGACTCTAACTGGGACCATAGCATCGGCCCTCCTGGGTCTTCAGCTTGCTGACTGCAGATGTTGGGGTTTCTTAGCATCTATAATCATGTAAGCAAAAGCCAATTCCTATGAATGAATGAATGAATGGATGTGTATATACATGTATATCTCCTGATGGTTGTTTCTTTAGAGAACCCTTACTAATAACAGCCCCATGGCAAATTTGGCTTTAGGTAGAGCTTCTTGATGGGACAAAGCACCTGGTTATACTACTAGTAACATTTGTAAGAGTTTGGATAAATATTAATCTCTTTTTGCAGGTTCCTGTCAGAGAAGAGCTATGAGTGCCATAACTAGAAAAGTATCCATTGATTCTCCAAACTCTAGGGGAAGATTGAGTGTAATATATCAATGACTTTAGGATAATTTTAAAAGCAGACAGACATGAGTCTATGCTTCCCCTCCCTTCATCCCCTTGTATTGATCAATCTATATCTTCTTTTCCTTTTTCCTTTATGTCATATGTTTCCCCCTCTCTCTTTCTCATTGTACAATGTCTTGAAGGCCTTTCATAAGAATTCATGAAAGAGAATGGTCATTAGGTAGGTGCATTGAAGCTGGAACTACACAGACCATTTTTAAGACTCATCTCTCTAACATTTATCAAGTGTTTTAGTTCTTTAGCCTCTAAAGTTGCTTTATTCAATATGAGATTTCTACATTTACCTTATAAAATTTCTGTGTTCCACTAAATAGCACATATGTAAGTGTCTTTCTGTAAAGAATAACAAAGTTATATTGTGTTGATTTTCAGGTACAATAAAACTTTAATTAATTAGTTTTAATCTGTATATTAAAATAACAAGCTTGTGATGATGAGGAATTATGTGACTCCCATTAGCCTGCCTGCTAGGAGAACTGCTCAAGAATGGGTCCTATAGGTTATGAGAGGCAAGAGACTGAAGATCCAACCCTAGGTAGATAATAGGGACTTTGTAGCAAGACTATCTGAATGCTGAGTTTTAATTTGGTTTTCATAGGACCAAGATACATCTATTTGTTACCCAATATCTGTAATGTCAACAATATATAACCAGAAAGTCCATAATATCTTTAAAGCATTATAAGATGCCTATAATTTTTATAAAATAAGATACTCTGTAGTTCTCTTTAGATCCTCTTTGATCTCAAAATGTAATTAAAATGAGAATCAGAATTGTAGAATTTTATTTTCATGAAAATTCTGTCTTCATGTCAGTGTAATTCTACAAACTATGCAGTCTCTAGTTTAGTGTCTAATAGTTTCAGGAAATTAAAATAATTGAAGACAAAAAATAATTTCTCCATATAATTTTCTCATCCTTTAAAAAAATTCGAACTATATAGCCCCTAGAAGATGCCCTACCTAAATTGTACTTGTGTCTATCAAGTAAATGATCAGCTGATTTAAAATCAACATAATTAGTTGAAAGGATGATGCATAGAATATACTGCAATGCTCTGCTATTCTTTGAGAATTGTTTCTCACTATGTCTAAGAAGATATTTCTTTTACTTTTTTTTTTTTTCCAATGGAGAACAGAAGATTCAAACCCTTTTCACCTATGGAGACTTCATAGGATATGGGTCTACAAGTGTTGCTGTGTCCTTTTTACTCTGGAGACAAAGGTAATTATCCAGTCTAAATTTTGGTGAGTGAAAAGGAAGGTAACAGTAAATATTTATACTACTTATAAACAGTTATGAGTCATCTGTCAATTTTCCTCATTTCCATGGATAACCAACTGAAAGCAGGTAGAAATTGGAGATCGAGAATTCAATTAACTTTCCTGCTGAATTTGGTAACAGTTCTTTAGTAAATGATGGTGATGATATAAAAAGTTAATGCATGTTGCTGAGAAGGTTGCTTGACTCTGGCCCAAATAGTTGCAAAATTTCCATGACCCACATTTTAGACTGAAAACTAAATGAAAAGGGGAGGATTAATTTAAAAAGCTACAATCACTGTGTTGGTCTTCTTCATATTTCCTACACTAACTTCAGCTGTCAGTTACAAAGTTAGATTTGCCTTTTCCTCATTTTGTCCCAGTTGCTCATTTTCTCTATTAAAAAATAGAAAAATATTTTAAGCTCAAAAGAATTTTGGTATTTCTGTCACCCTTATTCTGAAGACAAAGTTGAAATATTATGCTATTTTAATTAGGCAATAATGGTTGAGACATAAGACATTACCTGGGAATTAATAGAAGCTAAGAAGTGCTGATGCCTTAGGCTAAGCCAATAGCTACTGATTTCTTAGTAAAACACAGATTTTGAAATCATTATTGCATTTCTGATAAAAGACAAAAACCAAATAATGTGGTCCAAAGATTTTTATTCCTTGTCTTATAAACTTATTTTCCTAAATTATTCTTTTTCATATCTGCTCTATTCTTTCACTATGACTTTCTACTTTATTCTTCAATTTAAATAAAATATTTTTGTGCATCTGCTAAAAGAAAGGACTGTCCTAAACACCATAGGTTATGTAAATATTGTGAAGGTTGTCTTTGTCCTTCAAAGGTACACAGCTCTGTGAGAATCTATTCAGGTAAATGAAACATAAAGCCAACTGATATTGCCATTACTCTACAGAGTTACAAAATACAAAGGAAGAAAGGTAGCCATACTTTAATTACATATAGAAGACTCCATTAAGGCCACTGGAGAAGGGGTTAGAGTAGAAGTAAAATTTTTCCTGGGTCTTGTATATCAGTTAGGAAAGAATTTTTTTTAATGGGTTACAGAAAGCTCTACTATAGAGGCTTAGGCAAATAAAAGGTTTAATTTTCTTGCATGAGAGTAGTCTAGAAGTGGGTAGTCCAGGGACATTATAGCAATATAAAACTTTCATAAAGGAACCAAAGGCTTTCTTTCTTTTTGCCCATTATCCCTAGTGACAACTGCTACATTACAAATATAACACATATTCCAGGTGATAAGGATGGAATGAGAAAATATGACACGTGTACTTTTATATTTCTGTCATACTGCCCCACCTAGAAGCACAGGTAAATTTAGTATTTTAGTTTTCCAGCCATGGGAGTAGGTAAGAAAAAGAAAAAAGAGAAACGGATTGGAATCTGTGTTGATTGACCCAATTTATATTAATTGTAACAATTCAAATCTTTGATTTTATACAACCCCTCAGAATTGGAAAGGAAATGGTATTACTTTCTGTCTTTGTCATTTTGGACTGCTATAAAAAAATACCATAGGCTAGGTGGTTTAAACAACAAACATTTATTTCTCACAGTCCTGGAAGGTGGGAAATCCAGGATCAAGGTGTTGGAAGACCTGGTGTCTGGTGAGGTTGGGCTCCTGGCTTGTAGACAGCTGCCTTCTTGCTATATCCTCATTGGCAGGGGGTTGGGGGGTTTGGAGAGGAAGGAAGAAAGGGAGGGAGGCAGAAGAGAGAGAGAGGAAACTCTTTGATGTCTTTCATATATGAGAACTAATCCCATCAGGTGGGCCCCAACCTCATGACCTAATTACCTCCCAAAGGCCCCATCTCCAAATACCATCGTATTGGGAATTAGGGTTTCAACATATGAATTTGAGGTGGGGTACAAACATGCAGTCCACAACATTCTACCCCTGGACACCCAAAATTCATGTCTTTCCCTAATGACAAATGCATTTATTTCATCCCAATACCCTCAAATGTCTTAACTCACTCTAGCATCAGTTCTAAAATCTAAAGTCCAAAGTCTCATCTAAATACCATCTAAATCAGATATGGGTGAGACTTGAGGTACTAGTCATCCCGAGGCAAAATTCCTCTCTAGCTGTGTACTATGAAATGAAACAAGTTATGTACTTCCAAAATACAGTCATGGGATAAGCAAAGAATAGATATTCCCATTCCAAAAGGGAGAAATAGGAAAGAAGAAAGTGATGATGGATCCCAAGTTGGTCCGAAACCTAGCAAAGCAAAGTCTATTAGACTTTAAGATTTGAGAATAATCCTCATTGGCTAGATGCTCTGCCTTGTAAACCCACTGAGGCGATGGTTCCTCCTTCCACAACTATTGGAAAGCATTGCAGCTGCCAGGTCCTACAAAGTGGCCTCGAAGCTCTGGGTGGCTGTTGCCTGGCCTGTTGAAACTGAGGTGATGCCTTTCACCTTTAAAACCTGGGAAAGAGCCCTGGTAATCTCTAAATCCCTGTTGGGGTCATTCTTCCCTTGTCTTGAAGAATAGAGCATGTTCATGGCCCAATACCTCAATGGACCAATCCTGTAAAATCTAAGAAATCTGACAGCCTTCCTTCATTTCTCCCATCTCCTTCTGCTTCAGTTCAAACCAGGGTTTTCTTTTGGGGGTAGCATATTAAGTCTATGGTTCACACTGTACTAATCTCCTCCTTCAGAACAAACTCCTCATTGTTTCTGTTTTTTGTTTTTTTTGGCAATGTGGATAGGCTGAGAATTTTTTGCTTAACAATTTCTTCAATTCATTTCTCTTTTCTTGTGCATTTTACTATAAGCAGTCAGGAGGAGCTAAGCCACTTCTTCCATACTTTGCTTAGAAATCTCCTCAACTAAATATCCAGTTGCATCTTTCATAAGTTTTAGCTTCCACAAAATATTAGAACAGGAACACAATTCGGCTAAGTTCTTTGCCACTTTTGTAACAAGGATTGGCTTTTCTCTATTGTCTATTAAACATGTTCCCCATTTCTATCTGAGATCTCATCAGAATTGATCTTAATGTCCATATTTCAGCCAACATTTTGCATAGGAGTATTTATATATTCTTTAGAAAGATGGAAACTTTCTCTGCAGTTCTCTTTTCTTTCTTAGCTCTCACCAGACTCACCTTCAAAATTCCTTTCACAGCAATATTGGCTGCTTCTAGCATGAAATTCAAAAATCTTCCAACCTCTACCCATTATCCAGTTGCAAACCACTTCCCATTTTCAGGCATTTGTAAAAGCAGCACCTTACTCCTTAGTGCCAATTTCTGGCATAACCAGTATGGCCTGCTATAACAAAAATTTCATAGACTGAATGGCCTAAACAACAAACATTTATTCCTCACAGTTTTGGAGGCTGGGAAATCCAAGATCAAGGTGTCTGGGAAGAACCTGTTTTCTGGCTTGTAGACCCTCTCTCTGTATCCTCATATGGTAGGGGGAAGGGGGAAGAAAGGAACGAGACGGAGAGACATAATTTTTCAACTCCTTTGTGTAAATACCAGGGAGCATGATTGTTTGGTCATATGGTAAGAGTATGTTTAATTTTGTAAGAAACCACCAAACTGTCTTTAAAAAATGGCTGTATGGTCTGTGTGGCTCAGTTGGTTAAGCATCCAACTCTTGATCTCAGGTCTTGGTCTCAGGGTTATGAATTCAAGCCCCACGTTGGGCTCCACTCTGGGTGTGGACCCTACTTAAAAAAAATAAAAATGGCTGTATCATTTTGCATTCCCAACAGTAATGAATGAGAGTTCATGTAGCTTCACATCCTTGTCAGCATTTGGTGCTGTAAGTATTCTGGATTTTGCAGTCAAATGCTCTACCCCTGAGCTATACCCCCACACACAGTATTCTGGATTTTGGACATTCTGATAGGAGTGTTTGCTAAACAAAGCCAAAGTGGAACCCCATGCACCACTCAACAAGTGTTAATTTGATAAATTTGTAGCACTTAGCATATCAGTTATTCTATGTTTTCTTTTTTTGAGTGGTTGCTCTAGAGCTTTCAATATTCATTTACAACTAATCCAAGTTCTTTTTTAAATTATATCATTTCCCAGGTAATGTGAATACTTTTTAATAACAAAATAATTCTAATTCCTTTTTCCATTCCTTGTATGATTGCTGTCATTCATTTCACTTATTGTATCTTGCTATTATTATTTTGATCAAACTACTATTAGATTAATTAAGAAAAAGGAAAATAAAAATGTTTATTTTACCTTTATTTATTCCATCTTTGCTGCTCTTGCCTTTTCTATGTACATCAGAGTTTCTGACCTGTATTATTTACCTTGCCTCTAAAGAACTTCTTTTATCATTTTTTTGAGGCAGGTTTATCAGCAATAAGTTTCCTCACGTTTTGTGTATCTGAGAAGGTGTTAATTTCTCCACTTTTGAAGGATAATTGTACAGGGAACAGAATTCTAGGTTGGTGGGTTTTTCTCTCGCAACATTTTTAGTATTTCATTCCACTCTATTCTTGATACCATGGTTTCTGAGGGGAAGTCAGATATAATTGACTTTTATAAGTCCTTTTATAAGTATCTGTCCTTTTATGAGTAAGGTGTTTTCTTCTAACTTTTTTCAGTATTTTACCTTTGATTTTCTACAGTTTAAAAATGATATGCCTAGGTGAGTTGTTGTTATTGCTGTTGTTGTGGTTTCATTTATCCTGCTTATTGTCCTCAGAGCTTCCTGGATCTGTGGTTTAGTATCTGACATTAATTTGAGGAAATTCTCAATCATTATTGTTTCAAATATTTATTTTTTTCTCTTTTTCCTTCTCCTGCTATTCCCATTACACATATGTTCCACCTTTTGTAGTTGTCCCATAGTTTTTAAACATTCTGTTCTTTTTTTTTTCAATCTTTTTTCTTTTTGCTTCCCAGTTTTTGAGGATTCTATTGATATATATTCTAGCTCAAAGATTATTTCCTCAGCCTTGTTCAGTTTACTTAATAAGCCCATCCAAAGTATTCTTTTCTTTTATAGTGTTTTTTGTCTAGTATTTATTTTGGTTCTTAGGATTTCCTTCTCTCTGTTTATATTATCTATCTGTTCTTTTGCATTGTCTTCTTTATCCATTAGACCACTAAGCATACTAATCATAGTTGTTTTAAATTCCCAGTCTGATAGTTTCAACATTCCTGCCATGTCTGGTTCTGATGCTTGCTCTGCCTCCTCCAATTGTGGGTTTTTTGTTTGTTTGTTTGTTTTTTGCATTTTGGTATGCCTTGTTATTTGTTCCTGATGGCTGAACATGGTATACCAAGTAAAAGGAATTACTATAACTAGTCCTTAATTTGTAACAGTGAGGTGTGGGAAAGGGGAAGTGTTTTGTACTTGTATAATTAGGTCTCAATCTTTTAGTGAGCCCATGCCTCTGGACTGTGAACTTCAGAAGTGTTTCTGAGTTTTTTCTGTCCCCTTAGTTGGTCTGGATTTGAGTATTTTCCCTTTTCCAAGTGGAATACTAGAGCCAGTTGAAGTTGGACACTTCCCTTCAGGAAGCAAGAAGGAATATTTTTTCTCTGATATTTACTATGGGAATCTAATCAAGATCTCTAGGTAAATCCCACAGTATTGTGGAGGCCCCTTGGAATTTTTAACTCTCAGAGTTGTCAGCACTGAGCCTCCAGCAATTTGTCAATTATAGTTCAGGTTTTCTTACTCCAGCACTGGTTCCCCTGGCAATTTCTGCTAATAAGTCTCTGCTCCAGGAAGTCATGACTCCTACCTTCAATGCTCTCTCTCTCCATTCTTGGGGGCAGAAGTGTGCTGTGTGTCCTCTCTTCTTCTATGGATCCAAGAAGAGTTGATTTTTCAGTCTTTTCAGCTTTTTATTTGTTGTGAGGTTAGAGTGGTGATTTTAAAGCTTCTTATATGTGGAAATAAAAACTGGCAGTTTCCACAATATTTTAGTTAATATGTTTTATAACATTTTATAGATCAAATCTCCTATTTATATTTTTTAGAAAATAATTTTATATTTTCAGGCAAATTTTCTTCTAGTTTAACTTGAGAATCAGCTTTTTAAGGTACTTAAAACTTCTTATTGTGATTTTGTTTGGAATTAAATTGAATTTGTGGAACACTAACACTAAGATACTGAGCTTCATCCAAGAACATGATATCTACCTTGATGGGAACTGGGTAACTATTGATGTTACAGAATAGGATAATTCATTCAATGGAGAGATATTTGGCATTACTATATAAGTTTTCTTGACTTTTGGGAATCAAGTCCTTCTAACTGTATAAAATGTCACATTCTTAGCTCACCCACTATTTCCGCTAGGTCATTGACTCACTTTAAGATCCTGTTGTGCCCTTGCCCTTCAGAATCTTACATCAGATTTTTCTTAAAGAATTTCACTAAAAACTCATTATCTAGTTTATACCCTTGATAAAATCTACAAGTTTATCTTAAATAACTCCCCATTGAGCACCAAGCTCATTCACAAATCAATTTCTAAAACTATGACAGCTCTTGAATCTATGTAAATTAACCTTGGTTTTATGTGTGTGTGTGTGTGTGTGTGTATAAATGAGTGTGTATATACATATACACACACTCATATTTGTAGAAATATATTTATATTTTAAAATATGATCGTATATAATTTCCATAGATCTAATTCTTAGCAGTTGATGTTTTTCTTGATCTGGTAATTTAATTTTCATTCTGTCAGTCAGAAGCTTTTGGATTTGGTCATGCTCAGCAATGAGCTTTTATAGGTTTTCCCTGTGACTTGGCAGCTTCTGCCACTTTGTAGATTAAAATGTGTTAGAGAAGTGTGAAGAAGACTACTTTACATATGAAAATACCTTAATTAGCTAAGCAAATATATTTAACTTATTTCACTATTGGACTATAAACTTCTTAAGACCATAGCATGAGTCTAAATTAAATTTTTATATTCCAGGGTGCTTAGTGTAACTATTTTGTGACTGGCAGGTGGATGTATTGATCTAGGGCATTAAAGATAATTAACTTCTATTGAGTACTTGCTCTGTGTGTGTCAGTTTTCTAAGCACTTTACATGAATTTTCTCATTTAACTTGTTTAATAAACCTCTGAGGTAAGTACTACTATACTTATTTTACATATGGTTCAGAGACGTTAAGAAACTTGCTAAAGTTCTCAGAATTAAATAATTATGGAACTACAGTCAATCTAGGCAGTTTGATGTCAGAATTCATCTTGAAACCAGCAGCTATGCCTTCAGAATATCTATTACTGAATCTAAACCAAGTTTTTGGTCTTGCCTGTATATGCTTCCTGCCAGATCCCCCATGTTGTGGTGTATAACATTCTGGTCAGGTACATAGGAGACCTGAGGCCAAGGTGAGCTCTGCTTCTGACTAACAATGAGACTCTGTTTCCTTAATTCTTCTAACAGAATTTGTTTATGTCTATAAAGCACTTTATGATGTACTGTTTGAGTAGTTGTAATGGTAGGCAAAATAATGCACTCCCCACCCTAAACGTCCACATCCAAATCCCTAGAACCGGTGAATATGTTGTTAAAGGGAAAGAGGAATTAAGGTTACTCACAGAATTAAGGTTGTTAATCAGCTGGCCCCGAGATAGGGAGGGTATCTTGGTTTATCCAAGTGTGCCCAATGTTATAAATGGGTCTTTATAAGAGAAGGAGAGAGGGAAAGGCAGGAGAGTCGATGTCAGAGTGGGAAGAAGTTCACCAGGAGTCAAGAACTTCAGGCAGCCTCTAAAGCTGGAAAAGGTAAGGTAACATTTATCCTAGGGTCTCCAAAGGAATTCGGGCCTGCCAATACCTTGATTTTTAGCCCAGTGTGACGTTTTCAGATTTCTGGCCTCCGGAATTATAAGATAATGAATTCATATTGTTTTAATTCATCAAGTTTGTGATGATTTTTTTTTTTTTACAGCAGTATTAGGAAACTAATATAATTACCATTACAAACCTGTAACATATCATTATCCTTGTTTTGTAGATGTGGAGAGGAGGCTTAGAGTTTAAATGGCATATTAGGGAAACTCGACCTTTAAATACTGACAAGGAAATTAACTCAGGTATTTGGACTCCAAATCCAATGGGCTTTTTATTGTGAATTAAGGGGGTTGGATGACAGGCTTTTGAACATCCTTCCAGCTGTAACATTTCATGACTTAATGTGTCAAATGAAATCACAGATTAAATGTGAGGATTTGTTTGGCTGTGTATCTCCTCAGTTTTCAGGGGTATTTCTATAGCAGAAAGGTTTTGGCGTATTTTTGCTGTGCAGCAAAATAGGTGGGGGTTTTGTTTTGTTTTTCCAAATGTGAGCCTTGTAGCCTTTGCTCCTGGCTCTAATGTTTAGATACTTAGGTTCTTTCATTTAACTGAAGTAGTTCTCTCCTTCTGTGCCTGTTAAGGATTCACTGACTGTTCACCAAACTGACTTTTTGCTGACAGAAAGTAATTTTTGCTTGACCTGTTTTCTTGAATGAAATTTGTCTTTTCAATAATTCAAAACATTTTGGACAAGCAAGATTAAATTTGTCATTTGTTTTGAAACCTATTACATTATAGTGTTTTTTTTTTTAAAGATTTATTTATTTTAGAGAGTGAGACAGTGAGCAGGGGGAGGGACAAAGGGAGAGAGAGAATCTCCAGCAGACTCCCTGCTGAGCATGGAGTCCGAGGTGGGGCTCCATCTTACAACCCTGAGCTAAAATCAAGAGTCTGATGCTTAACTGACTGAGCCATCTGGGCAACCCTATAGTTTCTTATATACAGGTTAGCTTATATATATAAGTGTGTATATGTATATATAAGTATATATGTACTGATATAAATGTGTGTGTGTATATATAAGTATATATATAAGTATATGTATACTGATACAGATACCTTTAAAATGTCTTCTCACTTAAAAATTTTATTTTTTAGTTTCAGCATTTTATTTTCAAAATATTAATAGATTTAGAGACAAGTGTGTAGAAAAATGGTCTGTAATTCCACTAACCAAATGATTCTCTGTTGACTTTTCACAGAAAAAAATAGGAATAATCTATGCACATGACTAGAAAATGTGAACAGAGTGAGATGGTATAGAATGAAAGAAAAAGAATGATTTTTATGTGAGTAGTTAGGTTTATGGCATATTAAATTTGATAAAATTTAATTGCTTTCTATAAGCAAGGTCCCATATCTGGATTGTATATTATGCACCCAAACAAGAAAAAGTTCTCCATGGAATGCTGCTTACCTAATCTGGTTGTAACACTTCCAAGTGTTTTTTGTTGTTTTGGCTTTGGTTTTTGTTAGAATTATTTTTAAGCTCTTTAGGATTTTTGTTAGAAAGACTGTGGTGCCAGGGTGGACAAGAGCATTAAAATGTAGAAGAATGTCCTTGTCATTGAGGAACTCTGATATTCACTGGTGCTATAGATTATGTCTGAAAAGTTAAATATTAGAATGAAATATAATTCAATGCAAAACCATAGTATGTATAGAAGTAATTTACAAATAAGTCAATATGTTTTAATCTTTCATTGAAATACATAAATATATATTTTATATATTTATATATATAAAGGTGAGATATATAAAGTGAATATAAAGGTGAAAAGAAAAACTTGTATATATGGATTATGAATCATTTGAATGCGTGTAATATCACTTATTGGGCACTCTTACATCAGGAATTTCATATGCATGAATATAATGATCCCAACAATGTTATGAAGTATCACTATTTTTCCTGTTTTATAAATCAGGAAACTAAGGGAAATGTTAGATAACATGATGAAGATCACAAGCTAGAAAGTCACCTATGATAATATAACCAGGAGCTTTTGTTGCCAAAGTACATGTTTGTTCTTCTGGGTTGTATTGCCATTCTCTGGATAAAAATTGTCTAGCTTTCCTATCCTGGTTATAAATTCTGTATAAACTTATAAAGATGCTAGCAATATTTTATCAGTTGCAAACACCTCTGAAGCTTATTTGCTACTCAAAGATGAACTATTTTACTTTTAGAAATACCTTCTTCCAGGGAAAGGAATAGCAAATGATTTTAAGCAAGTACCTATGATGTAAAAGAGGAACAGTGGTAGAAGCAGATCAGTAATTAAACTGTAAAAAACCAGAAGTGTGTGCAGAAGCAGAAGACCTCATTTTTGCATTAATTATATAGTTATTAAAATGTTTTCAAATGGTTTTTTCCTAGAATTAGAATTACTGCCAAGTAATCATTTGTTCATCCAGTAGTCATTTGTTGATAATGGAAAGGAACCATATGTGGCAAGGTTTAATTCTAGTTGAAATTATTGTGTGCTTTTGTATAAGATTATGAATTGCCATTTTGAATCATTCTCAGGATTTATTTGTGGAGGAAATATGGCACAAACTCTTATTAACTTCTCATCCAATATGAGAACATTATGTACTAAAATCAATGAATTGGACCCCAAAGAAGCCCATGTTGAAAACTTTATAACACATGAGTAAAAGTATATGTATTTGCATTCTAAAACAATTTCATAGAGATATTTAATAGTGATTTTTAAGTAGAAATATTTTAAATTAATGGACACAATTAGAATCTAGGTTAAATTGATTTAAAGGCTTAATTTTCTGAGTATCTTTTCTGATGACATCTTCTAATATATTAAAGCTGGTGTAACTGTCAGGTCTACCAGTTATACATGTGTATGCACGCGCACATGTGTGGGTATGTGCATATATGTAACCTTACCAGAGTGAATTACTAATTCATACAATTCTATTTTAGTCTACCCTGAAATGCATTTCTTTACCTTTTTTTTTTTTTTTTTAATGTTTCAGTTGGGAAAAGGGTTTCTTTGGATACACATATGCTGGCTAACAGTTATTTTATAATAATGGTTTTTGTCAGCAATGGGTAGAGAGGTAAAGGAGTTGCATTGGAAGAGTAATTTAAATGTAAATTAAGATTTTTCAGTCTTTGAGCTGGTATAGGGAATCAAGGGTAAATTTGTGACCCAGCTAGACTTAATTGACTTAATTGACCAATATATCTCAGGCATTTTGTATTTACAGTATTTCATTCATTCTAAGTTACACATTTTTAGTTATCATTGATGCATCCTGATTTCAGAGGTCAATATACAATTGATGGTGTTTTACAATCATTGGCCAGAAAGCAGTTGCAATGTATTTTCTATTATTGTGCGTGAAGGCACTTAGTCATAGAGATTTATTTCCACATCAACTGAATATATGCATTGTATTACTGTAAATGTTGAATTTGACATTTAAATGTCAAATAACTTAAAGATCATTTGAAAAGGAGTAGAGTTGCTGCCTGAAACCCTCCCACTGATAAATTATGGTAAAATAATCATTAAAACATAGAGACCTAGATTGTATTTAGAAACTAAGATTTGTTCCCAGGTGTTGCCTAATGCTAATGATGTCACTATTTTTATACAACTGGAAGGCACCTGGCTCTCATTATCTATAATACATTTATTTAATTGTTGGTTCAACCCTAGGGTAATATAGTTTCAGAATTGCTAACCCACACTCCTGTGAGAAACTATTTTACCAACTAGACTACAGTGTTGCTTAACAGTACATTTTATTTAGTCTCCTAGTTAAAACCTTATTTTTAAAAGTTAGGTCAGCTCTTCAGTATATCTTCAGACAGACTTGAAAAATCAGAAGGATGTGATCTCCCCTTGCTGGTTTAAAGATAAAGTAGGGCAACAAAGGAATGTAGACAGCCTCTAGAAGCTGAAATCAACCCCGGCGGAGAGCCAGCAAAGAAATGGGAACTAAATTCAAAAACCAACCTAAATGAGGGTAGAAGTAGACTGCCAAAACTTCAAGTAAGGAGGCAGCTTTGCCAACATCTTTACATCAGCCTGTGAAATCTGGAGCAGAGAAAACCAGCCAAGCCAACTTGAATTTCTGACCTATAGAACAGTGAGATGATGAATTTTTGTTGTTTTTGGTCATTAGGTTTGTAGTAATGTGACCAAAATAGAAAATGAATACAGTGTCCTTCCCAATAATTAATAACTTCTGTCATGAGAAAAGATCAAACAAATACAAAATACTCAACCTGTGCTCTTCAAAAGTGTCAAAGGCATGAAACACAAGGAACAGTAACAAATAGAAGGGACTACAGTGCAATGGCAACTCAGTGCAGTATGAGTTCTGGATTTGATCTGAAACAGAAGAGTAACAATCATGGAAGAACTGTTGAGATTCAGTGAAGTCTGCAGTTTGGTTTATAGTATTCTACCAATATTAATTTCTAAGTTTTGAGGATTATACTATAGTTCCATCCATGATAACATGGGGAGGGGCTGGGTGAAATTACATGGAAATGCTCAGTACTACTTTTGTAACTCTTTTCTAAATCTAAAGTTGCTTTAAAAAAAGAGATTATGGAGGGGTGCTTGGGTGGCGCAGTCGTTAAGCGTCTGCCTTCGGCTCAGGTCATGATCCCAGGGTTCTGGGATCAAGCCCCGCATCGGGCTCCCTGCTGGGTGGGAAGCCTACTTCTCCCTCTCCCACTCCTCCTGCTTGTGTTCCCTCTCTCGCTGTGTCTTTCTCTGTCAAATAAATAAAATCTTAAAAAAATAAATAAAAAAGAGATTATGGAATGGAGGTCACTCTTGGAAGGAAATTTTAAACAGTATAGGAGCAATCTGAAATGTTGCTTTTCCAGTGTGCCTTATCACAGAAAATGTGTGTGTGCGTTGGGGGGTGGGGAATGCACGTTGACAATGCCAACTAAATTCAATTCAGAAGAGTTGGACATTGAATATGAAAATGACTTTAGAATAACTTAACCAATTTGGTTAACTTTTTTTAACATATACATAAGTAAATACACTAAATATTTTGACTAAATAATTATTTAAGAGTTCAAGTATAAAAATTAAATGATTAGAAAGCATTGTCATAGCTTAATTTGCATTTATTGTGGTATAGTGAAATGGGGGCATTTACAATAGATAGTATGTTAGATGTGAAAAAATTTCATATCGCTTAATTTTTATAGCATACATGCAATGAAATATTTTTATTTACATAGGTGTAAACTAAAGTTCAGTAATACTAAATAATTTGCTCAAATTCATTTTTTTTAAAAGATTTTATGTATTTATTTGATAGAGAGAGAGTGAGCACAAGTAGACAGAGTGGCAGGCAGAGGGAGAGGGAGAAGCAGGCTCTCTGCTGAGCAGGGAGCCGGATGTGGGGCTCGATCCCAGGACCCTGGGATCATGACCTGAGCCAAAGGCAGCTGCTTAACCGACTGAGCCACCCAGGTGCCCCTCAAACTCATAGTATTTATAAGGGACATAGCTGAGATTTAAAAAAGCTCTGTCAGACTAAAGAGCCTATATTCTTTACATAAAATATGCTATCTCCTGTTACAAATCAGAGTGTACACCAGGCACAGACTTGACCCTGAACTCACAAAACTAAAGTCCTAACCCCTTAGACCTGCACATCTAACAGGTAGCATATGGAGTAGGAACTAAATGCTACAGATTAAGTAATTAAGCTTGTTTAGAAGGGTGAAATATTGAAAATGAGAAAATAATCGCATGACAATTTATTTTTTTAGATGTTAATTATGTTCTGAGACCCAAAGTAGCCATAAATTTGAGGGGTTTCATTCTATTTTTCCTTAGATTGAATAAAATGGTGAAACATGCACTATGCTGAATTATTTTTAATTATATTTAAATTATAAAATTTGGCCTATTAGAGATAGCGGAGGTAGAAGTGATGGTGATGAATAGTCTCATTTAGAAGCTCCTATAGTTTTTGTGTGAAATTGAAACACATAACAAATTAACAAATTTTGTAAAGCACAAGCTGTCATCCCATTCTTTTCAAAGGCACTTGCTAATTTTTGAGAAAGGAGCACAGAAGAGCAAACGAGGAGTTTAGTTTCTAGACCATATTTCATCTTTTATGTCATGCCAGTCAAAACACTTCCTGTTTATTTTGCAACTTTCCCAAATGAAACATTTTAGAAGTGATATTTACTTTCAACACTCTGTGCCTTGAAAGTGGTATTTAAATAACCACAAAGTTGACGTAGTAGGAATTTGAAAAAAAAAATATGGAAGTGCTCAATTTAGGGAACTATCCACGTATACAAAATTTTTGATACTGTTGAAATTGGGTTCATCAAATGAGTCAAACTAATTTGGGTTGTTTGTTGTCAGAAACAAGATAGTTTAAAAAAAAGTCTTTTGGTATTACCAAGGTAATATCTCTTCATTACGTATTCAAGCTATTAGCAAAAACTACATAAACTTGAAGAAAAACACTCCAGATTCTAATGCACAGAAATAGTTTTCATTACTATTAGATAACCATTATAGATCAGAGACAATAGAGATCTATCATTCTATCTAAAAATGATTTTTGTATGTGCTATTTAAATAAAAGGTCGCACAAACAATGAATCATGGAACACTTCATCTAAAACTAATGATGTAATGTATGGGGATTAACATAAGAATTAAAATAAATAAATAAATAAATAAAAGGTCGCATGGTATTCTTTAAATAAGAGCAATACAGGAATGAAATTTCAGTAATTTCTCATCTTATACATCTTCACAAAAGTTGAACATTAAAAAGCTCTCTAATATTAAAGTGAGATTATGCAATAAATTAGAGATTATAGCCTAATATAGTTTTCAAACTTTAAAAAAAATTCAGGCATCATTGATTAATTCACTGCTTGAAGGTAAGAGTAATTTGCACTCTGACATTCTCTTCCATTGCTACACTTCTTGATTTATTAAGTTTTTATGCGGTCAGGCTTCTAATAGTTATAGTATGTTACATAACCATAATTCACACAATTATTTAGTAGAAGCATTATATTTAAATGGAATTGGTGTTCACCACTGTATATTGAAAATGGCTTCTTCATTCTGTATGTTTATTTTGATGTATCTATTAATAAATAGGATTGTTTGGTTAAACGTAGTTTAGTTTTTACCCCAGAAGAATTTACAAGTGCTATAGATGCAGAGATATTATAGGTGATAGGCTTTGTCTGCTTGAATATACAGAATTCTCTTTTTTCTATAATTCTATAATTCTATCAGAAGTCTTGGTTTTGAGCACTTTGTACTGAATTTGCCTGGAACTCTGTGTGGTCTGTCAATTTACAGATTTATTTCTCTCATTTTAAGGATATCTTTCTTTATCCACTATCTTTTCTGACCTACATTAATCTCTTTATATTGCTTATATTTGCTATGATCAATTCAAGCCTTACTCATTGTTAATAATTTGCTTTTCAATTGTCCATGATGTCTGTTTCATTCCTTGCTGTACCTAGTCTATATTATTTAATACTGTGATTTTGTTCCATAATGCATTTTAGTTCCCTGTTTCTCTTTAATTCAGTTTATCATCTCCTATTTGAATTCTTATTTATCAAATTTGTTTTCATAAAAAATGTTCTAGTGTAAAACACTTGTGGTAAATATCTTTCTATTCTTTGGAATTTTTATTTTCCTAGCCTGTATGCTTCACTTGGCTTTTGTATTCTATATTTTCTTCTTTCCTGCTCGAGTATTTTCTCTCTTTTTCTAGGGAGTTGGGAGGGGGACCCTCTAAATTTGTATGTACAAGATAAACACTGGAGAGACTGATTCTCTGTCCTACTTCTAAATACTGAGGATTCCCTTGAATTTTGTTTAGGCTTTTCTGTTTTAACTATTTACTTAATACTTTGGAATGTTAATTCCTTAGTATTAGGAGAAATCTGGATCAGACCACAATCTGAAAATATCATCTAGAAAATTCAGTACATCTTTATTATCATTATTATTTCTTTTTTTCTTTTTTTTATTATGTTATGTTAATCACCATACATTACATCATCAGTTTTTGATGTAGTGTTCCATGATTCATTGTTTGCATATAACACCCAGTGCTCTATGCAGAACGTATCATTATTATTTCTATATTAAATTTGAGCTTTATCTTACATGATATCTTACACACTTTAATATTTTATTATTTCTAAAGTATAAATAGAAACAGTAAAATTTTAGTCAAATGATACACATATCCAATTTTCATGGAAAAAATAGGTTGGTAATTATGCTATTTTTTGGACTTTTATTGTCAGAAGCTTTAAATACAATATAGATCACTAGCATTTATAGCAAAATTAGAGGGAAGTATATATTCTATATATCAATGTATTTTTTTCTTGTTATTAATACTGTGACTATAAACTACTCTTCAATTTTATAGCAAGAAAATATTTTAAAAGTAGACTGATGCAAGCATCTGCTGTTTCCCTTTGTTGTTATATGATCCTTCTGTAACACCTGCTAGAGACAAGAGTTCTTGCTGCCATATCAAAAATGGAATCTTAGATTTTATTTGTAATAAATATTGTACTTCAATTCCAAGTTTATGGAAAAATAGCATTTTGAAGTATTGCTTTAACTGTTTGATTTAAAATATCTATTTGACATAAAAACAACTAAAATGCTCTTTCAGTAAAAACATCTGTTTTAATAATTTTTTTGGCAATAATTTTAGAAGTAGTTTAGTTCTTGTATTTAAAGAGTTGGTTTTCAAATAGTTTCTGAAGTGCCAGTGGGTAGAGAGAAAGAGTATCCTATTGAGGCTGCTTGCTGAGGCTCTAAGTTTTGTATGCTTGAAGTTGTTACAGAGAAATCTGATTAGACCACGTTCTTCCTGTACTGCTATTAAATGACTGCAGGATTATGCTTCCTGGAAGCCTAGGGTTGTCTGCTCCTGGCTTTATATCCGTGTTTATTTGACCACAAATACTGCCTCATTTGCAAACAGCTGAACTCCAAGGCCCTCATTGCTCCTCCGTGGTAGTTGATCATTAGACTTTATGCGTCGAAAAGTAGCTAGTAGATCTTAAAAAAAAAAAAAAAAAAGTTTCATGTGCTTTTCTTTTTCTTTTCTTTTCTTCTTTTCTTTTCTTCTTTTCTTCTTCTTTTCTTTTCTTCTTTTCTTTATTTATTTGACAGAGAGAGACACAGCGAGAGAAGGAACACAAGCAGGGGGAGTGGGAGAGGGAGAAGCAGGCTTCCTGCCAAGCAGGGAGCTTGATGCAGGGCTCGATCCCAGGACCCTGGGATCACGAGCCGAGCAGAAGGCAGACGCTTAACGACTAAGCCACTCAGGCCCCCCGTTCATATGCTTTTCTTTGAATGTTGCAACTGATTGCTAATTATCATACTTCCTCTTTTCATTTCAGTTTTACAAATGGCAAACCAGAAATTCTAGCATAAGGGGAGAATTATGCGGAAAGTTAATGCTGAAAGTTAAGGTTGAACATTTTTTTCCCAACAGAAATAGTTCCCCACATTCCTTCTATAGCTGAAGTCTCTATTACAACACAGCATGCAAGAAAAAGCTGACAATGTGAACAGAAAAACCATTGAGCTGGGCAGATCAGAAGAACCATCAACCCAAACTTCCCTCTTGACAGCAGTAAGTCCACCCTAGCTTAGAATTCAGCTGAATTGCTTGTGCAGGTTGTGTGGAACGATTTATTATCTTTATGAGAAAGGGGGAAAATTATCCAAAATCCATTGTCTCCAATTTATGTGATTAATGGACATTAGCCAATATTTGCAAGCATAATAGGAGAAAGACTGGTTAGAAGAGCCTGCCAGAGAGGGACTCCTGAGGATGCTCCCTCAGGCTTAACTTGGCAGTTAATCAAACAGTTCTTCACCTGCCACTAAGGCTTTCTTCAAAGGAAGCAAAGTGGAGGATCAGGAAACATGACCTTGGAAGCCCTTTTTACCTGCCCCAGAACAAGTATCAAACATTTGTCTTCCATCAAGGTACAAGTTCAGGTGTATTCTCTTATGTGTGCTGCTCAATATCCTTCTCTAATGAAAGTGATGGAAAGAGATTCCCACCCCCCCTGCCAAAAAAAGATTTTGTTGCTATGTTGGTGTTGGTGGTGGTAGTTTTATTCCTAAATGAGAAGTTACTATATCTGTTTGATCATGACTATCTATAAAAATAGAAACAGAATGAGTCAACCAGGGATGATCTACAGTCAGCAAGAGCGCAAATCTGTATTTCTTTTGTTTAGCCCATCACGAGGTTTCCCTGTTTCTTATTTTCAACGGGATGGTAGGAGGCTGTGATAAGCAGACTTGAGTCACTGTAGGGATTCAAATGGGAATGACAGTGCTTTTAAATGTAATTTACCACATCTGACATTATTTATATTACCCATTGTATCCCGAGGACCTTTTCTAATTGCAAACCTTGTTTCATTCATGGAATCCACCCATTGGCACTGATATTAATGATTAATACTGCTGAATTTCTCTCACAATATTATTCCTTGCAAAATGTTTCTGCATGGTCAGATCTTCAGATGTTCCTTTTCCCCAGTTAGTACAATGAAGCAATCCTCTAGAGTTGACTGTTCCCCTCTCTCTTTAGATAGCTTGGTATGAGAAGCCCATTGACTTTTTCACCACACAGAATTTGTCATTTATACTGACTTTTCAATATGACACTTGGGATCTATTCAACTCTGGTAGTGTTATTGAAACTTCAGCTATAAAACTTAAATTCCCCAAATCGAATGATTTCCTTTTCCTTTACGCCACAGACATTACAGAATTGTCTTTTATGTCAGGTGATCGTCTCCTGATGAGATGTGTTGGGAAATGGATCTAAACGCAAAGATCTGGAATTTCTGATTGTCCCAAATCCTATTTTTCCTAAAAGTAACATTAAAAAAAAAGTTTGGTATCTTTGTTGTTGAGACCTACAACTTTCTACTAGAAATAGGGATTTACCAACCTTGCTATTACTATTTATATGAGTGTATTATGACTTACCTGGCAAATTACAGACCATTTCTTTGTAGGTCCTCAATAATAGTAAAATTAAATTTTTAGCACTTCTGTTCCTTTTGTCAAGATGCATACACCTGTTAAATATCTGCTCAATTTAATTTTCTTTAGTCTTTGTCATTTTAATTGTATTAATAGCTGTTAACTGATATTATCTCAGGAAATCTCAATCCTAGTGCCATAATGAATCCTCCTCTCCATAGACCTACATTCTTGGATGATAACATTATTTTTCAAGGTGTTACTCCGACCAAATTGTTTTAGAAGATTGACTCCAGATAACTAAATGATAGTTGATGAGAGAAATCATAGCATTACCTTAAAGTAGATAGCTGATATCTACTTGGCAGATTTCATTTGTGTGTGTGTGTGTGTGTGTGTTAATTCTGTGTTTCACTGAAATATAAGTATATCAGGGCACACAAAAGATGAGATTGAGGAATTCTTTTAATAGGCAACTTCCTTTTGATAGATGGTTGCCTCTTACTGCATGTGGATATATCACAAGGAGACTTAAACGGCTCTGTTCCATGTTTAGCATTAAGATCTAAAACTAAATACGAATTTTATATCCTAAAAGTAATGAAAATTTCATTACTTTCACAATTTATGTGTATAAAACATGAACATTCTTATGTTAATTAACTTTCTAGATATTTGCAATAAAGATGACACAAGGTTGTATCTATGTGATCAGAAATTACTCTGTCAGCTGACTACTGAGAGATGGCTTTCACAAGCCTATTCTAATTTTTTCACCCCTGTGTATCTTGTGTCTGTGTTTCACATATTGAAATTTTAAAATATTAAGCTATTTCAGTTTGGCAGCCTAACATAACAAGAAATCAGTTAATACAAGAAAAAGTATGTTAACTTTATATATCACTATATATATAATTCTATAGTTAACACATTTTTATATTATGTATAGAAACTTAATCAAGTAAATTAAGAAAAGTACTATATTATTATTATTTTAAAGATTTTATTTATTTGACAGAGACAGAGCTAGCGAGAGCAGGAACACAAGCAGCCGGAGTGGGAGAGGGAGAAGCAGGCTTCCCCGCCAAGAGGGAGCCTGATGTGGGACTCGATCCCAGAACCCTGGGATCATGACCTGAGCCAAAGGCAGACAGTTAACGACTGAGCTACCCAGGCGCCTGAACAGTATTCTATTATTGAAACAAAATGTGTTTAACATACCAAGGTCTAATGACTATGTAAAGAAAAGAAACTATAATTCAATACGAGATAATCAGAACAATTTTATAGGATATTTTAGCTGCAGTGCTCCTTATCAACTAATTTTCCATTTAAGTAAACTGACACATAAAGAGACATGGGGCGATAAAAATGAGCTTTTTGTCTAAAACAAATTTCTTCACAATTAACAATTTGATTCTTTTAAAGATTTTATTTATTTGACAGAGAGAGAGAGAAAGAACACACAAGCAGGGGGAGGGGCAGATGGAGAGGGAGAAGCAGACTCCTTGTTGTGCAGGGAGCCTGATGCGGGGCTCGATCCCAGGACCCGGGGATCATGACCTGAGCTGAAGGCAGACTGACTGAGCCACCCAGGCGCCCCTAACAATGTGATTTTAAAAAACATATTTTAGTCTAAATGGTTTCACATGACTAGAAAAATGATTTAAAAAATAAGATAATTGGAAGAGTTGGAAATGTTGGCATGGAAATTTCTGAATGCAAGAGGCTTCTAAATTTCTAACACAAGCTAATGTATATTTTCTTAATATAGAAGTTCTTTCCAGAGTCTTTTCCCTCAAATCAGGTATAACATAACATTCTCTTGAAAAAAGTATTAACAAAAATATGTGTTAATATTTTAAATTGAAAAAATGATACTTGCTAAATAAGTATTGATAAAGATTGAAAGTCAAATTTTTAACATTACTCATATACTGAACTGCCATTTACAATCAAAGATGACCTATTTCAGTTCTGTATGTATTAAAAACAGGAAGCAGATTTCTATTTGTGCACAGCACACTAAAAAATACAATTCGAAGAATGATATATCAAACATTGCCCAAATTTTATGTGTATTAGAAGAATGAAAACATGGTCAGCTTCTTCAAATTTTTATTATAATTTTTATTTTCAATTAATTATAGATTCACAAGCAGTAACAAAGTTAAAAGATGCCATATGCTCTCCACCCAGTTTCTCCAATGGTTATACATTAGGTAACTATAGGACAGTATCAAAAATAGGAAATTGACATTGGTACAATGTGTATACATAAAATTCTATGCCATTTTATCATATGTATAGAATTGTGTAACCACCACTGCCATCAGGATACATAACTATTCTATCTCCACAAAGATCTACTAGTGTCTGTATTTCAGTTGAGTAAAGAGTAGAAACCTTACTTTAAGTCCCATTATCCTCTCCTGTTTGTAATAGAATTGTCTTAAAAATTTCTTCTGCATATAATTGAGGAAGACACAAAGAAATGGAAAAACGTTCCATGCTCATGGATTGGAAGAACAAATATTGTGAAGATGTCAATGCTACCTAGAGCAATCTACACATTCAATGCAATCCCCATCAAAATACCATCCACTTTTTTCAAAGAAA
>NC_138377.1:48291654-48331690 GCF_054177405.1 Leptonychotes weddellii
TTACCTTCAGGGGCCAAAAGAAAAAAAGCATTTATGAACTTAAATACTCTGTAAAATGCACTTTTCAGGCAACACAGTTTATTGGACCCTACAATCAAATTCTCTTGGACGTTCTGAAGGAACCTCCATAGGTTTCAAAATATAATTTTCAAAGCATTGAAAAAGGACTGTTAGGCAATTATCAATATTTGCCAAAGCTATATTAATTTTATTAATAAGAAAATAGTAAAATGGTAAATCTGGTTCAAAGAATGAGAAAGGGTAATTATGGACATTAAAATAGTGAGGTAAATTGATAAATATAGATCTGGTTGATGTTTTACAAGTCAGTCATACTACAAACTTTGAAGTCGTCATTCTTATATGACAAAAATCTAAATTAACATGTAATTTCACAGTGTCTGGGCTCCAGTTGTACAATAAATAGCTAAGCGAAGCAGGAAGTAAATTGTCTTCAGGACTTGACTAATTCTAAGGCCAGCTTGTTAAACGTTGTCCTAGCATGATATTGAGAGGTCATATCCTCCTCCTACAGCCTTATTTCCAAATTTTGATTAATTTTCTTAGTATCTAATAGATACATGGCACTGTACTGCTGCTAGAATAAAATAGTTGACAAAACAGACATAAGTCTTTACGGAAATTATTATTGAGGAAATCTTACAAACAAATAACATCTGTCAGTGCTTGTAAATAGTACAGAGAGGTTTCTGATGTAGGAAATGATGGTGAGAAATAGAGGTGATGATATAAAGTGATAGAAAAGGAAAAACCTTTTTGAAGGAGTAACCTATGGATAAGAAAGACTAAAATGAAGAGGAAAAAGCATTCAAGATAGAGCAACACGGGCAACATATCTGAGAAGGGAAAGCATTTGGCATAGGAAAGAAACTAACAAAGTGTGATTTTATTTTTTTTATTTCTTTTTATTAACAAAGTAATTTTTAAATGGCATAAATAAAACTTTTAAAAAAACTCTCAATATATAGAACATGGTGGGTTCTTTTTTTTATCAGAATCTAACACAGAAAAGATGGAACTTAGTACATCATAAACTCAGTACTATTTAGTTGTGTGGCAAAGCTGCCAAGCAAACTAAGGTAACCAGGCTATATGTAAAAATACAAAAAAATAATAAAAATACATTTTTTCAATGAAGAAAGGAAATCACCAAAATATGGGAATTGAGCTAATTGACAAACTGCAGAAGAGTGGAAATGTAAAATGGGAAAGACACATTAATAGAAACCGTATCATACTAGAAACACCAAAAGGAATTGTAAATATATAGAAAGAAGACACAGTAGAGATGTAATAGTTATCATGGGAGAAGCTACTGCTGTGTAGGAGTATAATTAGATTGATTTTTGTTTAGCTTCAAAATCTGGAACTAAGCCTGGTGAATGGAAGTTATAGGGAAACTAATTATAAGAATGAGTTCCATTAAAAAAAATAAAAATTCTCTCTTGTGTTGTAGCAAGTTGCAAATTGCCCATTACCAGAAGTTTTCAAATTGAAGTTGAACAATAGTGTTTCTTTTCTTGGGGAGGAATTTAAGGATAATGCCCATTTCTGAATTGGTCAGGTCATGTATTTAGGTTTATAAGTCTCTTTAACTTAATTTCTTTTCTTTCTGTTTCTGAACCTGTTGCCTCCTCCCACTCCTCCTTGTGTCCTCCTCCCTCTGTTACTTGTTAACAAACTGACGTGTGATGCTGCTAACAAGACAGCATGATGCATATATTTTTTCTTTACTTCAATCTAGAAAGTAAAGAACAATTGTATTTTTCCAATGGTTATCTAATATTAGTATAAGAAAGGATCTTAAAGTTCATTTTTAAATAGACTTTATGTTTTTTAGAGCAGTTTTAGGTTCAGAGCAAAACTCAGTAGAAGGTACAGAGATTTTTTCATAAGCCTTCTGCCTCCCACTTACGCATAGTCTCCCCCATTATCAACATTCCCCATCTAAGTGATACATTTGTTATAATTGATGCATTGACACATTATCACATACTCTAATTTATATTAGTGTTCACTGTTGGTGTTGTACATTCCATGGGTTTGGACAAATGTATAGAACACATATTCACATTATAATATCATACAGAGTAGTTTCAATGCCCTCAAAATCCTCTGCTTGACTAATTGATCCCTTCCTCCCTCCTAATCTCTGGAAACTACTGATCTTTTTACTCTCTACATAGTTTTGCCTTTTCTAGAATATCCTACAGTTAGAATTATACAGTATGTAGCCTTTTCTGATTGGCTTCTTTCAATTAATAAAATGTGTTTTAAGCTTTCTCCATGTCTTTCAATGTATTGATAGCTCATTTTTTAGGGCTGAATAATATTCCATTGTCCAGATTACCAAGTTTATTTATTCATACACCTACTGAAGGGCATTTTGGTTGCTTCCACACTTTTGCAGTTATGAATAAGGCTGCTGTAAACGCCTGTGTGCAGTTTTTTGTGGAGACATAAATTGGCGATTCTTTTGGTAAATACCAGAAACCCCAACTGTTAGATCGTAGGATAAGAGTAAGTTTACAAGAAACAGCCATATTATCTCCCAAAATGTCTACCATTTTTTTCATTCCTACTGGCAATGTAAGAGAATTCCCGTTGCCCTACTTACTCGCCAGAATTTGGTATGGTCAGTGTTCTGAATTTCTGTCATTGTAATAGGTGTGTGGTGGTATTTTTGTTTTAATTTGCATTACCCAGATGACTTGACATAGAGCATCTTTTTGTGCACTTATTTGCCATCTATATGTCTTTCTTGGTGAGGTGTCTGTAAAGGTCTTCGGCTAATTCTTTTAATTGTGTAATTTTCTTTTTTAAAAGTAAAATTTAAGGCCTATAATACAATGTGCTGATATACATATACATAGTGAAATGAGTACTATAGTCAAGCTAATTAACATATTCGTTTCCTCACATAGTTACTTTTTTTTTTGTGGTAAGAACATCTGAAATCTAATTCTAGCAAATTTCCAGTATACAATTCAGTATTATTAACTATAGTTATCCATGCTGTGCCCTAGATCTCTAGAACTTATTTGTCCTACATAATAGCAACTTTGTACCTTTTGACCAACATGTCCCTGTTCCCCCACCTCCCTATCCCTACTAACCAGTGTTTTACTTGGTTTCTATGAATATGAGTTTGTTAGATTCTGGATATAGGTGAATTCATGTGGTATTTCTCTTAATGTGTCTGACTTATTTCAGTTACAAAAATATTCTCCAGGTTCATCCATGTTATTGTCAATGGCAAGATCATTTTCATTTTTAAGGCTGAATAATATCCCAATGCTCGTATATGTGTGTGCATAACTAAATTTCTTTATCCATTCGCCCATCATCAGACCCTTAAATTATTTATGTCTTGGCTATTGTGAATAATGCTGCAGGGAACATGAATGGGTTGTTTGTTTTGAGTTTTAAGAGTTCTTTGTATATATTGGATTATAGTGCTTTATCAGATGTTTATTCAAATATTTTCTTCTGGTCTGTGACTTTTCTTTTAATTCTCTCTTTTACAGAAGAGTTTTTAATTTTAATGATGTCCAGTATATCAATTATTTCTTTTCTGGATCATACCTTTTGTGTTGTATCTAAAAATACCTAGGGGTGCCTGGGTGGCTCAGTCGTTAAGCATCTGCCTTCCACTCAGGTCATGATCCCAGGGTCCTGGGATCGAGCCCTGCATCGGGCTCCCTGCTCAGTGGGAAGCCTGCTTCTCCCTCTCCCACTCCCCCTGCTTGTGTTCTCTCTCTCACTGTGTCTCTCTCTGTCAAATAAATTAATTAAAATCTAAAAAAAAAAAAGTGAGTCTTTAAAAATAAATAAATAAAAGTACCTAAAGTCATTTAGGTTTTCTCCTATGTTATCTTCTAACAGTCATATAGTTTGATATGTTATATTTAGGTCTGTGATCCATTTTGAGTTAGTTTTTGTGAAGAATGTAAGATTGTGTCTAGATTCATTTAAATCCCACTTGGCCATGGTATATAATTCTTCATACATTGTTGGATTTGATTTGCTAATATTTTGTTGAGAAACTTGTATCTGTGTTCATGAGAGATACTGGTCTGTAGTTTTCTTGTAATATATTTGTCTGGTTTTGGTGTCACAGTAATTCTGGCCTTATAAAATGAGTTAGGAAAGCCCAGTGATGGGTATTAAGGAGGGTACTGCATAGAGCACTGGGTGTTATATGAAAACAATGAATCGTGGATCACTACACCAAAAAACTAATGACATATTGTATGGTGACTAACATAACATAATAAAAAAAATATTCCTTTTCCTTCTATCTTTCTGGAAGAAATTGTAGAGAATTGGTATAATTTCTTCCTTAAATTTCTGATAAAATTCACCAGTGAACTCATCTGGGCCTGGTGCTTTCTACTTTAGAAGTTTACTTACTGTTTATTCAATTTGTTTAGTAGATTAGGAGTGGTGGGGGGTGGAGGGATTGGGTGGCTGGGTGATAGACATTGGGAAGGAAATGTGCTATGGTGAGCTCTGTGAATTGTGTAAGACTGATGAATCACAGACCTGTACCTCTGAAACAAATAATACATTGTATGTTTTAACAACAAAAAAAAGAAGATATTAGGAAGGGAAAAATGAAGGGGGCAACATTGGAGGGGGACAAACCATGAGAGACTATGGACTCTGAGAAACAAACCAAGGGTTCTAGAGGGGAGGGGGGTGGGGGGATGGGTTAGCCTGGTGATGGGTATTAAAGAGGGCACATACTGAATGGAGCACTGGGTGTTATATGCAAACAATGAATCATGGAACACTACATCAGAAACTAATGATGTAATGTATGGTGATTAATATAACATAATAAAATAAAATTAAAAAAAAGAAACTAAAAAAAAGGAAGAAAAGAAAGAGCTTGTAAAAGAGATTTGTTCAGGCCTATTCAGATTGTCTGTTTCTTCTTGTGTGAATTTTGGCTAATTCTGTCTTTCAAGGAATTGGTCCATTTCATCTAAGTTATTAAATTTATAGTCATAGAGTTGTTCATAGTATTTCTTTATTCTTTTAATGTCCATGGGATCTTTAGTGATGTCTCTTCTTTCATTACTGATATTAGTAATTGTGAACTATCTGTTTTTCTAAGTTACCCTGGCTAGGGGCCTACAGATTTTACTGATCTTTTCAAAGAACCAGCTTTTGGTTTTGTCTCTATTGATTTTCTGTGCTTAATGTCATTGATTTGTGTTCTAAGTTCATCTAATGTTTATTCTTTTGGAAAACATTTCCTGAGTTTTGGCATATGCTTGATAATCTTTCCAGCTCATGGAAATGAGTAATGAAACAGACGAAATCTCACACCAAAATGGCATGTAAAATATTCCTGTGACAAAAATGAGCATGACAGAATGTAGACCTTATAGATAATATAAAGACTAGTAGTTTTTAGTCTGAGTGTTGATTTTTTTTATAAATTCTAATTTATTGATCAAGATGAAGAGGAAAAAGTAAATTTGTGGAGGTCCTTTATGAAGTCATTCAGTAGTTCAGATGAAATTTGAATTAGGTCACTTGATTAAGATTTGTGGTGGTAGAATTGGAGAAGTGAATTGACTTAAGAGAGGAATTTATTGGTACAATTAAGTTACATGTATGTGAATATGAAGACATACATGTATGAGAGATTAAGTTACATGTATGTGAAGACCAAGTATGTTGTGTCAAGTATAATACAGATGTTATGTTTTAGCTTGTGGAATAGATGTATAGTTTTTAGAAACAGGAATTGTTCACTCATACTAAATAGTATTTAAAATAATACAAGTGCTCCAAGTAAGCTGCCATTTTTGGTATCAGCTTCCCCCCCCACCTCCCACACACTTTTTTTTTTTTAAATCAAATATTACCTGTTATTTGCCAGCTCAAAAATGAGTTGGAATGTCTTATTTTAGGAATTATTATGAAAGATTGTGCAAAGTAAAGCCTTGGTATCTCTGTATCCATTAGGAAATATTTGTAGAGCAAAGTATATCAAATATATACTTTATTTGTGAGGACACTAAAGCATTAATAAATTCTATATCCTTCTAAAAATTTAGCACTGTTATCATTTGAATAATAAGTCTTTTACTTTCTTACATTTTGCTATTTTAGAATATTGGGCAACATCTTAATTTTAAGATGCTTAACAGTAATACATTTAGTAATATAACTTGAATCTTTCTATGTTTGCTCTGCTAAGTAAACATGCTGTTCAATACCTATTGCTCATATTTTTGAAAACCAAGAATATACTTTTTAACCTACTCATAAAGTAGTTTACAAGTAGGTAACGCCATCTGTCTAATAATTAATATGTATATTAGTGACTCATATTAGTCTCTTTCTGCCAGAATACCTTAGCTTGCTGTATATCAAATGTATGTGTCCTATACTTCTATATAGCAGTCTTTGGTCTTTAAAATAATATATCAAACTGAAAGTTACCATAAAGACTTTACTTAGGGAATCAATTTCTAGTATGTATTTAAAGCTCAACTCATTTGGTGGTCAACTTTTTCTATCTGCTAACATGATTAAAATAAAAATTAAGAACATTAAATTATACATCAAAAATTTTCTGTAAGTTTTTTTTTTTTAGTATTTCCACAACAGTATATAGAAAAAGCAAGATTTATATTACAAAGAGAATATTATGCTCACTTTGGCAGTACAAATACTAAAATTGGAATGATAACAGAGATTAGCATGGCCCTTGTGCAAGGATCACATGCAAATTTGTGAAGCATTCATATTTAAAAAAATTTTTAAAAAGAGAAATGTTTTCTGCACCTCTAAATGTTTTGAAACCATTATGCCGTGAGAAAATTCAATTTAGATAAAAATTGATTTTTTTTTTTTAAAGATTTTATTTATTTATTTGACAGAGACACAGCGAGAGAGGGAACACAAGCAGGGGGAGTGGGAGAGGGAGAAGCAGGCTTCCCGCTGAGCAGGGAGCCCGATGTGGGGCTCGATCTCAGGACCCTGGGATCATGACCTGAGCTGAAGGCAGACGCTTAACGACTGAGCCACCCAGGCGCCCCAGAAATTGATTTGTATGATTAACTCCTAAGGGATATTTTTTTATTAGTTCAATGTGTTCATTGAATAATAATTTAAAAAAAAAACTCAGTTTTAGAGATCAATGTAACATTTATCTCTGCTTTTTTTCTTTCTTTCTTTCTTTGTTTTCCAATGCAATTGATTTGGGTAGTGAATTTTGTTATATTTGAGGTCTGATATACTGGGCTGAGCTTTGTCTAAGAACATCATTTGTGTCATGGATTTTGAGTGGTACGTTTTGACTGCTAAGAAGTGCTTGAGCTATTTTTACTCACTTGGCCAGCCCTACTTGCGAGAAGTATAATGCATTTTTTTCAGGTGACTGACAAGATTTAAGAGTGCAGTTAGAAACATTTATTGTAGACATTGGCCTAAAGGGTGGCCTCTCAGACATTCTTTGACCTACTTTTTAACAAGAAATCACACAAAAATCTGTTGCTCATTGGGATAATGGAGCTTAGAGTCTAGGGGTACCTAATTACACTACAATGTTAATTATGAATATTATCAAATGCATTTTACATAATCATTACTTCTTAGGATCAGAAGCATCAGAGAATACAAAATACTGTGTTTTAAAGTTTTTCTAGTGATCGTTTTCTACCCTTTGTCCTAATGGCATAAAGTATCAGGTTTGACTTACTCAATATGTTAATTCATTGTAAATTTCCTCTGTGGATTATATTTCTTTCGTGGTCAGAACAAAACTGTGCTTCTCAGACAACTGGGTTTCTTTTTAATTCTTTAATTTCACCTCATGTGTCAAAATTATAATGAAGATGCATGGTATTTTATCTCCTGTGCCATTCCCCTGGGTCATATCACGTTATGATTGTCTGTGTGATTAGGTTACTGATGTTACCGGGCACATCCTGCTTGATCTGCTAATTTCTTGAGACACATTCTCTCAAAGAGAAAGAGCAGAGCAGATCAGATCTTCTGCATCTTAACATCTTTAAGGAATTCTTTTCGTATTTTCCCATAAAATTGTTTTAAGAGAGGATTTATCCACTTTTGAATCTTTTAAGTATAAATTAACAGTTACAAAAACTTATAGAACAGATATATAGTGCTTTTTATCATGCTTATGAGATGATTGAATAACACATACAGGAAATAGTATGTGTCATATTGTCAAACAACAAAAAATATTAAATAGGTAAAAACCAAGATTCGTGTTATGAACACCATCATGAGTACACATAAAAGGAATATATATTGTCTAATGTTGCTAAGTAATGTATATCTCAATCCAGGTAAATTATAATATAAGATAGGCAATCATTAATTGAATCATAGGGCATAAATGAATGAATGATTTATAGATTCCAACTTAATAACAAATAGATATTATTTCCTACAGATTGTTTGGTCTTTGAAGAATTGCAATAAACTGTCTTTAATCCTACACCCTGGAATGGAGATTTGCTTACAGCAAGTTTATTGGGGGGGTCCTCTCAGTATCAAAACCTGTACTATAGATTGAATGTTTGTGACCCCCAAATTCATACACTGAAATCCTAACCCTGAAGGTGACGTTATTAAGAGGTGGGATTTTTGGAGGTGATTATTTTATGGGGTGGAGCCCTCATGATTGGGATTAGTACCCTTATAAAAGAGATCCGAGAGAGTTCCCTCACCCCTCCTGCCAAGTGGGGTTACAGAAGGAAGAGGGCCTCATCGGACACCACATCTGCTGGTGCCTTGATCTTGGACTTCCCAGCCTTTGGAACTGTGAGAAATAAGCCTTTTGTTCATAAGCCACACAGTCTATGGTATTTTGTTATAACAACTCGAATGGAATAAAACGTCCTGTGGGGGAGGGGATGAAGGAAGCAGGGTCTGGTACACATACTGCTACAAGGAGAGCTGCACCTGGGTGGCCCCGGGAGTTGGGAGTTGAAACAGGCGGGCGGGGGCTTAGCATCCATGTATAGATCAGGAACTGGGGAAGATTTTCAAGCCAGGCGGAGGCAGCTCTCTTGGGTTGGTGAGAGTTGCAGGGGAGGCATTCAGTTGTGAACTGGCAGCAGGTGAATAGAAACTGAGGAAATAAGGGCCCTAACCCGAAGTTAGGGAAAATATAGGCGGCACACCTGAGCATCTGCTACTGACCAATAACCCAGTATATCCTGGTGATGTTCAGAACTTTAATATAGTTTCCTAATTATCATGAAGAGGTAATGACCATTTATCAAACCAACTAATGTTTAAAGGTGGTGCTTATTTAATAATGGTTTAAACAATACGGTAATGCAGTGAAATGAAACCATTTAAATTTCCCAAGAGAGGGCAGCTGCGTGGCTCAGTCAGTTAAGCATCTGTCTTTGGCTCAGGTCATGATCCCAGGGTCTTGGGATCGAGTCCCACACTGGGCTCTCTGCTCAGTGGGGAGTCTGCTTCTCCCTCTGCCCCTTCTCCCTGGCATGTGTGCGCTCTCTCTCAAAAATAAATCTTTAAAAAAATAAATTTCCCAATACAGATAAATATAAAAGTGAACTATACATTGTTAAAATAGAAGACTCAAGTTATAAATGCAGCAGGAACTTCTTTAAAAAGACAGTAAGATTAAAAAGAAAATGTAAAATGTGCCAAAATATTAACAGCAATATGTGTTTTAGGTGTTTGTCAGAGCAAAGTTTTTTTTTAATACACTTTCAATTTTTATCAATGAGCATACTTTATTTTGATAAATAGGTGATTTTAAAAATTAATAATGACTGGAGGCATAGCTTAGTATGTGTAAGTTCAAAAGGGAGATATAGAAATCATGACATTATTCAATACTAGGCTTCAGTGTACTTAAAGACAGACACACTGCATACTCTTTGGATGATTTTGCAAGCTTTGGATTTCTTGGTTTTGGTTTACTTTGTTTCTGGGCATTCCCTTGTTATTTTTAGCTTGGTTATTTGCCCTGTAGGTTGCGTATTATTTATGCTGAATCAAGACCATACTGTCCTGAAAAGCAGTGTACTATTCTCTATATAATTTTTGATGATAACAGTAATTTTTCAACTTCATGTTGCATTTCACTGCATGGTTAAGGAGTTTATCCAGATCTCTTTGAGTGGTTTTTCTATTTTGCTCTTTCATATCCCAGGTCTTACAGTATTATGTAATACCACCGTACTCCTGCTCTTCAGTTTTTCTTGCCCATGGATGGTGATCTCTAATAACTTTTCTAGGAAAAAGTGAGGCATTTAAAGCTTTGGGATATGTGAGGCATTTTTGGAAGAAGGGTGTTAGGAGAGAGAGTGAGAAAGAAAAGAACATACATTGAAAAGAGATAAAGAGAAGGAAGCAAAATCGTGACGGAAAATAGAAAAATGATTTCCAGTTAGTAAGTCTGTCTTCATTCCAGTAGCAAGAGAAATAGCATGTAAACCCCTTATCGCCTCTGCTGCAGGGCTAACACCATTTCCTAGACGTGTAGGCGAAGGCTGTGCTGCTTTAATTTTAGTGCAAGGATATCTGTGCTCTAAACCTAGGTCTTAATAAGGTAAATGGTCTGTTTTAGATATCTCCTATCTAAACACAGTGCTTTTGTATTAGCTGCATTTTCACGTGATAAATTCTCTAGGCTCTCACCCAAATATATGGATGTGTGTATATGAAATAATTGTTCCTATAATTGTGCTCTGCCTGGCCTCAAAGTAGATATTGAAATGTTTATCATCCCTGGCTTGTTTCTTGTTATTAGAACATAGTAGTTCCGAAAACTCACCAGTGAATTATATATTTTTAAGCTGCTCCTTATTAGCTGCTTATCCACCAAAATCAGACAGTGACATATTTTATGAAAAAAATTTAGTATTTCTAAATATCTATTATATAGTATTTATCTTTACTGTCTTAACTGGATAATATGGGTAACTAGTTCCTCTGTAATAGATAAATGGAATTTATATATTGTATGCTAAAAGAAAAAAATATATAAAATCTAGGAAAAGACAGATTCATAAGGAAAAAGTTAATATACCCTTAAAATGTCAAATCTTTATTACTTTACAGAAGTCAATATATAAAAAAAATCCCTTTGATATAAGTAGTATTGTTAATAGTATATAAATAGCTTACATTTTATTCTGCAGGTGAATATGCCTTGCCACAGAGAGGCAAAGGAAGGATATTGGTAATGTCCTCTGTATATAAAGTTAGATTTTAGTTAAGATTTTAAAAGTGACCTAGTAAACCTCAAAGGCAATGAATCTATGCATCATACCGAGCATAGAACAATAGTTGGTGTCTATAATTATCTTGAGAGAAGTGATTTAAATAGCATTAAAACAGGCTGAAGCATGTTTTTTGATTGTGCCTTTTTTCCCCTTTAATTCCAGTATAATTAACATACAGTGTTATATGAGTTACAGGTGCACAATATAGTGATTCAAGAATTTTATACATCACTCAGTGCCCATCATGATAAGTGTGTTCTTAATCTCCTTCACCTATTTCACCCGTCCTCCATCTACCTCCTGCTTTTATATATACAAGGCATCTAGATATATGGGTATGTGGGGATCATACTATGTAGGAAGAAGCTCTGCATTTGGATGTGGTGGTGGTATCACTAGTCATTATCTAAGAAAGTGGCATAGAAAAATAGATAAAATAATTACATTTAATATTTGTTTTATAGATGGATATAAATAAATAATACCTTGATCATTTTGGTCACTCTTGCCATGCTGGCTTCCCAGAACTGAAAGTGTGTGGACTGGAAGTTTCACTCCGCTGTGAATAACTTGAATCCAACCAAAAGATTAGTCTGTGCAATTTGTTGAGTAGTGGACGTGTCAGTTTGGCAACTTCTCAAATTCAAGTTTAGTTTAGTTGTTTCCATCCCCTTTTTTTCTCTCTTGTACTTTATTCTTCTAAACTAAGAGCTTATCTAAGATACAGATGAAAATGGAAATTCAAAGAACAGTGCTGAAGAAAATGCAAATGTATGTTTTGACGACAAAAATGTGTAGGTTACAGGGCGCCTGGGTGGCTCAGTTGGTTAAGTGACTGCCTTGGACTCAGGTCATGATCCTGGAGTCCCTGGATCGAGTCCCGCATCGGGCTCCCTGCTCGGCGGGGAGTCTGCCTCTCCCTCTGACCCTCCCCCCTCTCATGTGCTCTCTCTCTCTCTCATTCTCTCTGTCTCAAATAAATAAATAAAATCTTTAAAAAAAAATGTGTAGGTTATCCCATAAAATAGTATGGAACAACCAAGGGAAATTATATAAAGCAGTAAATGGTGGTGGATCATAGTGAATTTGCAAAATGACAAGGGAAAATGTTATTGACAAAAAGACCAAACAGGAGCATAGGATAAATATTTTAAAATGACAGCATCAAACTATGGTCATATTTTTTAAAGGTGTTAAGGCAGGTGTTTTAAGATCCTTAAGGAACTTAGTAAATGCTCATTAAATACAAGTTGCTACTATTATCTGCCATATATCTTTTTTTTTAACTTTAAAAAAAAATTTTAGAGAGCGAGGGAGAGGCAGAGGCAGAGAGAGAATTTTTTTTTTTTTTAAGATTTTGAGAGAGAGTGAGCGAGAGAGTGGGTGCATGGGAGAGGGAGAGAAATAAACTCCCCACTGAGTAGGGAGCCCAGTGTGGGGCTGGATCCCAGGACCCTGGGATCACGATCTGAGCCAAAGGCAGCCGCTTAACCGACTGAGCCACCCAAGCGCCCTAAGAGAGAATCGTAAACAGACTTTATGCCCAACATGGATCCTTACATGGAGCTTGATCTGATGACCCTGAGATCATGACCTGAGCCAAAATCAAGAGTCAGATGCTTAACTGAATGCACCACCCAGGTACTCCTATATATGTCTAGTATTATCTTTCCTGTAGCGACTTTATCACAAATAGGTAGGGTTGCTGCCCTTTAATATTCTTAGAAAATAAACATAATCTATGTATTTAAAAATAAACGTTAAATAAAACCTATTCTGATGTGTTTTGTTTTTTTTTTTTTCCCCCAAGTGAGAAAAAACCCCTTCACTTCTCTGGACTGCCTTAGAAAAATCCAAATAGACTTACATCTGTTAGAGAATTACTGCTAGAGAGTAATAGAGGATGTAAATATTGTCAACATTTATATCTACATTTGGGATGTAGGCTACTAAAGAGACAAAGTGAAATTCAAGGGCCACAATAAGTAGCTAGCAGATTTGCGAATATTTTATGGCTTTTAAAATGAAAGATTTAAATACATAATCATAGTAATCTCTTCTTTTTATTTTGGATTAATTAAAACATGTTTACTATATAACATGACTGTTAAAATCTAGTTAATAGTGACATACTGCTAAATGTGGATAATGGGGTCTCCCTCCTCCCCCCAGAATATGGTCTTGCTCTGTCTTCTGTGTATGAAGGTGAAGGACAGGGAAACCCAAGCAAATCCTCTCACTTGTTTTGGGACCAAATAAAATTTCTGATAGGGTTCCTTCTTCCCTACCCCCTGCTTTCCAGTCTCTTTCCTTTCCTCCTTTCTTCCTTCCTAACATCACTGAATACTTATGATGGTACTGTGCTACCCACATAATCATTTCTTCTTGATTTTGATTTTTCTTCCTTTTCCAATATAAGAAACTATGCTGTATGATCTTAGAAGAGTGGCCATGAGGGGTGCCTGGGTGTTGGATAAGCGTCTGCCTTTGGCCTAGGTCAGGATATCAAGGTCCTGGGATTGAGCCCCATGTTGGGTCTCTCTGCTCAGTGGGGAGTCTGCTTCTCTCTCTCCCTCTGTCCCTCCCCCCACCACTCATCTTCTCTCTCTCTCAGATAAATAAAAAATCTTAAAAAAAAAAAAAAGTGGCCATGACTGATCACAAAATCCTTCATCTCCAATTCCAAAACACATTTGAACAAATTCTTTGTTGCGATTATCAGTTATTTACAAACATCATTAATGCAGCATTTTTATTTAGCTGGGCAATTTAACTTTATTTTTTTTCTGAATAAGTTATGCTCATTGATTCATCCTTCTTTCAGCAAAACTTCAACAGAATCATCTGAAATTAATGAAAACAAAACATAATTTTTACCTATATTCTTAATTTAATCTTATTTTAAAATAGTTGGAAAAATTGTTTCTCTATCTAAAAATTTTAAATAAATGCTTGGCAAATTCCATTATAAAATATAGAGCAAGTATTTGTTGAACATTTATGTCTTCATTAATTATTTGTTGAGTGCTAAATAGCACTTGTGACTCTGTAGGTGTTGTGGTGATTTTCAACTGGATATCCCAATCCTCCAGAAACTGAGTCTATAGGACGCAGACATGTACAGAAATAAACTTTATGGGAAAAACTATGAAAACTATTTACCAAAGAAGAGAGGTAGATGATCTGCAGAGACTGACCTCATAATCCTTGAATCTTCTCATTTTTGATATTTGTGAGATGAAAAACATAAGGAAGTTAGAAAGCCATACAAGGTCCATATAAGTTCAAGCTTAGTATCATGCTCAATAAATTCTACAGAAGTTCAGAAGGAGCAGTTCTTTCCATTTATGAGAGTTTATGATAGGCATTACAAGAAGAAAATGGAACTTGATAAGGCAAAGAATGGGGAGGAAATTCAAATGAAGATAGCAGGCTCTGTCTCTAAAGCAAGATGAATTGAACTCCTCACTTTGATCCTCTTGTGCAGATACTGTTTTGCTGCAGTAAATGTTTGTAAGGTTTTCTTTTCTTTTTTTTTTTAAGTTTTTATTTAAATTTCAGTTAACATACAGTGTAATATTAGTTTCAGGTGTAGGGTTTAGTGATTCATTTACATACAACACCCAGTGCTCATCCCAACAAACGCCCTCTTTAACACCCATCACCCATTTAACCCATCCCTTCACCCACCTCCCCTCCAGTAACCCTCAGTTTGTTCTCTATAGTTGAGAGTCTATTTTCTGGTCTTTCTCTCTCTTTTTATTTTTTATTTTTTTACCCCTATGTTCATCTGTTTTGTTTCTTAAATTCCACATATGAGTAAAATCATATGGTATTTGTCTTTCTCTGAATGACTTATTTTGCTTAGCATAATACTCTTTAGCTCCATCCACATTGTTGCAAATGGTAAGATTTAATTATTTTTATGACTCTTCTATATTCCATGTGGTATGTATATACCACATCTTTATCCACTCATCAGTCGATGGACATTTGGGCTCTTTCCATAATTTGGCCATTGTTAATTATGCTCCTATAAACATGGGGGTGCATGTATCCCCTTGAATCAGTATTTTGTATCCTTTGGGTAAATACCTAGTTGTGCAATTGCTGGATCACAGATGTGGAGAAAGGGGAACCCTCTTACACTCTTGGTGGGAATGCACACTGGTGCAGCCATTCTGGACCAGTGTGGAGGTTCCTCAAAATTTAAAAATAGAACTACCCTGTGGCAGGGTTTTCATTGAAGCTGTGTCCTTGTCATTTCTGAGCAGAAAAGTTAGGAATAATCTGAGAATCAGGAAATTTCCATTCTGGTACACTGGTTGACATTATTGTGTGTGTGACATTTGCACAAGAAATGAAACCTAGTTTCTTGATATAGGAGATGAGGATAATATTGAATATATCTGTGTTGCTTACAGGATGTTATAACCATGAAATTAGATAAAAGCCTTGAGAAATTAATGTATAATCTCCCTCCCCCCCTCTTTTGTAAACTAACTTTGGGCTATATAGGCATAACAAAAATGCAAATAGTTTATTTCTTCTTTCCTCCACTGATGCCTTCCCTATAGTCTCTTCCTCTCTTCCCTGGAATTATTAAGACATATCATTCTAATACTGAAAAATTGTATATGATGAATTTCCAAGATAAACAGTCCTTATATTAATAGGTGTTTGGTACAAAAACTTTACTTCAAAAGTTATCTTTTTGGAAATTCTGAAATACCTTATAAAATTCCTAAGGCAGTTATTATAGTGCGTTTAACTAATGTGGAATCTGAGTTAAGTTATATAGCACAAGGCTAATTAATGGCAAAGTTAAAACACAACCTGAATTCTGGAATCCTATTTCATTGTTTCTCCTGAGTGTGTAGAGCAGTACGTTTGTTTTAAACTTTTATTATGTTTCAAAAGGGAAAGTGTTGTCAATGAGAACCACTTTTAATTGCATATCACTCGCTGTTTACTTTAGCTAATCAGAGCATTAGTTCCCCTGTGGGGAAAATTAACATTTATAAGATATATCAAAGATCTTGTCAGTTTATCATATCTCTGGAAAGTGTAAGCCTGCTTTCTAACTAAATCTATGCACAAATTAAGTAGTCAGAGTTATAAATGTACTTTCAATTCATTTGCATTATGCTTGTCTATTTTTTGTTGTATGATATATTTTTCTAAGTACTTACTTCTGTTGCATAATTAAAAATAAACATCTAATTATTTTCCACTATAACCACCCAACTCTTTAGATAGATTTTTGATGATCTATCAAGTGTTTGATTTAATTTTTATATAACTAGTAAGAAGCTTTAAAATATTAAACTGTATGGGCTTGAAATTAATTACTTTGGACCTTATTTTCAGTGCTTAGTATAATACTAAGCATGAACAAGGAGTTATTAAATATTCCTAACATTACTACATACAATACTGATAATTATATCCAGAGTGGAAATTCAATTACAAAACTTGACATCCACGACAAAGTTAGTTGCAAAGAGGCTATCTACCTTGATGATTTCAAATTGTTGCTAGGATTCTTGATTTATTATTCTATAGAAGTCAGCTGATTCCATTTGTTAAACTGTATATGGAAATTATTAAAGCATTACATATATTTACATACATATTTGTATATTTGACTTTTAGGCTGACTTTCTAACCATACTCAGCTAAGCTTATTGGAAGAGAAATTTAGTAAAATACGTATGATTTGAACTCAAGCAGTAGTTTCAAACAGTATTTTTAAAAAGCAGTTTTATTTATCAGCGCCATTTAATCTAGAAGGAAAAAAAAAAAAACAAAAAACAACACACACACACACAAACATTATTTACCTGTCCTTTTGAACATGACCTAGAGACCTATTTTAAGACATTTTAGAAAGTGGTTAATAATTAACATGAATGGGGTGTTGGGAGTACATGACAAGGGAAAGTTGAGAGATAATCTGTTAAAGTCTAAACAAAATCCTTTATGGAGGCCCAAAGATTTAAACTGGCTGTAGTGATGTGAGAAGAATATTTTATTCTCTGGTATACATAAAATTTATTGTTCTGGCTGGGTAGATGCAATTTATTTGCAAACTGGCAATTATAGAACTGGGTATAGTTTAATTATAATGGTCTATATAAGTGTGAGATGTAGTGGCATTCTTACATGATTGGTTTTATGAAGGAAAAATCAAAGCTTCTTCAAGATAATAAATAAAGATGACTGTCCTGAATTCAGTAAAAATCTAAAGCGCCTTATAAATGTATAACATTAATTAATGTTTATGTGTGTTGTCTCCTTCAAATTGTAGCAATAAATATTTAGAATTAGAACATACAATTTTTTTAGCTTTTTATAAATTTTAGAGATAGACTAAGGGATAGAAGAAAAAGTATACTAAATTTATAGTGTTGATTTGTGTTGCATAGTTTACTGAATTTTATGGTGGTTGTAAACTTGTTATCTAAGTAAGAGTTACATTGTAGCCTATCAGTAAGAGTTGTGAGATCAAGGATCAAGATATGCTGCAAATGATAAGGCTAGAGAACATATCTTTGTTATTATTAAAAGAATTATTCTTAAAGTTGATGTATAAAAGATTCTGCTGAAACATTTTGATCTATTTTCCTTCAGTTTTTAGAAATATGAATGCCAATGACAATCTGCTTCTAGACATTTTTTTAACAAACAAATTTGAGAATTTCTACGTGGATCTAGTGTTTCCAATAGAAATAACACGTATAATTCCATTAATAACCTATTCCATGAAATTATTATATCTTTGTATATGTGTGTGTGTGTGTGTGTGTGTATACATGACATAACTTTCTGTAATCTAATCTTATTGTTTGTGGTTGTCTAGTTCTAGTGTGTTTTCTTTCATGGACTAGAAGAAGAAATGCACAACATGAAGCAAAGTCTATCATGCTTCTTTGGTAAAGCAAGTACTTGTAATCCCAGGTACTTTTGTAGGAGCTTTTATAGAAGTGTGTGAATAACAGCAAATATAAACAAAAATATTGATCTAAAGGGATTCAACCTTGAGATCTGCTCTCTGTGTGCTATAAGACAAGTCAAGTAGAATTTACTGTGAAAGATGGTCGTTCAGTAGCTATAAGAGAGCATATTTATAAAGCATAGATGTTAACCAAATAAAATACCACCCAAAAGAGGAGGAGAAGGAAGTAACTTGAGACATATGGGACCAATGTGATCAGTGGTTCTCCCATCAAATATTATGGTATTAGGTCTTTCTGTTTGATCTTAGGCATACTGTTGTAATACTACAGTCTCAGAAGTATAAAATTAATATAAATGCTTTTTATCAAAGAGGCAATAATGTTGTTTCTACTACACTAATATGTAGATAATAACTAGGCATTTATAAAGTTCTGAGGAAAATTATCATGTGAGGTATGAGATATTTTGATTTGAGATGATGACTTCTAAGATATAATTGATAAGTACTTAAGTACTTTTCATATTTCTGATATATAGTGCATAACTATAGGTTACATTTTGTTTTACATATTGTGTGTACTAATCTGTGAACGTAATAAGGATGAAGCTATTAGAAACATCAAGAAGGCATTTCTACAGAAAATAACCAACTAGAATGCAATAGTTTTGTTTAACACTTTAAATTATTCAGTTTCTATGCTAACCTTGTAAAATATGATATTCTAAATAGTTGATTATTAAAGTAAATGTATTGATGTTCTATCTTGGAAGAAAATAAATTATTTAAAGGACACATTTCCTTTTCCATTTTCATAGTGCATGATTTTAGGCTCCTAACTAAGATTATAAGGAATTTAAGATATTACGCAGGTCTGAGTTAAATTTCAGGGAGCAGAGAGCACAGATCACCCAAATAAGCTGCCCCAGGAATGGGTACACCAAAGTGGTCAAAATTTAAAATCCTTTTACTGTATTTCAAATTTTTATTTTCCCAAGGACATAAAATATTACTAGTAAATGGAGAAACCAGTTAGAATAAGCTTTTTTGTACCAAAATAAAAATACAACAAACCAAAACATATGTTCTCCCAAACTAGTGAATCTTTTTAAAGACAGGAAGCAGTATACAGTCCTGGAGTTTGGTCCCACGACAGCTGGTAACCAACAGAAGCTAGCAGCCCCACTGGGGCTCACTTGAATTTTATTCCTTTGATTCTGAGCTGCATTTTAAGATTGTACACCAGCTGCTCTTTTAGAAACATACATTCATACAACATTCTTGCCTTGAGATTAGTAACTTGCACATGTTAAGTGCTGTGAGAACAGATTGAAAGTTCCCTTTTGGAGTTTTGCCCTCGTGGCACAGCAATAAATGGTGAACTCCTGTTGGTGCTTGGTACATTAACAATTATTTTGTAGCCAGAATAGATCCTTAATATAAGTTATGGGTTTAAATAAAAATGGCCACACACTAAAATTTGGTGGCTTATCTATTTTAGTGGTAAGAATGACCCCAAATTAATGAATCTTGATAAGCCACTTAACTTTTACTCTTTATTTAAGTGAAGCAAGGTAGGCAAAATGCCTGTCATTATTTGGAGGCTTTCTTTTAAATCACGTCCTGAGACCACATCTAGAAATAAAACTCTTTGGGACTTTTCTTAATAAACCAAATGTATCCTGATAAATGAGAAGAATAAGAACCTTTCCTTTAGAAGTGACTTACCCCATCCAGTTGATAGGTTCTTTCTACAAAATAATGACAAGTACCTAAATTAGGTTCTTGGACTATAGTTCCTAAATCTGGTTCTTGACTTCAAGGAGGAATATCTTAACAAGCTATGATAGATTTTTTTGAAATGTGTTTATGTAATTATTATTTATTATTTTTAAAAATGTGCCTTATTCTTTTCAGGTAAACAGAACCAAACCACATTTTTTTTCATTCTTTCGGACAAACAGAATGATTGTTTTCAATAATGGCTTTTTAAGATTATAGATAAAAGCAGCAAGGATAATTTTGGAATATTTTTAAATGACTAAGTTTATTGAACTTACGGTAATGAATGACATAAAAAAGTAAGAATTATAGGATGTCTTTTGAGTAAACTTCAGTATAAACTTAACTAAACTAAACTATTAAACTAAACTTAATATTATTAAAACAGGTGAGACTAAGACATTAGACTGTTTTAATTGACATAAGAAGACACCGAGTCATTATACTTTATTGTATCATAGTCTTATCCTTTTATGAATTAGAACAGAAAATTTAGGAAATGCTGTTTCCTTTTATCACTTTGTTTCTGGTTGCTCTCTAGTATAATTTGAGGCTAATTATACTCTTTCAAAGCAACTTTTTATGTGCTCATAAGTTAGAATAAGATTAGAAATACTAATCCTCTTTCTCAAAGGTGAGCTGGTATGATGGATTAGACTTAGATGAACAGTAGCATCTCTGTTCCTTCCAAGGACAAGTTCAAGGATTTCCTACCTGATAGTAAGAAGTAATGTGTAGTTTTTAGGCTCAAAACTCTAGAAGTTAATATCAATATTAACTTGTGGGCAATAACATAGCTTAGAGGTTAAGTGTACAACCATACAATCCAATGGCTTTGAGTCAAATCCAGTCTTGATTGCTTTTGACTTGGAGACGTTACTTAATGACCTGGGACATCAGGTTTCTCATCAGCAGAATGTGGGAAAAGTCCCTATTTCATAGGGTTGTGGTCAAGGTTGAATGATATGAAACATGTAACATACTCCTCAAAAGTGAATAGGCCTAGAAAGGAAAAAGATTTTGCAAAAAGTAATTTTAGGAGTAACATGTGGTAGGATAGAGGGATTCATAGAAGAATGAAGAGGGAGTTCTTGGAAAACTAAACACTTAGACTAACAAGGCTTTCAAAAGGAAATAATGCTTGAGCCAAAACTTTCTGAAGAATGGATATTGTCTTACCTATTCAAGAAAGGTTAGCAAAAGTTAATAGCATAGGAAAGGTACTAAGATATGACAGATTAAAGTATGCAAATTAATTACTGTAATACCGGGTATAAAGTGTAGGACAAGTAAAGAGAGTATTATGGGTTATAAATTATTTCAATTTAGAGTGCCCAATCGGAGTCCTTGGAAGCAGTCATGTTTGGGCTGTGTCTTAAAGAGTGGGCAATCTCAATATATTCATTCATGCTTACTGGTCCCTTTATTCATTTTTTCTTTTTACCACCCATTTTGTCTGTGAATCATCTTGCCTTACCCTTTTATTTCTTGCCACTCTAAGAAAGCTTGTATATTTTTAAAAAATCACTTGACTTATTTTTGAATAGGTATCAATATTTTTATTGTATTTATTATTTGGTTGCTGGACACTATAGGCTAATATTTGTAGAGTTTTTGAATATTTTTCTGTTTTTTCCCCCTGTGATTATTTCTTGGGTAGTATATGTTAGCATTATTAATGAAAGTTTCCTTTTTTCTTCCTCAATGCTTTGAAACCATTTATATAGCATTAAGTGTGTCAGCTTCTTAAAGGAGTTTGTTTTTGTTTTTAAGAATTCCCCTACAGATGATTTCATAGAAGAATTTATTTAATTTTGGAAGAATAGGTTGGTTGTCTTTGACAAATCTCTCCTTGGCTTTTTTTTTTTTTAATAAGGTATTTGTCTCACCAATGGTTGGTCACAAGCCAGGACAACCTGTTCACCTCTCTGCATGTATTCTACTTTGAGGGTAGCTGCATACTTTCCAGGCTTTGTCTGAGATAGGCCACTGAAGGTGTCCCCTCTTGGTGGGATCCCAGTGGTTCACTAATCTTCATCACATTTGGCAGTTCTCCCTTATTTTTCTGTGTAGGAGTTACAGGATTTTCTAGTTTCATTAGAGATAGGTTCTATATTTCTATGTTGGTTTCTCTGCCTTATTTCGGGACATAGTTCTAAGTATAAAGACATTAAGTACCTCTGAAACAAATAATACAATATATGTTAAAAAAAAAAAAGAAGAAGATAGCAGGAGGGGAAGAATGATGGGGGGGAAATCAGAGGGGGAGACGAACCATGAGAGACGATGGACTCTGCTAAACAAACTGAGGGTTCTAGAGGGGAGGGGGTAGGAGGATGGGTTAGCCTGGTGATGGGTATTAAAGAGGGCATGTTCTGCATGGAGCACTGGGTGTTACACGCAAACAATGAATCATGGAACACTACATCAAAAACTGATGATATAATGTATGGTGATTAACATAATGATAAAAAATAAATAAAAACATTAAGTACTTTCTCTTTGAAATTAGGTATAGATTATAATGGACTGAATTGTGTCCCTAGAATTCATATGTTGAAGCCCTAACTCACAAAATGACTATATTTAAAGATAGAAGCCTTAGATAATTAAGGTTAAATGTGGTCATAAGGGTAAGGCCTTAATCTGATAGAACTGATGCACTTATAAGAAGAGAAACAGAAACCAGACCACTTCCAACCCCCTCCTAAAAGGGCTATCTGAGGACCCAGTAAGAAGGTGGCTGTCTTCAAGTCAGGGAGAGGTGTCTCACCAAAAATACCACTTTGAATTTATACTTCCCAATCTCCAGAACTGTGGAAAAACAAATTTTCTCTTATTTAAGTTCACCCAGTCTATGGTAATTTTTTAAAAGGTAGCCCTAGCAGATGAATAGATTATGTAAAAAAGAGCCATAATTGAAAAATTAACAAGAAATGTTAAGTTTCCAATACTTGTCTAAATGTTTTCATTCCAGTTAGTTAATATACAGTGTTTTATTACTTCATTGTGTTTTCAGTCTTTCAGGAGTGAAAGAATATCAAAAACTTTAGTGTTTGTCCTTAAAGGGAGAATAGGATAGATATAGTTAAACTGGTTAGGTGATAATTTTAATATCTGATAGGATCTAAATGGCCCCATTTCTCAAGATGCTCTTTTATGTAAGACTTAAGCTTCTTATATACAATTATATTCTTTGTGAACTACTGTTGTCATATAGCAGCAAATGATGAGGACATGTTAAAGTAACCTGTGTAGAAGCAAGAGTTCTACCTTTCTATCATTTTTTTCAAAGATTGTATTTATTTGAGAGCGAGAAAGGGTGAGAGCACGAGCAGGGAAGAGGGGGAGAGGAAGGAGGGACAAGCAGACTCCCTGCTGAGCTGGATCCCAGGACCCTGACATTATGACCTGAGCCAAAGGCAGGGGCTTAACCAACTGAGCCACCCAGGTGCCCCTCTATCATTTTCAGCTACATTTAACAACTACTGAATACTTAACATTGGTATTTAAATCTGTAGCTCATCACATTCTTTAGCTAAATACTTTTTGTAGCTGATTTCAATGTGGGACTTAAATATCCTCAAAAGATTATGTTAAAACCTAAACTTTTTTTTTTTTTTATGAATAGTAACACATAATACAGCTTAAGAAAAATAGTGTGTGTGAGAGGAAGAGGGAGAGAGAGATTTTGAAATATGTTTTGAGTTTTTAGAACTCTTTAGTATGTGGTCTTGTCTTCTGAGTAAGCAGTATTTTTCTGCTATTATTAACAACGCTTTACTGTAGATATGGCTATTTATCTGAGTCCGGAAAATATGTTTGTTCATTAACTTATATGACCCTTTTTTTGTGATTTTTAATCCTTACTAGTGATGCTTTTTTCTCTTATGTAGATTTTACCCACTAAACAAAATTTAGATACTGCTATGGATGAATGGTGTTCCCTCAAAATTCGTATGTTGAAGTTCTACCACTCCGTCCCCGCCCCCGTCACTGTATTTATAGTTAGGACCTTTAAAAAGGTGATTAAGGTTAAGTGAAGTCATAAAGGTAGGGTCCTAATCTTAAAGAAATGGAACAGACACCAGGGATGTGCTCTCTTTCTCCACAATTCCCACAAAGAGGCCATATGAACACACAGTACCACGGAACTGCCTACAAGCCAGGAGGAAAGGCCCTAGAATGAAACAAGCTTGGTCAGCACCTTGTCTTCTGTTGGGTAAGCATGATATTTTGACATGGGAGCCCAGGCAGACTAAGACCAATTCTAGCCCAACAATGAATGAAACATGACAATTCTGTGGCCATTGAATATCATTTTAAAAACTCAGTTTGGGCTCTTAATTTATATAATCTTTACTATAAATTTTTTATTTTTCTCATTTCTTCAACTAAGTGGTAGACTCAGAGCCGTTTTATCTCATGGTCCTTTTGTACAGCACTATCACCTAGCAGAAAGGTGAATACAAAAACAGAACACTTATGATTTGATTGATTAGGTATCTTGAATTCTCTAAAAAAGGAAAATTTACCTGGAAAATTGTGCAATTACTTTTTTACTCTTGAGTGTAAAATTTTAAGGTGGGTGACTTGATAAACAGTTCAAATTTTAAAGATAAGTATTCTTAATTTAGAAAGTTTTTAAAATTTGATTCAATACCTAAAAGAATACTTAAATCAAGTTTTTTTATCTTATTGTGATAATCACAAATAATACAGTATTATGGCAATAAAACAAGGTGAAATAAATGCATTTGAACCTTTGAAGATGGAGATCTTACCAAGGAACATAGCATAAATTTTAATAAATATACATCCTATTATTTTTGAAGAAAATTTTTACGTAGGTATTCAGAACTATACTAGAAAAGTGATTTAGAAAGGATAGTCTTTGTATTTCAAATAATTGTTTCCAAGTAATAATCTTTAGCCTATAAGCATAGGATCTATATTTTTGTCAAAAGTGAATACAAATAAAATTTTGAATGCATAATATCCAATTTAGAAGAAATTAATTTTCCATGGGTAAAATGATGACAGAATTTCCATAAGTTATTACAACTTGTCATCAAACCTGCTGGGTTTTAGTGCACAGGACTTATTTTTTAGCTGCTGAGCTGAAAATTGGTATTGGCAGACAAAAAGAAGCTGGTTTCGTTTCAAGAATACAACCAAATGCTAATTATAAAAATGGATTTAAAGTTACCAGAGGGAACATTTTTCATAAGCCTTATGAAAAGAACTGCTAGTCAGTGCTCAATTAATTAAGACACCAAGAGCGTTCTTTTATTCCTGTATTCTATTAGCTCAATATTAGTCAGGGAGGAGATAAAAGCAGGAAGTTAACTTTTCATTTGCTGGTTTTTCATTTTTGCCTTTTTAAAATGGGCCATCCTGCCTTTCCATACTGGTTGTTGGCATTTTGAGTTATGTTTTTACCATTTTTGATTATGAAGCAACATAGGAGAAAGTAGAGAAAGAATGTTTAGATTGAAAGGTTAAAGGGGCTATTGGTATTCATCAGGGAACATTTAGTTTACTTTCAATGGCATAAACATCATAGACATAATGAAACAAACTCAAACACAAATAGGTATTCATATTTTCTTTCTACTGTGTTTCATTAAATGGTGAATCATGTTATAAAAATATTTATGAGGAATATAAAGAATTTATATGAGTTGAAGAGTTTGTAAGGAATATAAGAAATGACTGCCAAGAAGGGTAATAGTCTTAAATGTCTTATTTTCATTCATTCATTCAATTCATTATGTATTCCTTTATTTATTGTCATTAATTGCCAGTAATTTTGGATTTAAATCACTAAATTCTCTCTCAACTCCCCGTCCTATCTTTTCCCTAAAATTTTACTAAAGTTGTAGACATATGGAAAAAATTTTCATTCTTGTTCCAATTTTGCATAGCCATTTATTGATATTTGTTGGAGTTTCTAATATTTCAGTAAATGAAGTAAACCTTGATGAAAAACATTTTTTGAAGATTAATTTTTAATGACTTTTTCCCAAGCAGAAGTATAAGGTGAAAAACAAACACAAAAACTTCAAAAGAAATTAAACCAATACCTCAACCACTGGAATTTTTTAAAACACATGTATTTTTAATTCAATCACAGTCTTTGAATTTTAAACATGAATCTTTCTCAGCCTGTTGCAATAAAAATGGAGAATGGAGTCCTGTTCCTTTTCTTTTTCTCAGGAGGAGGTCGGCTGGTAGTAAAAACCCGTGCAGTTTTCAGTGATTTATTTAGGACAAAATCTATTGAAGAAACTTTAAATTAATATTATAGCCACTTAGAAAAACTTTTAGAGAAAAGAAATTAGATTGAATAGCATAGTGTTACTTTGTCAAAGCACAGTCAAGAACAAAAGATCCCTAGGGGATTATGAATATGGGAACATCCTACCTTTGGCTTTCAATATGAAATGTTAAAACACAAATGGAAACAAGTCTGAAATAAATGCTCACAGAATATAAATGTGTATTTTAGGTGAAACAGAAGATATAAGAAAGGATAGTGCATATTAACATCTCAAGAATGCCAGATAAAAAATTTAGGAATTGAGATTATAGTAATCATTCACTGGGTGATTAAAATGATCATGGGATTTTATATATTAAAACAGAAAATATTGTGATATTTTGAAGCTGGGGAAGAGTAGTAGAGTTAGTTTTCATACAATTGATAATGGAAGAGCCTGGCTCGGAAAGGGAATGGGCTCTCCATTTGCAAAATCAACCACCCTTTCCCTATCAATGGGAGTGAGCTGGCTAGGTTGAAAAGCAAGAAGATCTGCCTACCTGAGGGTTCTCTGCAAGGATAATTGCATGTACTCTCAACTGTGCCCAGAAAAAGCATCTGGGGTTAAAGTGAGGAAAGTATGTCTAAATATACTTTCAAAGTAGTAGAGAATGGGGTAACCACTTGTGCATCCAACTTGAGTGAAGCAGGCAACATGACTAGAAATCTGTTCATTCAATAAGTATGTAGTAAAGACCTACAATGTGCCATACACTTTGATAGGCACCAGAATATAGTGGTGAACAAGAAAAAACTCTTGCTGGTCTATGAAAGTTACAGGTATGTTCAGAGAAAATATGTGTAGTGTGTGCGAGTTAAATTACATGGGGTCCAAAGTTGCTTTTAAAATTTTGTGCTATGATGAGCGCTGTGAATTGTGCAAGACTGTTGAATCACAGATCTGTACCTCTGAAAAAGATAATATATTATATGTTAATAAAAAAGATGATAGCAGGAGGGGAAGAATGAAGGGGGGGAAATCGGAGGGGGAAAAGAAACCATGAGAGACGATGGACTCTGAAAAACAAACTGAGGGTTCTAGAGGAGAGGGGCGTAGGAGGATGGGTTAGCCTGGTGATGGGTATTAAAGAGGGCACGTACTGCATGGAGCACTGGGTGTTATATGCAAACAATCAATCATGGATCACTACATCAAAAACTAATGATGTAATGTATGGTGATTAGCATAACATAATAAAAAAATAAGAAAAAATAAATAAAATTTTGTTAAGGGACACCTGAGTGGCTCAGACTGTTAAGTGTCTGCCTTCGGCTCAAGTCATCATCCCAGGGTCCTGAGATCAAGTCCCGCATCGGGCTCCTTGCTCAGTGGGGAGTCTGCTTCTCCCTCCACCTGCCCCTCCTCCTACTTGTGCACCCTCTCTCTCTCTTTCTCTGTCTCTGACAAATAAATGAATAAAAATAAAATTTTTTTGTTAAAACATAATAAGGTTAATTGTTGTACAATGACAACATTATTAGATAGCTGTGTATTTTGTTTGCCTGTTACGGCTGTGGTATATATAATGAAGAGCATAATCATTTGTTAAAAGGAGCCTTAATGTGACTACTTAAGCCTTCTGCAACCACAGTGTAGCACTATGCAGAAACGTCTCTGGAAACTCCATTGGTCATACACAAATTAAAATTGGAGATTTTAATCGAACTAATCCTTCGAGAAATAGTGTACTTTTTTAAAAAAGAGTGCAAAAATACCTTCAGATTCCCCTTGGTTTCTAACTTTCTTGAGAGCAATTTTTTTTTTGAATTTTAGGGAGACTGGCCAGAGTGCAAGTCACTTGAGACTCAACAAACATTGACCAGGTCACCATTTAATTCTACTATGTGCTAATTATATTTTAATCTCCAAGCTCATTCATTTTCTTTACTAAGACTAAAATCTTATGACCTCATTTTTTCTGATACACTGAGGTGTTATTAAATGTATGATAGATTCTTCCATTCCATTAAAAAAAAACAACAACACTTTTTTTAGGACTTAAAATATTTGGCTTTACATCTACTATAATTGCTAATACTATGACCTTTTAGACAATCTCCTGCTTTCCTTGATGATTTTGGGCTTCGTTTTACAATCTTCTAGCCCACTTTAATTTCTGTAGTCATTCTGAGGGACTTTAATGTCTTTGTGTGGTAATCCTTATAATAATCTGGTATTTTGGTTCCTTGATCTCCTCTCCTCTTAAGAATGATCATTTTGCTTAACCTACCTTAACCACCCACTCCCACAATCACACCCCAGGACTGTTTTTTCTTCATTTTCCCTCTATTTCATATAAATGGCATTGTAATACTATACATGAGAAAGAAAGAGTGTTTTGTGTTCCTAACCCCTTTCTGGTGAGACAGAAAGGCCAGCCTGGCACATTACCAGGTTAGAGCTTTTCCTTGACAATTCCAGACATCTTCATCATCTAAAACTTGAAATTACAGAATAATTAACACAGAATTCCTTCTGATGATGATGATCACTTCTTGTTACATTTTACCTGGCCAACAGTTCCCACTGTTACTATCCTCTGACTTCAAGATGACTTTTAGCCCACAGACCAATTACTCTCTCCCTGTTCATGAACTATTTTTTCCCCTTAGTTCCCTGTCTAGTTAGCGTGCTTTGACTTGCCTTTTAATTAATTACATTTGTGTCATTACTGTTAATATTTGCCTCGTTCTTGGGTAAATCAAACCAAACACAGTGTTCAAGCAAACTCTTTTTCCTCTCTATACCTACATCTAAGCAACTAAACCCTGCTATAGAGAACCACTCAACTGGGCATGATGGTGACACAGTCCATGAAATCTAAACCACTGCATCCTCTGGGCCCTAAGTACAATTCCATATTGAATACATTTCCTTAGTCAACTTGATCTCCTATGGTCTGCAGTACTGGAAGAACAGACCCAGAAAAAATAAAATTGGGAGTTCCAGATGGCAGACAAATATGCAATAAAGAACATAGAAAATAGATGGGTTAAAGGTTACATGCATTTACAATTTTGCTAGCTTTTCCAGGTTATTTTCCCCAGAGGTAAAGCTATTTATATTCCCATCAGCAACCTATGACAATACTCATTTACTCAATCCTTGCCTCTATTAGATGCTAATAACTCATTTGCAATCTGATGGGTACAAATGAATAATATCTCATTCTTACATTTTCCTTTGTAATGAGATTAATTGCCTATTATAATTTGCTCATTTTCATATTAGGTTATTTTTATTCCTTTGCAACTTTTTGAATCATTGTATGTTTTATGTTGTAAATTTTTTCTCAGTTTGACATTTATCTTTTATGTTTATATTAAGGTTCACTCTTGGTGTTTTATATACTGTAGGTTTTGACAAATGTATAATGACATGTATCCACCCTTAAAAATATCATAGAGAATAGTTTCACTACTCTAAAAATCCTGTCTTCACCTATTTAATCCCCTACCCACTGGCAACCACTGATCTATTTAGTCTACATAGTTTTGCCTTTTCCAGAATGTCTTTAGTTGGAATTATATCCTATGTAGCTTTTTAAAATGACTTTTTTGGTCACTTAGTAGTATGTACTTAAGATTTCTCCATGTTTTTACATGGCTTGATAGCTCATGTCTTTCTAGTGTAGAACAATATTTCACTGTCTGCATATACCACAGTTTAACCTTTCAACCAAGAACATCTTGTTTCCAAGTGTGCAGGATTTTAGTGCACATAGTTTCCAAATCATTTGTGTAAATACAAAGGAGGGTGCTTGCTGGATCATATGGCAAGAGTATGCATGGGGCTCCTGGGTGACTCAGTCGGTTAAGCCTCTGCCTTCAGCTCAGGTCATAATCCCAGGGTCCTGGGATCTAGCCCCTGCTGGGCTCCCTGCTCAGCGGGGAGCCTGCTTCTCCCTCTCCCTCTGCAGCTCCCGCTGCTTGTGCTCTCTCTCTCTCTGTCAAATAAATAAATAAAATATTTTAAAAAAGAGTATGCTTAGCTTCATAAGAAACTGCCAAAATGTCGTCCTAAGTAGCTACACTGTTCTTTGTTCTCACCAGCAATGTATTGAGAACTCCTGTTACCTCATCTCCTCACCAGCATGTGGTGGTGGTAGTGTTCTGGATTTTAATCATTCTAATAGGTGTGTTTTGGTATTTAATTTTTGTTGTAATTCAATTGTTGCTGCATTTCTCTGATGACATGATGATGCAGAACATCTTTTTTTTTTCAATTTTAATTTCAGTATAGTTAACATACAGTGTTATATTAGTTTCAGGTGTACAATACAGTGATTCAGCACTTCCATACAATTTGATACAATTTTATAATATTTTGCTAAAGAGACTCCCTGCTCTTTCAAGAAGATAATTGAAATTCTTTTTTCTTTTAAAGAGATACCATTTAATTGAAATTTTTAAGTTGCTCCTGCAACTTTGAGGAAGATTGGACCAACTAAATTATGAAATGGTGATTTGTTAAATCTGCATCTCCATTATAAGAGTACTAATTTGTAGATGTTTTGTATTAGTGATCTGGACGAGTGAGATGATTCTTTAACACTGTAAAAAGCTGGGCACTTTAGATAGTATATCACTTGAACTTAATCTCAAATGTATATACTATTAGCCCTACATCACACGGAAATTTAGGTCACAGAACTTAAGATAAATGTTGTGTCAAAGGCCACATAACTGGTAAGACACAGTATTGGAACCTCAGCTTGTCAGAAGAGTATTCTTGGTTGCTGGTTTTTTCCTTTCAGCACTTTGAATATATCAAGCCCCTCCCTTTAGTCCTGTAAAGTTTCTGCTGAAAATCAGCTGATATCTTTATGTGGTTTTCCTTGTATGTAACCGTTTTATCTTGCTGCTTTTAAAATTCTCTTTTTATTACTAATTTTTGCCATTTTAATTATTATGTGTCTTGGTTAGACATCCTTGGAGGACTGATTTTGTTGGGAGTTCTCTGTACATCCTGGATCTGGATTTCTGTTTCCTTCCCCAGATAAGGGACATTTTCAGCTATTATGTCTTCAAATAAATTTTCTGCCCTTTTTTCTCACTCTTCTTCTGGGATCCCTATAATGTGAATGTTACTGTGCTTAATGGTGTTGATGAGTTCCCTTGACCTAATCTCATTTTTTATTATTTTTTTCTTTTTCCTGTTCAGTTTGGTTGCTTTCCATTATTCTTTCAGCTCACGCATCCCCTCTTCTGCTTCCACTATTCTACTATTTATTTCCTGTCTTGTATTTTTATTTCAGTTACTGAGTTCTTCATCTCTGATGGATTCTTTTTTATATTTTCTATCTTTTGTTGAAGATCTCACTGAAATCCTCCACTCTTTTCTCAAGTCTCTAGTGTCTTTATGCCATTACTTTGAATTCTTTATCAGGTATTTTGCTTATCTCTGTTTTGTTAACTTTTGTTGTGATTTTTTTCTTGTTCTTTCATTTTGAACATACTCCTCTGTTTCCTCATGTTGTCTAACTTTCTGTATCTGTTTCTATGTGTTAGGAAAGTCATCTATGTCTCTTGACCTTGAAGGTAGTGGCCTTCTAAAGAAGAGGTTCTGTAGTGAGTGCCTTGTAATGCAATGTTCCCTGTTCACCAGAACCTGGAGCTTCAGAGGTGTCTCTCTCTTTTTTTTAAGATTTTATTTATTTATTTGACAGAGACACAGAGAGAGAGGGAACACAAGCAGGGGGAGTGGGAGAGGGAGAAGCAGGCTTCCCGCCGAGCAGGGAGCCTGATGCAGGGCACGATTCCAGGACCCTGGGATCATGACCTGAGCCAAAGGCAGATGCTTAGTGACTGAGCCACCCAGGCACCCCTCAGGGGTATCTCTTATGTGTGTTTGATGTGTCCTGTTGTTGCACCATGTTTGCCTTCAGTCTAGTTGGCAGAAATGGTCCACTTTGCCTGCTGTGGGTATACTGGGCAGGGATTGGTCCTTGTGCTGTTAAAGGGTTAGTCTGGGGCTGCAGAGGGCTTTTAGTTGAGTATTGTCAGTACTCATACCAGATGCCTACTCTTAGCCTATTTTCTGGGGCTGCAGTCACACCAAAGTGCAAGGTGCTCTCCCTGTGCCTTTTGTTGGTGGGTAAGGCTGGCAGTCTGACTAGATGCTTGCCCCCAGTCCAACCTGCCAGGGCTGCAGTTGTAGTGATTATCAGGGCACTCTCTCTGTGCTTCCAGCTATTATGTTCAGCTGCTGAGACTATGGGTGTGCTGGTGTGTGTGGTTATTTTTCCCTCTCCTCAGGGCAGAAATCACTTTATAATGGTCCAGTCCCCATGGGAACACCTGCAGGGTGTGATGGGGCAAGAACTGCTTTGGAGGGATGCCTGCAGAGTGAGGTGGGTTGAATGGGGGCAGATCTGCAGCAGAACAGAGGAACTGAACATGTGGTGGTAGCAAGATAGGTGGAAAGTGTTCTCGCTGGTTCTTGCCAGTGTCCATCTATCTAGCTAGGTTGGCATGGGGGTCAGGTGAATGGCACCCGCCAGTACTTCTGGAGAAGTCTCCTAAAAGTACTTTCAGGAGAAGTCTCCTAAAAATGCTTGCTCCTCCCACACACATTCTGAGATTAGTAAATAAATCTCTGATGCCTCATCAGTTTTTCAAAGTGCTGCTTCTATGCCATATCTTTGCTGGGTAATTTGTTATGCTGGCTCGTTAAAGCCAGAGACTCAGTTTCCCGTTGCCCTCAGGCTCTCCTAGAGATAACACTGCTGATAGTAAAAACTCATGAAGTTAAGCCCCACTGATTTTCAAAGCCAAATGTTATAGGGACTTGTCTTCTTAGTGCAGGTCCTTGCCCAGGGTACCTGGTGTGGTGATCTTCTCACTTCTCTGTGCTTTTGCTTGTGGTGTTCCCTTCCATTTGTGGTGACTGTTGCAGGGAGTTTGGTTCAAAACTGTGTCTCCTACCCTTTTAGATATGGTCTCCTCTATACAATTAACTGTGGAAAGTCTGTTCTGCCAGCCTTCAGGTCATTTTCAGACTTAGTTTCACAGATGTGGTTGTTACCTCAGTGTGTCTGTGGGATGAAGTGAGCTCAGGATCCTCTACCTCACCATCTTCTCAGAAGTCCAGATATTTGAAAATCTTAATTGTGTGAAATGATGACCAATGGAAAATTTATTCAAGAATAATGAAAGGGAAATTTATTATCCAGTAATAAGCATTTTCCTACCACCTCCTGGCTTCTTTTAAATAACCTCTAAAACTTTATGCTACAGATGACATAAACTTTGTGTGTCCACCTTGATAGTTTTACCTTCAAAACAATCTTCAGAAAAGGTTATCTTTATTTCCAACTTCAAGTTCACACTTCCTCCCAGTGTATAACTTATTGTTATGTGCTTCAATAACAGTAAGCATAACTGCTTGAGTGATGCTGATGAGTTTTATCATATTAGCTAATTCCATTTTTGTACTTTCAGATTTCTTGTCTGGTTGTCACACACTTCTGTTGAGTATTCAATTGTACAGTTTAACAATTAACAATAGACAGTTCTACCACGGAACATTTAATTGTTCTGGTTCTATCAAATCCACTTGAATTTATAATACCTTCATAGTTACCAACCTGTTCCTGTCATACTGTCCAACTTTACTTGAACTTGTTATGAAAAGGCTCCAATCTTTAATTACAAAGAAGAAATATTCCTTAGTTTGGTTATATTTTTTTTCCAAATATTAACTCCTTATGATATAAATTATGCTCTGGTGGTAGTAGACAAAGCAATGCATTGAGTAAGTTATTTTTTATTTAAAATATTTCTCATTAAGAAAATAAAGGAAATACATTTAAATTCTAGTCTATTTTGATAGTGTAATTAAGTGATAAAAATTATGAGCCTCAGAGCCAGATAACACCTGACTATAAATCCTATCACCCACATGAGCAAAGTAAATAAACACCAGAAGCCTCAATTTCCACAATTATAAATGTAGGTATTAAACACTGTTGCTACAATAATTAAGATAGTTAAGCAAACTAAATATTCTTATGTATGTGGTACATAGTAAAATAACAAAATAAAAGGTAAATTTTTAGTAGCACTAGTTTCTATTTAAATGGGTACATATTGAGTAATAAGACATTTTCATACTTCTTGGTAGATATCCAACAGGTATATGAGGAATAGTAAATATCTCCTCCCATTCTGTAAAATTAATCATTCCCTTGATGGTGTCAACTTTTGTAAGATTCTTGTCCACATCTTAATTAAACTTATCTGAAATAAATCCATATCCATTACCAATAAAACTGTCTGGCAATCTGCACACTGTAGATACTGGTTTTAAGCTATGTTTGTTAACAAGCTTAGACAACTTTAAGTATTTGAAGATATTTTCCATTCAGCGATAGCAGCACAAAACTGACTAATTAGACTAGTGATTTGAATGTTGTTTTTATTGTCTTTTCATAGTACATTAATGCTATTTATAGGGTTCCATTTTAACATTTGGCTGAGTGCTAGGAAAATAGGTCCTCAGCAAAATCAATCAATTCTCCGAATATTACTGTCAGGTCAGTGCAAGACCAGGTGTATAAATGTTCAAAGTGTTAATTCATTGCAAAATAAAAGAAAAAAATTTCTTAGTTTCAAGAGAAATTTTTGTTGTGATTGGATCCATATAGAATAATACAATAACATATCAAAGGAACTTCAAATATAGTGCACAGAGCCATCACTAGAAGATAAGTTATTACAGAGAACTCTGTGTGAAAAGGTGTGAGAAATTTGATAGAAAATGCACTGATCTTCAGACATATACTGATATCCTCATATCTTCTACCTTTTTCCCTCACAAGCAAAGCACACAGAAAGTAAATTCTATTCGTTTATTCTTCCACTGATAATAAAAAGGAAAGTTTACTGACAATTTAACTTTATTTCATCTTAAACATTATCCATATGCATTTATTTCTCTGGTCCTTGAAGACAAGCAAAAGATCAAAGATTTTATGGAATAAAATACCATCAAAGAGTTGACACAAACAGAGTGGCTCTATCTCATACCTATTTTATAAGGATGGCTCTGAATTTTGTGTGGGGGATAGTCAGTGTAGAGAGTAGAATCAAGGCTGTATTTGTTTTCTGCATTGTTCATTGGGAGAGATGATGGGAGTTAGACTATGTGGTAGCAATGGTGGAAATAATTCTGGAAAAATTGATTAGATACATTGGTTGGACTCCTAGTTAACAAACTCAAAATGCTTCTTTCCTTTGTAATATTTGCATTTAAACAAATCTAACTTTTCAGTTTATTTTTTCTTTCTTTAGAACCAGAATACTGCTATCCCTTGAAAATAAGAGACAACTCAATAAATGTCTGTTAAATAAATAAATTACAGCAATGTATCTCTTTTGTGTTTTGTAGATCTGTCTTCACATGCACTGTTGAATAATTTATCAGTACATCGTATTCTGGTAAGTTCAGCATGCTTCAAAGCTTCAAGGTCATTTTTTTTTTTTTTTCACTTTAGTTATCTAAGTAATCCTAAAATGTGGCATGGAATGTTGGATTTAAACTAAATAATCTTTTCTTGTGTAGTTTTCTAGCTGATACCACGTCTTTTAAATGTCACCAGTGCTAACCTTTATTGTTGTATACTGATCAAATACACTGCAGATAAATTGTTACATCAGTCTTAACTCTCTTTATGAGATTTTGGATAAACTGCAAGAAATAATAAAAAAATTGTATAAAATGAAAATGATTTCTAATGCTGCTATTATTTTTATCCTTACATGTTTTTGAAGGAAAAATACTAATAACTTCTTGTTGAATATATATGTAGGCAATGAATGAGAAGAATGAAAAACACATTTTCTTAAGAGACTGTTAAATTAGCTTTGAAAGCTGTACTGAACATACTCTTTTTTTTTTTTTCCTGGCACTTTCCCTCTTATTTTTTTGAGAACTGTGTTTTTTCTGAATCTAAAAGCCGTAAGGTGTTAAGACGCAGAGTTGTTGGTAGATATATTCTCTGCCATGTGGAGAAAGTTGGTCTGCAGGGAGAAGGAAAAATGCTGTATGCAGTAGACATACATGGAGAGACTCTGAGGCAGGAGACCCAGATGAGTCCTGACAATGTTAAAGCCCTGTTAATACTGTCCTAGGATTCTGTTAGATACCACAAGTATCTTATAAAGTTCCAGCTTAATATGAGCTGGATTTGTAACAGAGACTTAAGTAGTACAACAAAAGATCAGCTCAGGAATACTTGGAATAAATGTATGACTCCTCATTGTGAATACTTTAGCAAGAATATTTAAAATATAAGATTCCAGAGTTTAAAAGAAATCTATACTTTTTGTATATTATTAATCTATAGATCTTATAATCTTTATTGATAGACTCAGCTACTCCAAAACACTACAAATAAGCAAGGAATATCATCAGTGATGTCCTTCAGACTCATGGCTGAAATATAAAATACTATTTCTATCATCACATATAAAAATACTATTTATATGTGATTTCCAAATTTATGTCTATAGGTCAGACTTTTTCACTTGAGTTCATACTTACATAATTCATTTTCATATACTCCACATCTCCACTGAGATTTTGAATATACTTTTGAAACTCAGCATATCCTTTTCTTGTTTAACAACGTGAAATTCATCTTCAAATCCTGTTGGCTTGGCCATCAGCATCTGCTCATGACCTGATTGCTCCTTGCCACTGTCAGTTATTTTCCTGCCACAATTATTTTTCACCAAAATATTTCATCACCTTTTGAATCTGTCTTCCTATTTCTGCTATAACCCCTTCAGAAAAGAATGGTTATGTTAAAACAAAAGTGAGATCATCTCACTAGTTAAAAAAACTTTGATAACTTTCCATCTCTTTTAGAGTAAAAGCCAAAGTCCACTAGGCTCTGGAAGATAGGTTTCACCCCCAATCCATTCTTTTCTCTGACCCATTTCTTACCATCTCTGAACTTGTTATTCCCATAATTCAGGATCATCTTCACCTAGGTGACCATGAGTCTTGTTCTCTAGCCTTCTGTAATGTATCAGGGTCCAAATATTGATTCATAAACTTTTTAAAATATTGAAAACAAGCATTTAAATATTTTGAAGTAGGAGATTTAACGCATGGAGTTGGTTTTACAAGTGTTGGAAATGCTAAGAACCCATAGGTTAGCAATAGGAGGAAACCATCCGGCCTTGGGCAAAAGCAGACCCAGGAAAGAGGCAGTGTTATCAGAACTTAAGTGCTGTAGTCAACCAGAAAAATCCTAAATAGGGTTAGCCCAGCCAGTATGAGTTAAGAGCCACAGAAGCAAGGCAGTGCTGGACATACTGCCTAAAAATGGTTTGGGGGACAGGAAACACCCCAGTGCTGGACATAGTGCTAAAAGGGGTTAGGGGGACAGGGAACATCCTCTTCTCTTTCTTCCCCCTCCTCCTTTGTTCTCCCATTAGCCAAACCCAGCTAGACACTGCTGGCCTAGATCAGAATCCCTGAATAAAGAGCAGATCAAGGGAAGACTGAGCAATGGATCTGAGGACAAACGTTTCTTCCTGCATCCCTTTGTTCAGCTCTTGTTTTCACATATCCCCCCTTTAGTCTGGCTTTTTCTAAATACTCCATCTAAAATCGCACCAACCACCCTGCCCCCAATGGTTTCTATCCTTTTTCTTATGTAATTTTTCTCCGTAGTATTTATTATCATTAAACATTATATGTTTTACTTTTTATAAAATTGAAAGTACGTTTTCCTTTGTCTATTTCTCCTAGTAGAATGCGAGCTTTTCTTTTTTTTATGATTTATTTATTTATTTTAGAGAGAAAGAGTGGGAGGGGCAAGGCAGAGGGAGAGAGAGTATCAAGCAGACTCTGCATTGAGCATGGAGCCCAACTCAGGGCTTGATCCCACATCCCTGAGATCATGACCTGAGCCAAAACCAAGAGTTGTAGGCCTAACCAACTGTGCCACCCAGGCACCCTTAGAATGTGAGCTTTTAAGAGTCTAGACTTACTTGTTTTATTCTCTACTGATTTTCTATCACCTAGGACTATATCTGGCACATAGTAATTGCTCATGAAATATTTGTGACTGAATAATTGTGCAGATAGAGATGTTTGGTCTCTCCCACAGAGCTAATTTATACTTGAGATACAATTTAAAAATTCTAGGTGAGATTTTATTTCTGTATACTGCAAATTCCAAGGAACTGGTTAGACATACAAAACTGAAGCATCCCAACAAATAGGCACACTCACAACCAAAAGAAACTGATTGAACCATCCAATAATTAAGGTAAAAAAAAAAAAAAGTACCCCAAACAAGCATAATCCAAGTTCCACTAAAGGATAATAGACCTTCAGTATCACTTAATACATGACTGTTACTGCTTCCTACAGAAACTGATGGTCATGTTGGTAATTGAAGCATCAAAAAACATTACACATATTTTATTCACCATCTAATAGGGATGTTAAAGGGTAATCAATGTATTTCTTAAAAATTTTCCACAAAAATGAGGTGGTGCCTGAGTGAGTCAGTCAGTTAAGTGTCTGCCTTCGGCTCAGGTCATGATCCCAGGGTCCTGGAATCAAGCCCCTCATCAGGCTCCCTGCTCAATGTGGAGCCTGCTTCTCCCTCTCCTGCCCCCCCACTTGTGCACATGCTTCTTTCTCTCTCTCTCTGTCAAATAAATAAAATCTTTTAAAAATTTTTTCCACAAAAGTTGTAAAACTAACATCTGTATACAAAAGAGTGTAAACTTCTAGAAAATTCTTTCATAGGAAATTTCCTTGATGCTAAATGAAATTGTTCTCTGTGTTTTGAATATATAATGCACATATAAAATACAATAAAGTATCTTTAAAAAATGTGATTTTAGTCAGAGGATATAATTTCAAATGATGTTACAAGTTGTTTGACTTTGGGCAAGTTATTAAACTGCTTCGAAATTGAAGTTTTTTCATTTACAGTTTTGCTGAAAGGATTAAATGAAATGACATTGATCTTTTTAAATACCTAGCACACTACCTAGCACATAGGGAATGCCATTTTAAGTCTTTTGAAATGCAATTATATATATTCAAGTACAGTGGAGTATGTAAATTATAAAATTGCATTTGGTTAAATATGATTTTTATGATCAAAAGTATTTGATTGACAGATTGTTTGAAATATAATCTGCAGTAAAACTCTAAAAGATTATTTATAATAACTGCCAAAATAGAAATGGAGTAATTTTGGTATATGTCACTGAGATGTATTATTATTAAACATCTTTTGAAAACTTAGGATTTTGGAATATTCTCTGTCAAATTAAATTTAAAAGTTAAATTACTATTTTGGCTATAGTCATAATGTCAAATGACAATTCTCATTTTTAAGTTTCTTTAATTTTCATAGTTTGATAATATAGTTAAGTGGCATTTTCTGTAAATTTTTTGATATCTCTGTTGTAGACTTGATTTAAAAAAAAAAAAAGCCAAGTGCTCTTGATATCTCATGATGACCATTTCAACATAATTGCCTAGACGGGGGTGGAGCAAGATGGCAGAGGAGTAGGAGACCTGGATTTCATCTCCTCTCAGGAATTCAGCTGGATAGAGATCAAACCATTCTGAACACCTACAAACTCAACAGGAGACCGAAGAAAAGAAGAGCAACTCTCTCATCAGAAAAGCGACCACTTTCTGGAAGGTAGGAC
>NC_138377.1:48332190-48353121 GCF_054177405.1 Leptonychotes weddellii
GGTGGTGGGTATTGAGGAGGACACATTCTGCATGGAGCACTGGGTGTTATGCACAAACAATGAATCATGGAACACTTCATCTAAAACTAATGATGTAATGTATGGGGATTAACATAAGAATAAAAAAATAAAAAAAAAATAATTGCCTAGAACAAAATTGATCAGATGATTATGTGTTACTCTTTTAAAAGCATGCAGTTTGGGAGAACAGCAATTCATTGGCCTATTTATTTTCCCCAAGCACAAGCATAAAGAGGATGAAGATGCAGTTTTGATTTAATACGTTAAGACTTTTTTCCATGAAGCGTTAACTACATTTTCCACAGTATCTGATTTTATTGTTTTGGATTTTATTACCTCAAGGTGTGAAACGTGTGATAATTATCAGTCCCTAGTAATTTGCAGAAATACATTGGAAACTACTCAAATGCCATTGATCTCACCGTTGATGTGATGAAGAGTGTGTATACTTCAGAAAAGTTTAACTCTGCTATTAAAATTTAATCACAAAAGTGGACCAAAATACTGACCTCTAAGAGATAGAAATAACATGGGTAAGATGAACTGGAGTGATATTTTCTAAGTGTGAAATCTAAGTAGAGCATGATAAATAATTTCTGTAGATTACTGTATTATATACTACAGAGGAAATATGGGGGGATGTAATAGATATTAATACACCCACCTCTATACTTTTATAGCTGTATCTACATATTTTATAGTGATAATTGTTCATTTATCTATTCAGAAAGGTTTTATTGAGCTTCTCCTATGTACATAGCATTGTGCTTTGTTGGAAACTCAAAAGGAAAGATAGTTTTGTTTGCCTTTTGTAACTTCGGTGATAACTATGTGATAAATATAGCACAAGAGAGCTGTATTTGCCATCTGTTTATCCTGGTTTACCCAGGTGCCAGCAATAATATGTGTGTGCAGCCCTGTCCTACTCTTCAACTAGAGAATCAGGCTGAGGAAAGCTACAGAGAGAGTGCTCTCTAAAAAAAGAACAGTATTTAAAAAATAAATACAAGCCAGCATCTAGAACATATACAGGAAAATTAAGGAGTCATAAAAAGTCTTGTTTGGAGAGTAGGTCATGGGTAAAAAACCAAATTACTATTAGAGAAGAATATATATCAAATTATAGACTACCCCATATCAGACCTCATTCCACTTCTTCAATATGAATACCAAACATTTAATATTTTCATAATCTTTGCTGGAGACAAGGAGTAACACTGTTTAGCATATCCTGAGGCCAGTAATTTTTTTAAGAATACCATTTCTGAGTCTCACTCTAAAATTAACCTCCACATCATACATGTCTCACTGTCCTCCAACTTTGAATTATTCTTTTGGAACAGATAGGCTATCTATATGACTTGCCTTGCTTTGAACCCTCAAAGGCAGTCCCTGTGTAGGAACTTAACTGTTGAGGTGGGGGGAAAGGAAAAAGAAAAATCTATCTAAGACATCTTCTTTGTTAATGCCAGCCCATTTTGAGGACACTGGCCTTTTTTTCTGGCTTCCTCTGCCTTTTTTTGAGATAAATGTCTGGAGTGATCCTGACTCTAACACACCTGCCATCACTGCTCTCCACTTAGAAGATGGTATCCCAGCTCCATTCCCAAGAAAGAGTTCTTTCATGGCACTTCCAACACTTGAAATAGACTACAATGAATATGCAAAATCTATACTTGAACTTTGGACTAATCAGTTTTTGGTGACATGTTACAGAATTGATTGTGGTTAACTTAAACAGAGAACAATTTATTGGAAAGATTTGAGAACTATCACAGATTAACAACAACAAAATCTTGTGAAGAATAAGGTTTGTGAGAAGGAAGGAACCAATGGAGTTAGGACATACCAGAATGTTGCCACTACTCCTTGTCCTAGGAGCCATCCACAGGTCTCTATGTAGATGGAGTAGACATTTCTACTGCCATTAGATGCAGCTGCTGTTCAACCCTCTGCCTTGAGTCTAATTACCCTGTCCATTTTCCCTTGTGCTATTCACTTCAGACTCTCAAGTTCTCCAAAACACCATATCGTTAACGATAACGTTATGGCCCTCATCCTCAAATCTGCCGTGAGAAATTGCATTCTACCTGTCACCAAAATTTAGAAAATGAAGCATTTCTCCAAAATGTAAAGGCTCAGATGCAGGACAAAAATGAAAACGACAAATGCCCATTAGGTCTACCTTTTGACTACCCAGCTTCCACATTTTTTTTTAACTTATATTTATAAAATTAAAACAATCCAGAAATCTTTGGGTTTTTTTTTACTTCATATAATGCTATATACTATCAACCATGTTTAGTGTGCAACACTTCTGAGTCCAGGTTTCCATAAAACATCAAGCAAACAATGTTAATTATTCCTAGATCTATAAATGAGGACCTCCAATGCAGAATCACTGGTAAATGCACCCCTAAAAAGTTCATACCATTCTAGTTATTTCCATACACCTTTGTAATCCATTCTCATGTAACTTAGATTTTTGCTGATGGAAATTAGCAAAATCCTGCAGTTCATTCATGTGGCTGTCTCTTCCACATTTTGACTTTGCAATTGACCACATAGGAACATGATGGAATGTGATTAGATATATAAGTCTGTAGGCTACAGTTGGTCATGAGGAAACTTAAGTTTCTCAAATAAAAAGAATTGATATTATGCCTCATAAATATGAGAATATTACAAGTTTGATCAGGGGAATCCAGTGGGCCTTGGGATTTTGGGTTACTCTTGGGCTTTTTGGATTTTCATGTATATCTCCATTGCAGTGTTTGTGGTCTCACTTCTTTCTGATAAATTTGCTAAATTTCACATAAGTGATATGGAGAGGTCCTGATTCAACAGCTGTTGTAATCCTCATGATTTGCAGAATCAAACTCTGATTTTGGTTTTGCCTACTCTGGCTGGAAAAGGAATAAATTCTGTTAGCATAGTCACAGAAAGACACTATGACTCATTGTTAGAAGGTATCATTGCATTCCATGTCCATGAAATTCACATGCTCTTCCTACTGTTTATACTTTCCTATGGTAGGGGCCTCACAGACTCCAGAAACATTCTACTTAATTCATTTTCAGGTGCCTATAGGAGATTATTTAACTATTACCCTTCTGCAGCTAGATGCCTTCCCTTGATTACCAATAGAATTATCTACCTTCTGATATACATGGCTTAGTTTACGAAGTCATAGTCCCCACATTTCCCTGAGGAAATTCTACTTTCAATCCAGATATGGTACTTGGTTCAATTTATAGATACTGACCTACTTAACTCATGCAGAAAATACTTCACTAGAAGCATTTTTGCATAGCTCCCTAAAGTTATCAAAAAAAAAAAAAAAAGCTTGAGAACTGGTTTTGAAAATGGTCAAGAACCAGTGGAATTTAGGCAAAAAACCAATCTGGCCACCATGGACAAAGGCCACCTCTATAGTGACCATCTGTGCAATGTACAGATCTTGCCACTATATGCAACTAAATATTGCTGTTGCTGCCACAGATCAAAACTCCTTCCTTATGACATTTTTTCATAAATCACATCTGTAGGTGGTTACATAAAATTGGCTGAACCTGGGTTATTTGCCCTCATTTTAGCTTGCAGGATGTAGGAAGAAGAAAATAACTATTTTAGGCTGGCATGGTAAGAAGATGCTCAGTCTCCTTAGGGGCTCACATTGTGAAAAATTCCCTTCCTAAATAAGAAGTTTTCATAATAGGAAGTCTAAAATAGCCAATGTCCACAGAAAAGTTGATAGTTGCGTCTTCCCTAGTTTTCCTTGCATTCCTGTTGGATAGCTGACAAATAACACTTTCTCACCTTGGGTCCTCCTTAGATCTTAGAATTTACTGTAGTGGTATCTACAAAAACCCTACCCTCTATCTTTACTAGGGCCAAGTGTTGATGTTGTGGACTTTGTAGAAGGTAAAGAGAGGCTGTTGGAGTCTGTGGGCAGGACAATGATGCATACAGTCAGTGTGAGCCTAGAGGATATTACCTGACAGGAAAGATGGATGGTGGGCCAGCCAGTGGAAGCTGTTGTTCTGTTTTAGCCCATATTCAATTTTCAGATGTCACTTCTAACATACAGCATTAAATAAGATATTTTTCTTCTTTTACACATGCATTTCAATTGTTAATTGGGCAAAAGTATACCTTAATCTGAATATTTTTTTAATAAACATGCCTAATTATTTTAATCAGAAATTTTACTAAAAGTCATAGTTGAAGTAATTGAAGATATCGCAGTGAGAATTAGACTGGTAAAGGGGTGGAATTGCAAATAGCATCATATATGTTGTTAAAAGATTGTTATATAAGACAGATTTAAGATTTTTATTTATTATTTATTTGAGAGAGAGAGAATGAGAGAGAGCATGAGAGGGAGGAGGGTCAGGGGAGAAGCCGACTCCCCGCTGAGCAGGGAGCCCGATGTGGGACTCGATCCCGGGACTCCAGGATCACGACCTGGGCCGAAGGCAGAAGCTTAACCAACAAGCCACCCAGACGCCCATAAGACAGATTTAACTTATTCCACATGATTCAAGAAACCATGCTTAGAAAATAAAGAAGACAGATGTTTTAGACAGAGTGTGGCCCCACCTAAATTTGTATGTTGGATCCCTAACCGGAAGTTTGACAGTATTAGAGATAGGGCTTTTAGGGAGATAACTAAGGTTAAATGAGATCATAAGGATGGGTCCCTAATCCAGTAGGACTGTTGTCATTATCAGAGCTCTCTCTGTCCGCCATGCGAAGTAAGAAGGTGGTTATCTACAAGTCAAGAAGAAAGCTCTCACCAGAAACCAAATTTGCCAGCACTTTGATCATGTGCTTGTATTCTAAGAACTGTGAAAAAAAATGTGTATTGTTTAAGCCACCCAGTCTGTGCTATTTTGTCTTGGCAGCCAAAGAAGACCAATTCAATATAAATGATGTCTTAATTTGGTGAACAGCTTTCTTAGAGTATTTTTATAAGGTAATGCAGCCTGTGTAGCAAACTTTTATTTGTGAAAAAGAAAGAATGGCTTATATGCTTGTACAAGTTAGAATTGAAACAGCTAACTTAGCTATTTTATATTTGTTTTACAAATACATTAACAAGCTGCCCATATTTGTATACTGACAAAATTTATTAAGAACTCTTCAGAAGCATTCCTGCATTTGAAAATGATTACATCATGCACACACACACGTGTGTGTGTGTGTGTGTGTATTTTTTCATCTTGGAGAATTTCTTCATGAATGCTGAAGGGCAGAATTATCAGAACAAAAGGTGTCACCAGAGAGAGGTGACAGAATTTCTGGTGCTCTTGAGATCAGCAACAACAAAAACATGATCATGTGTGGATTTTTCAATATACTCTTTAGTTTCTGCATTTAATTTGACTTATATTTTTAAAACAGTTCATAAAGCTTCTTCATTTAACTAATACATCATATAATATGGTGGCTATGTTCTATCTGTGTATCTGTGCTTTATTTCTCCTAAAGTACTAGAAAATGTGTGAAAAAGTACAGAGAGCAGTTGGATTAGCCATATAGGCAAAAGAGTGAACTAATTTTGACATGAACAAAGAGCAATTCTTCAGTCACCAAGGGCTATGTGACTGTTCAATCCTGATCCTGCATTTAAAAAAATAAATCACTGCAATATAAATTAATACCATCTTGTCTTTTCTAGAAAGACAAAAGAATCCATTTAAACAATTCTTGCATCTTTTATAAACATGTAGTTTAAATATTGTCTGCCATGGTACCCAGTATGCTTTCTACTTAGGTCTGTAAGATATATTTATATTTTAGTGTAATATCAGAAAAAAACTCTAAAGATTATTTCTGGTTTTCTTTTTAAGAAATAATTACAACATTGCATTTACATTTGCATTACACATGCAAATTACAACATTATATTTCCCCTTTTTATAATTAATTGATTTAAAGGCATTTATATTTGTAAGATATAAGTAATTGGTTCATCTATGTGACTTACTGATATCTACTCCCATTAATACTGAAGATGATCTTTCAATCCGTTGAGGTCTTAGCAGGAGCAGGATACACTTTCAAACTTATTAACTGGGGATAGTTTTAAAAGTTGACTATTGGAGCACATGGGTGGCTCAGTTGTTAAGTGTCTGCCTTCGGCTCAGGTCATGATCCCAGGGTCCTGGGATCGAGCCCTGCATCAGGCCCCTTGCTCAGCGGGGAGCCTGCTTCTCCCTCTCCCATTCCCCCTGCTTGTGTTCCCTCTCTCACTGTCTGTCTCTCTCTGTCAAATAAATAAATAAAATCTTAAAGAAGTTGACTATTTACCAAAGTGTAGGCAGAAATTAGGGAAACCAACAAAAGAGTGTTTAGTATTCAGGGGCCAACAGAATCTCTATTTTTTATTATTAATAATGCTATATTTAATTGTGTTTAACTTACATATAAGCTCAAATAATTTAAGAAAATTCTAATAAAGTAGGGGTGCCTGGGTGGCTCTTGATTTCTGTTCAGTCATGATCTCAGGGTTGTAGGATTGAGCCCCCTAGAGGGCTCCCTGCTCAGCACAGAGTCTGCTTGTCCCTCTCCCACTGCTCCTTTCCCACCACGCCCCTCAAATAAATAAAATCTTAAAAAAAGAAAGAAAATTCTAATAAAGTAAATAAAATAGTAAAAACAAATTTAACCTAATAAACACTAAGATTTATTTCATATTCAAATCATGCATTATAAAATCCACTTCATTAAAATACAACTATTTATTACAGGTGAAATGAAGATATTCTTAATAATTTGAGCATGGCTCATAATAATATTTTATCATTAATTACCTTGTAGAAATTTGTTATAATCCTTTTTATTTGTATAGTGCTTTGCATTTTACAAAGAAGCTTTACAACTATTACCTTATTACTGAATAACTCAATGGAATGAATGCTAATTTTCTAGATAAATTTCATTTACTTGAATGAAAAAAAAAATCAAAGACCTAATTGAGTTTGGTAGCACATATGCAAGGTTGAATATAAATAAAATGGTTAATTGCAGAAAACTGGTTTTATAGCCAAGACTTACAAGGGAAATAAGAAAGTAAAACCATTCGTTTAAAAATCAAAAATAGGGCAACTGGGTGGCTAAGTTGGTTAAGTATCTGCCTTCCTCTCAGATCATGATCTCAGGGTCCTAGGATGGAGTCCCATATCGGGCTCCCTGCTCAAGGGGAGTCTGCTTTTCCCTCTCCCTCTGCACCCCCCCCAATTAAGAGTATGTGCTCTCTATCTCTTTCTCTCTCTCTCTCTCAGATAATAAATCTTTAAGAAAGCTTAAAAAATTTAAAAAAATAAATAGTGTGAGGAGCTATATAAAAGATTAACCACATTATTCTATATTATTATTTCCATATAATTTATCAACTTGGGTTATTTAATATTTTTTATCATAAACAATTGAAATATATGGACGACATAAAATCCATTTAAATGACTTAAATGGTCACTTTCTGGCCATGATACTATCTCTTTCAAACATGACCCCATTAAGGAAGAATAATTTTTCCCACACTCTAAATAGCTGCAAGCAGAGGCAGAAGAAAATCAGAATTTTATACATCAACAATACAGTTCTTTCTTTTTAATACATGGAAAAAATATTACTTTACTAAATGTGTTTTTCTCTTATTTCAGTTATTTCTTAATGAAAATAAGATTAATAATTATATAGCTGAAATTTTACTTTCAAGTTAAATAGGTATGAGAAAATTAGAAATTTGCTGTATTTCAACCTTTATCTTATCTAAGTAAATTATATTTGTTAAAAAAATATAAACCATTTAAAAACTTACTGCCAGTAAACACACTAGCATATGCACACATGAATCATATGTATCTATGAAATTTGTTCTTAAAATGAAAACTGCTTCTTTTAACTTAGATTTTGCTAATCTTCAGGAAGTCCTCAAAGTGGAAGCTTTTTCATCTGGGCCTTTAAAATTGATTTGAGGCCATATCTAAATTATACCTTCTAAGCTCTCTTCCTGTTATAGAATTTTTTGACAAGAGTATAGCTAAAGAGTATAGCTAAATTATTTTAATATAGTTCCACACGTTTAAAGGCTAAATACTTTTTAATGCAATCTGTAAAAAAATTTATGCAAAACAGATACTTTGGTGAATAAAATTTGTTTAACCCATTTAAAAAGGCAATGGGTTTAAAAATTTTGCAAATTGTATTGAAAAATCTGTTTTCCATGATGCATTTGTGTGAGCCATATTCAAATGTCATAGCCAACAAATAATATCTTTTCAATTCATGGTATCTCCATTGTTATCTTGTAATATCTTTGAGATGAAGGACCCTATGTCACACACTTAGAAACCATACTTTCCTGTAGATATTTTTGAGAGGAATTTCTCTGACTTTGTTATTAGAATAATTTTCTTTCTGAGTACCTATATTCTTTTATGGGTGCTGGGTATTTTATAAACTTTTCTCTATTCACAATACTTTCAAAAGTTTAAAAATGAATTTGTGATCCATTTCTAGTATATACATAGGTCTTCATGATATGACTTTTACATAGTAACCTCATTTTTGATGTCATCTTGCATATTTGTTGCCTCGCACTTGTTTTTTTTCTCAACTTGTTTTTTTTTATATATTTATGTTTTATATAATTTTTAAAAATGGGATATAAATAAGCAAAAATATAGGGATGGGTAATAAAGATTGAATGAGAATGATGATAGCTACCATAGGTGGCAGATATAAAAAATAGTACTATTGAATACATGGTTATAGCTACTAAGATGAATATTGGATTGAAAACAATTGTGCTTAGCTTTGAGGTTCAGGGAAGTTTACTTTGTGAGGCATGTATCAGTTCATTAGCCATTGTTGCAAAAATGCTGGGAAGCAAAAAGCCCAGAAATGCAGTGGCTTGAGGCAGTAATGATTTATTGCTATAGATTTGGGGGTTCTTTGAGGAGTTGTTGATCTAGGCCTGGCTACCTCATGCTTCTTTAGCTGGTTGGAGTTGACTAGTCTGACTGGACTTGGCTGGGGTGGCTCAGTTCCACTTTCTTTCATTCTCCTCCAGGGATTATGATTGCTTGGGTATGTTCCTCTCCCAGCAATGACAAAGGCACAGGAGACCAATTAAAAACCCACAAGGTCTCTTGAAGATTAGGCTTAGGCTATCATTTTGCCTAATTTTATTGGCTAAAGAAAATGATACGGCCAAATCTAGAGTTAAGAGGTAAAATGGTATAACTTGAAGAATAGGGCCCAAGAAAGCAATCTACCACATATTTTCCCCTTAAAGAGTTCATAGTGACTTGAGATATCAGCAAGATGACAAAATAGGAGATCCCTGCTCATATCCTCCTTCCTTAATGCCCGTCACCCAGTTACCCCATCCCCCCACCCTCTCTTCTCCAGCAACCCTCAGTTTATTTCCTATGATTTTAGAGTCTCTTATGGTTTGTCTCCCTTTCTGATATTGTCTTGTTTTATTTTCCCCTCCCTTCCCCTATGCTCCTCTGTTTTGTTTCTTAAATTCCCCATGAGTGCAGTCATGATAATTGTGTTTCTCTGACTGACTTATTTCGCTTAGCATAATACCCTCTAGTTCTATCCACGTCATTGCAAATGGCAAGATTTCATTTTTTTGATAACTAAGTAATATTCCATTGCATATATATAATATATACCACATCTTTATCCATTCATCTGTTGATGGACATCTGGGCTCTCTCCATAGTTTGACTGTTGTGGACATTGCTACTATAAACATTTGAAAGGTGGTGTTCAGCATGCACCTTTTTTTAAATACAAGGAAGAAAATGTTTACAGTTTTCTAGAGTTATATAAAAAGTATATAACAATACATAAATATTAAAAAATATTTAGTATTTTGTACTGGTGCATATGAATATGTCTAGAAGTTTGATGAATCAAGAAGGAAAGACTTCCTGTTTACCACAGTTCCAAGATAATTATTATTTCCTGTGAAACTGAAAGTGTGAAAACCAGGCTTGTAAAAATAGTTTTCCCAATATATATGAGATCTTATCGCCAGTTTTACCTACTGAAGTAATACGGCTTAAATAGATTTGACATAAATACCATGAGACTTTTCCTAAATGTTCTAGAAGTAATTACAGATGATCCAAATGACAATGTACAAATCACATTTTTTATTGTATACTTTTTAAATTCAACATTCTTTTTGATCAATCACTATAGAAAATCAGATTTTTGAATGATGAATGTCTGAAAGATGAGAGCACACAGTTAAAATGAAATGAGGTGGATAACCTGGCTCTCATTCAGATTTCTCTGGGACACATACCTCAAATCTTTGTGTCTCATACCTTGAAAAGCATAGGAATGGAAAACAAGGTTTTTTGCATCAAGATTACTTTGCAAAATAGAGGAGTAAGAGCCTGGTTTGCTGCTTAGGAAAAATAAATTAGCATGGAGAAATAGGGACTACAAAGAAGAATAAATATCAACTATGTGACCATATAGGTCTTAAGAAAAGACTACAAAATTAAAATATTCTTCATGCAAATGCATTTGTTATTGAAAGTTCGGGTCTGCATACTGGTTAACATGAGGCTTAAAGTCTGACATTTTGGTTAAAAAATAAAGTGGAATCCTAAATAGTGTTGTATAATACATGTTTCCCTCTGGCAAGAAAATGTTCATACATAAATGGTATTTTCTCTTACTTATAGAAAACAATTAATCCCAATAACGTATATCTATGGTTAACAACTGTTGACTCACATTATTAATTGTGAGTAAAAAAATCTACTCTTTATTAAGCATTGAATGAATTTAACATTGAGGACATGTTTGGGTATATTTTATACTCCATTGAAATTTATAATAGTCTGATAAAGTAATTTTGTTAATTTTGTGTGAGGGTTGAGATTACACCACAACTAGACATCTCCTTTTGTAGTTAAAAGGGAGATGATGTCTCTTTGTATTGTAGGTATCATCTGAGGTATGAGGTTCTTTCACTGAATTTATAAATTGTTACATAGGAAAACATATTAATTCCTGGCTTGATAAATATGGGTTTAAGTAAATGATTCCAAATTTTTATTACTTACAAGATAACCTGATGAAAAATATGATATTGATGAATATAAAATTTGTGCAGTTAGGATCTTTTTAACAGTCAATATGGAAGTGGCTTATGTAAAACAAAACTGTGGTTCAATGATTGAAAAGGAAAAATGCAATAGAAAGAAGTAACCTTCCTTTCAAAGGACTAGGTAGGTGACTTTGTTGATAACACTGAAACAGTTGTCTAAGATGCCAAATATGTGCAAAAAGATATATTTTTAATTTTATCACTTCAAAACTGCTTTTGTTCAGAAGATATTAATGAAAACATTAAACATTACTGGAAAAAGTAAAATCGCTTTACAAGACACTATTGCCTGAAAATATGCTTTTCTACATAGTTATGAAAAATGGGAGATTAAAACATTTTTAATCCAAAATACTTTCTCCTAAAATATACAAAGTTTAAAGCTTTTATGAACTTTAAACTTCAGTTGTTTTTCATGATTCAGTTATTCTTCTCATGTATTCATAGTCACAATTTTATTATTATTCGTATCTTTTTAAAAGCAGTTTTATGAACGTAAGACCATAAATTACAAAGTCATAAATAAAAACAACAGTGGAAATGTTTTGATTGATTTTAAGAGGTGATGGAAAATATAGATTACAGTAAAACTAATCCCAGTCTTAAGAAGATTACAGTAAAACTAATCCCAGCCTAAGTACTTATATTGTACAAGCCATTATATACAGTTCATATACAGTAATATAATTTTATCCTCCTACCAGCCCCGAGAAGTTGGGATATTAGTTCTCAAATTGCAGTGTAGGAAACTGAAGATTAGAAAGAAAAATTGGCTTAAAATTGCATGGCTAGTAAATGAGCCAGGAGGCATGTTCAGGTCTGTTTAAGTACAAGGATGGCTTTGTTAACATTTAGACATTTTTGGTGTAGAAATCCATAAGGACCCAAAAAGGAAGTTTCAGGACTGATTAGCAGCAGGCTATGTATGAGGTGTACTTAGTCTTACTCTTGGCAGTATACTACATAAACTTGTATCTGTTTAATTTTACGCCTTAATTATAATTCCAGACACGTTGCTATATTTGTACTTAGAAACGCATAGATGAAAAATTAACAATCACACTACTGACAGACAATCAAAACATGATTATTTTCTTAGCCTGCTTCAATACGTCTTTCTTGAAGGAGCCCAGATCTCTTTCTCCCCATCCGTCCCACCCAGGTTCATTTGGTTTCCAAATCCAACCAATTTTCATCAACATGTCTTCTCAGTATGTGTGTGTGTGTATATATATATTTCTCTCCATCCCCTCTGCCTAGGTCTAGAATGTCATCATCTTTGCTTGACCCATTGCTACTCAGTCTCCTTCCTCTGCTATTCTCCTCACTTCTCCAGACATATAGTTGTAAAAGCAACAATGACATCAAGAACAAATGAATCCATAAACTAACGCAATCAGTTGTTTACCTCCTTACTTTAATGTTGAATTTACTGACATCATCATAGATAAAAAGGGTGCAGTCTGGGGTAATTGAAAAGAAAAAAATTCATTTACCCATTTCAATAACTAGTTTTATTAGGCACTGCCTTCTGATAATAGAATGACTTAGGATATTTTAATTTTGTACTACATAAGTTTTTAGTATGTAAGTTAAAATCATTAATGTGCCTATAATAACAATGATACCATAGAGGTTAATTTTTCTATTATATAATATTGGGAATATAATAATAATAATAATATAATAATAGCTAATATTTCTTGAGTGTTTATATGAGTAAGGCACTATTCTGAATTCCTTACATGAATTACCTGACCTAATCCTCACCACAACCCTCTAAGGCGGGTACTTTTATTATCTATCTATGATTTACATATGGAGTCTGGGGCACAGGGAGGTTATTTAACTTGCCCAAGTGGCACAGCCTGCTAGTAATAGAGCTGGGATTTGAACTCAGTGATCTTTGGTAGAGCTGACCGTGTGTTCTTGCTTAGGTATTTGCAAAGTGAGGCTTTGTCATTTTCTTCCATGAAAGAATATTTGAGAATTTCTAAAACTAAGGATTAAAGTTGACTTTGAGTCTTCAACTGAATTCTGTATATGTGAAGGACATTAAAACAATAATGTTTCAACAAGGAGCCTGTTTTTCAAGATAATAGCTTTTCTATTTTTTTTCTTAATCTTTTGTTCTTTTTTTTTCCTACTGTGGAACTTGATTGGAGAAAAATCTGAGTCCAATAGTCTGCTCTCAAAAGAATACCTAGTAAAGGCAAAGAACATTTAGAAGAATAAATCCTTTTGTTCCCTGTCTGACAAAATATAGGACTATCGTACAATGAAACCCCTCAAATGAATACTCGACAAGTGGGAAAAGAAACCTGTTAAAATGTAATAGCTATTTGAATTTTTTCCAAGATAAATCGAGTACATTTCATTTAAAGTAGAACCCTCTTTCATGGAAGTTGTTGAAAGACAGATTGAGCAATACTAAAGTAATTGGAAACTTCCTGCAATGTATAAGCAGTCCATGAAAAGCAGTCAGTGAGTCCTATCTCTGACTATATACATGATCAATCCAGTGTGCCCTTCACTAAGGTAGTTTGAAAATATAATTCAGAATAAAATATATTTTATTTAAATAAAATACAGGCATTACTTGTGAATGTTTGGGGAAAATATTATCCTATAAGCCAAGAGGGAAAATGGAAAACACACCAAATTCAATCCCCTAAAATAACTACACTAGTAATTTCATGTATATTTTCTAGCCATTTTACTTTGCTTATGTGGCACACAGTGCAATTTCATTTTGTTTTTTTTTTATGTCTTTCAGCTCTCTTTATCATCTGAAGGCTCTGCTTTCACTTAGTTTTACATGGTGAATAGCAATAAATATTTCATTGTAGATGACTGCTAATGACTAAATGTAACTTCCTTGTACTATGTAACTTATTCTAAATTACCGAGATGCTGTTATTAGCCATTCAGCTTGTTCACTAACGTGAATAATCACCAATTGGTGCTATTATAGTTAAATCTTTCAAACAGTCTTCATTAATAAAAGCATGTATTTTAACTTTTTAAAGACACCATAGGACACTAACGGCAACAATGATATAAGCTTAAGACTTAACAAAGTAGTTATTGATGCCAAAGATACTTTTAGCATCTATTATGTGTCAAGCACCAAATAGTTCAATAACAGTGACTTCAGAAATGTTGCTCTTTGGAAATACTCATTAATCTAAACCAAATGCTAATAGTAGATGTGAGGATATAATTTTTTTTTTCAGTTTGATAAACATTTTGTTGAAATGTTTGTATTCCTTTTGCAGAATTTTATATTATGTTACCAGATACAAGTTAGCAGATAAATGTGAAACTGAACTCTGAGATCACCTAAACAAGACTGGCTGTATCTTCTCCATTCATTTATTCACTCTTGCATTCAGTCATATCAGAACTGCATTCACAGACTGCATACTCTCCTCTCTGCCCCAAAAATTTCCTCAGTAACAATATATTTTTATCTTTAGTCTAACCAGTTTAAGATAAATCCTAGGGACTCACCTCACCAGATAAAGTGTCCTTTCAGCACAACCAATAATAGTCCCCCATGGCCTTGTTTATACAACTATTAAGCAGTATGGATGATATTTTCTTCCTGAATATGCCACAGTTTCAAATATATTATCCAGAATGTTGAATAAAGAAAATGACATAATTAATTTCTATTAAAGGACATGTACATATATTGTCCTTTTTTATATCACAGATTTTCTCATGCAAACAAAAATAATATTTATACCACATTCAGTGTCTCACAGCACTGTTTACAATAGCCAAAAAATAGAAAACATCCAGGTGTCCATCAATGTAAAAATATATAAATATGATATAACCATACAATGTACATAATATTATTCAGCCTTAAAAATTAATGAAGCATTGACACATAATACAATATGAAGAAAATTCTAAATTATTATGCTTAGTAAAAGACATACATAAAAGATCACATACTATATAAAATATCAAGAATAGGTAAATCCATATAGACAGGAAGTAGATTGGCAATCACCAGCGGCTAGGATGAAGAGAAATAGGGAATGACGACTTGAAGGGTACAGAATTTCCTTTGTGGGGGAATAAATATTTTGGAGCTAGATATGGATAGTGGTTGTAAAAACAGTGCAAATGCACCAAGTGACATTTAATTGTACCCTTTAAAATGGTTAATTTTATATTATGTGGCTCAATTAAAGAAATAAAAAGATGATGTTTACACAGAAGGATTTTAAGGGAAAAATCTTTACAAAGGTTCCTGAGTAATCTGTTTCTGAATTATCAGTGAGAATCAGGTACTATTTAAAATATTTAATTTCAGTTGATAAAAACATAGTAAATTAAATTGACAGTTGAGAATAAAATAAGAAAGAGAGGCTTTTTCTTATGTCTATTGGAAAACAGAACATTAAGAAATAATACCAACAATATAACAAAACAAATTATCACAACTACTTTTTACTCATTAGCCAATTCAGTCCTGTGTAATTTGTTGTTGTAAGAGTGGGTTTTGGATGAGCCTCTCCTTTACAGTAAAGTCATGCTTTGGACTAAAATGAGTCCTGACAAATGTTTAGGCTATAGTCTGACAAATGTCTAAGCTATGTCAGCTTTCGTCTTTGAAGCCTGGTCTATTCTTTCAAATATCAATAATAAAGAGTATCTGGTTCACTTTTTCTACAATTTTCTAAGATTGCCTTTCTTTGTTAAAGTCATGAGATCTAGGCTGTGAGCCTTAAGATGAGCCAAGATCATCTATAGATGAGACTAAATAGATGTGATTAATTTAATATAGTAACAAATAATAAAAAAAGGAGAGGACTAAAATCCTTTGTTGGAGTAAATTGCATAACAATTTCATCAGTACTTTCTCATTGATTATCCTGGGGCTCAGAATATGTTATGCACTATAATAACATTATCAGTTCTATGCCTTCCCATCCTTTCTATAAGCACACAATTTCTCACACATGTATAGACATTAATAATATTTCAACTATACAAAAATATTTTTGATTTAGCAATTTTTTCTCCTGTAGTTCTTCTAAAGGTGTTGAGATCTTTAAGGACTATAGGACATACCATGCACCTAGGAAACACAATTTTAGCAAATTTAATTCAATAATACATAAAAAGGAAAATACATAATGACCAAGTGACATTTATCCTCAGAATATAATCTTGGGATGACATTTAAAAATCAGTTAATAGAATGAAACATTATAAAATATAAAGACAATCATATGCTCAACTTAATAAATGGAAAATAGGTATTTGCCAAAGTCCAAGATCCATTCTTGATAAATCTTGCAGCAGAGTTGTGATACAAAAGAATTTCCTCAACTGGATAAAGGGTATTTGTTTCCTGGGGCTGCCAGAACAAAGTACCACAAGCTGGGTGCCTTAAACAAAAGTTAATTGTCTCACAGTTCTGGAAGCTAGAAGTATGAAATCAAGGTGTCAGCAGGGTTGGTTTCTATGGACGACTGTAAAGGAAGAAATTGTTATGTGCCTCTCTCCTAGCTTCTGGTGGCTTCAGGCATTCCTTGACTCATAGATGGTGTTTTCCCTGTGTCTTCACAGCATCTTCTCTCTGTGCGTGTCTGACTTTGTGTTCTAAACAGGCATCTAAATTAAAGAAGAAGTAAAACTCTTTATTATAAGATAATATGATCATCTATGTTGAAAATTCAATGGAATTGACAAAAAATGCTGTAAGAACTAACAAGTGTGTTTAGCAAGGTTGGCGGGTATAAGATCAATATACAAAAATTAATTACATTTAAATATATTAGCAACACACACTTAGAAATCAAAATTAAACAATCACTACCTTTTATGATAGCTTTAAAAAGTCTGAAATACTTAGGACTAAATCTGACAAAGTATGTGCATGATCCAAACGCTGAACAACTACACACCATTGTTGAAGATGACCTAAATTAAGAGAAAGTTAAACTGCATTTATTTATTAGAAAACCAAATAGAAAGAAGACACCAAGCTCCAAATTTGACACATAAATTCAATGCAATCCCAACCAAAATGTCAGGAGGCATTCTTATAGAAACTGAGAAGCTAATTTTAAAATTCATAACAAAATGCAAAAGACCTAGAATAGTCAATAGTTTTTAAAAGAATCATATACTAACAATACCTGATTTCAACCAGTATTTCTTCTTCCCCCATAGGTTTTTATAATAAACCTAAATTATTATTATTGTTATTATTATTATTATAGTTTTTAGAGGGGGAGGGAGAGAGAGAGAGAGCAGGGGAGGGGCAAGGGAGAGGGAGAGAGAATCTTAAGCAGACTCCAAGCCCAACGTGGAGTCCTATGTGGGACTCGATCTCACAACACTGAGCCTATTAAGTTGGTTGCTTAATTGACTGAGCCACTGAGGTGCCCCTCTTCTTTTTTCTATTCTCCTTTCCTGTCTTCTCTTTTTGTGTATATTTTATATATCTTGAAATCCAATAGCACAATGATCTTTGATAATTTTTCTTCCTTTGTATATATGTATTTCATTTTGTATCAATTCTGTTGTTATCCCTTCATGTTTATTGCATTTTCTTCTGTGATATCTAATCTGTTGTAATTTCATCCAGTATATTTTTCATTTCAGACATTGTAGTTTTCATTTCTAGAGGTTCTATTTGAGTCTTTTCTTTCTTCCATGTCTTATATTTGTTCAATATTTCTGCTAGTTTTGAACATATGGAATATATTTTAATACCTGTTTAATGTCATTTGCTACTAATTCTAACAGCTGTGTCAGTTCTAGACTGTTTGGATTAATTTTTTCTCCTCATGGTTCACATTTTCCTTCTCCTTTGCTGACTGGTAATTTGGATTCAATGTCATGCATTTTGAATTTTATCTTTTGATTGGATATTTTTGTATTTCTATAAGTATATTTGAGCTTTGTTCTGAGATGCAGTTAAATTACTTGGAAATAGTTTGATTCCTTCTGTTTTTGATTTTAAAATGTTTTAGACAGGAATAGAGCAGCATGTAGACTAAAGCTGATTTTGTCCTGGTAATGAGTCAAGAAGTCTTATCCAATGCCCTGTAAATTTTGATGTTTTTCAGTATGGCTGTCCCTGTGGGAACATTAACTATTATTTATTCCTTTCATGTGGTACACGTGGTCTTTGGTAGTTTACTCACTGCGTGTGTTGACCAGTACTCTGCTGAGTACTTAAGTGAGACCCACTGCAGATCTTTGGATTTCTCTTTCTGTTCATTTCTTTGTTCTGTTGGTTCTCTGTTCTAGTCATCTTAGACTCTCGACTAAAGAACTCCATCAGTTCACATGGGTTCTTATCTATGTCATGACCTGGAAACTCTTTTAAAACAGTGAGTTGCAACTCTTACAGGGCCACCTGTTTGGGTCCTGTCTCTTAGGGATAACTGTCCTTTGTTGCATGATAGCCAATGTCTTGAAAACCATTGTTCATATAGTTCTTCTATTTTTTTTTTATTGTTTCAGATAGAAAAGTGAATCATGTCCTTTCTGCAGCATCTTGCCTTGAAAAAGAAGTGATCCTTTACTTTTTTTTTTTTAGAAGCAAATACATTTTTATCATGGACTTATTAAAAAATGAATTTTTTATAGTTGATACATTATGGGGTGAGGAGTCAAATCTAGTGACTTGTTAACTGACAATAAATTATTTGAGAGTGAAAGATAATGAGTTAAAATCTATATACAAACAATTAAAAGTGGGCTTTGCCAACAAAGAGTGACATTCGAAGTTTTTAAAATATGTTAATAGAACTTACACCAATCTTGGACTCTAGAGGGATGAAAGATTAAAACCTAAGAATCTTTTTTTGTCACTGTTTGTTGATTTAAACTTCACCTTAAAAGAAACTTTCTAAACAACTTTAGAGGATATACTCTTTTATGATAAAGGCCTTAAAGGAAATTATATACATACACACATATACAATCAAATATTTATTTGAAAACACATTTTGGATCAAAGTTTTTTAGCTGACAAAGTGCTAATGTCAGTTGAGATATGTGTTTAAAAGAAATCACTAATGTGCTTCCATGCTGCTTTTGTCTTTCATCAGCAAAAGAGGAATGCATGGGGATATACACACGTTAAATATATAATAGGAGTGACTTTTATGTTCTTTAAAGAGGACATATGGGTTTTCCTTCCTTGTTCTCATTAATGAGGAACCAGAGATTTGCATATATAATGAAATAACCCATAAAGCATGCATACCGTGTAAAATTAATAAAAAATAAGTTAATCTCTTATTCAGTAAGTTCTATGTATAAAACCTTATTTGAGACACTGATATTCAAAAATAAAGTCTGATTTTGAGGAGTTTAAGTTCTGGAGAGGAGGAAAATATTTGAATTATCTGTTCGATAACATGTGATGGTAGGAGAGGAAATAACTTTGGCAGTCTGGGAAGAAGTCCAAAGGGGAAATAATTCCTGAGCTTAGTCTTTAAAAACATAGGTAAAGGGGAAATAGGAGGAAATGGGCATACAGAAGTTTTCAAAAGGGAAGGACCCTATGTATAACATCCCTAACTTCACTCTTATGAGGAACTAATCATGTTTCATTTTTCTGATAGATGTTTATTAGAATGATTTTAAAAATACATTTTCGGGCGCCTGGGTGGCTCAGTTGGTTAAGCGACTGCCTTCGGCTCAGGTCATGATCCTGGAGTCCCGGGATCGAGTCCCATATCGGGCTCCTTGCTCAGCAGGGGGTCTGCTTCTCCCTCTGACCCTCCCCCCTCTCATGTGCTCTCTCTTTCTCATTCTCTCTCTCAAATAAATGAATAAAATCTTTTAAAAAATACATTTTCATATTAAAAATTTTAGATTAGTTAAATGAAACTATATAAAGCCCACCTGTGTCTCTAATCCATTATCCATATTGTAGGTGAGATATGTTTTCAAACAGTACAATCTTTCCATGGCAACTTCTGCTTGAATCTCTTTAATAGCTATTCTCCCAATTCCATTAGGAAAAAGTCCACTGTGTTTAAAATGTGCGCCAATGTCCTTCATGTTCTCACTGGTAGTCACTTTAACTTTATCTCATTTTCATGTCACTTTCCTCACTGAATTCAGAATCAGCCATATTAATTCCCATGTTGTTGTTCCTTTTAACTTTCAGAGTTTTTTTTTTCTTTTTTTCCAGCCAATACTCCTATGCTGCTTTTTTTTTTCTTTTATTATGTTATGTTAATCACCATACATTACATCATTAGTTTTTGATGTGGTGTTTCATGAGTCATTGTTGGTGTATAACACCCAGTGCTCCATTCAGTACGTGCCCTCTTTAATACCCATCACCAGGCTAACCCATCCCCCCACCCCCTACCCTCTAGAACCCTCAGTTTGTTTCTCAGAGTCCATAGTCTCTCATGGTTCATCTCCCCCTCCGATTTTCCCCCCTTCATTTTTCCCTTCCTGCTATCTTCTTCTTTTTTTTTTAACATATAATGTATTATTTGTTTCAGAGGTACAGGTCTGTGATTCAACAGTCTCAAACAATTAACATCGCTCACCATAGCACATACCCTCCCCAATGTCTATCACCCAGCCACCCCATCCCTCCCACCCCCCACCATTCCAGCAAGCCTCAGTTATTGGTTCAACATCCGCAAATCAATCATTGTGATACAATACATTAATAAAAAAAGAAAAAGAACAATATGATCCTCTCAATAGATGCAGAAAAAGCATTTGACAAAGTACAGCAGCCTTTCTTG
>NC_138377.1:48353621-48376938 GCF_054177405.1 Leptonychotes weddellii
GGACATTGCTGCTATAAACATTGGGGTGCACATACCCCTTTGGATCACTACATTTGTAAACTTGGGGTAAATACCCAGAAGTGCAGTTGCTGGGTCATAGGGTAGCTCTATTTTTAACTTCTTGAGGAACCTCTATACTGTTTTCCAGAGTGGCTGCACCAGCTTGCATTCGCACCAACAGTGTAGGAGGGTTCCCCTTTTTCTGCATCCTCATCAACATCTGTCATTTCCTGACTTGTTAATTTTAGCCATTCTGACTGGTGTGAGGTAGTATCTCATTGAGGTTTTGATTTGGATTTCCTTGATGCCGAGTGATGTTGAGCACTTTTTCATGTGTCTGTTGGCCATTTGGATGTCTTCTTTGGAAAAAATGTCTGCCCATTTCTTGATTGGATTATTTGTTCTTTGAATGTTGAGTTTGATAAGTTCTTTATAGATTTTGGATACTAGCCCTTTATCTGATATGTCATAAGCAAATATCTTCTCTCATTCTTTCGGTTGTCTTTTGGTTTTGTTGACTGTTTCCTTTGCTTTGCAAAAGCTTTTTATCTTGATGAAGTCCCAATAGTTCATTTTTGCCCTTGCTTCCCTTGCCTTTGGCGATGTTTCTAGGAAGAGGTTGCTGCGGCTGAGGTCGAAGAGGTTGCTGCCTGTGTTCTCTAGGATTTTGATGAACTCTTGTCTCACATTTAGGTCTTTCAACCATTTTGAGTCTATGTTTGTGTGTGGTGTAAGGTAATGGTCCAGTTTCATTCTTCTACATGTGGCTGTCCAATTTTCCCAACACCATTTGTTGGGACATTCTTTCCTGCTTTGTCAAGGATTAGTTGACCATAGAGTTGAGGGTCCATTTCTGGGCTCTCTATTCTGTTCCATTGAATGAGGTGTCTGTTTTTTTGCCAGTACCATACTGTCTTGATGATGACAGCTTTGTAATACAGCTGGAAGTCAGGAATTGTGAGGCCACCAGCTTTGCTTTCTTTTTCAACATTCCTCTGGCTATTTGGGGTCTTTTCTGGTTCCATACAAATTTTAGGATTATTTGTTCCATTTCTTTGAAAAAAGTGGATGGTATTTTGATAGGGATTGCATTAAATGTGTAGATTGCTCTAGGTAGCATTGACATCTTCACAATATTTGTTCTTCCAATCCATGAGCATGGAATGTTTTTCCACTTCTTTGTGTCTTCCTCAATTTCTTTCATGAGTATTTTATAGTTTTGTGAGTACAGATCCCTTGCCTCTTTGGTTGGATTTATTCCTAGGTATCTTATGGTTTTGGGTGCAATTGTAAATGGGATTGACTCCTTAATTTCTCTTTCTTCTGTCTTGTTGTTGGTGTATAGGAATGCCACTGATTTATGTGCATTGATTTCTGATATCCTGCCACTTTACTGAATTCCTGTATGAGTTGTAGCATTTTGGGGTGGAGTTTTTGGGTTTTCCACATAAAGTATCATATCATCTGCAAAGAGTGAGAGTTTGACTTCTTCTTCTTTGCCGATTTGGATGCCTTTTATTTCTTTTTGTTGTCTGATTGCTGTGGCTAGGACTTCTAGTACTATGTTGAATAGCAGCGGTGATAGTGGACATACCTGCCATGTTCCTGACCTTAGGGGGAAAGCTCTCAGTTTTTCCCCATTGAGGATGATATTTGCTGTGGGTTTTTCATAGATGGTTTTTATGATATCGAGGTATGTACTCTTTATCCCTACACTCTGAAGAGTTTTAATCAAGAAAGGATGCTGTACTTTGTCAAACGCTTTTTCTGCATCTATTGAGAGGATCATATGGTTCTTGTTCTTTCTTTTATTAATGTATTGTACCACATTGATTGATTTGCAGATGTTGAACCAACCTTGCATCCCAGGAATAAATCCCACTTGGTCATGGTGAATAATTCTTTTAATGTACTGTTTGATCCTATTGGCTAATGTTTTGGTGAGAATTTTTCATCCATGTTCATCAAGGATTTTGGTCTGTAATTCTCCTTTTTGATGGGGTCTTTGTCTGATTTTGGGATCAGGTAATGGTGGCTTCATAAAACAAGTTTGGAAGTTATCCTTCCATTTCTACTTTTTGGAACATTTTCAGAAGAATAGGTATTAATTCTTCTTGAAATATTTGGTAGAATTCCCCTGGGAAGCCATCTGGCCCTGGACTCTTGTTTCTTGGGAGATTTTTGATTACTGCTTCAATTTCCTTAGTGGTTATGGGTCTGTTCAGGTTTTCTCTTTCTTCCTGGTTCAGTTTTGGTAGTTTATACATTTCTAGGAATGCATCCATTTCTTCCAGATTATCGAATTTGCTGGCATAGAGTTGCTCATAATGTGTTCTTATAATTGTTTGTATTTCTTTGGTGTTGGTTGTGATCTCTCCTCTTTCATTCATGATTTTATTTATTTGGGTCATTTCTCTTTTCTTTTTGATAAGTCTGGCCAGGGGTTTATCAATCTTCTTAATTCTTTCAAAGAACCAGCTCTTAGTTTCATTGATCTGTTCTACTATTCTTTTGGTTTCTATTTCATTGATTTCTGCTCTGGTCTTTATTATTTCTCTTCTCCTGCTGGGTTTAGGCTTTATTTGCTGTTCTTGCTCCAGCTCTTTAGGTGTAGGGTTAGGCTGTGTATTTGAGATCTTTCTTGTTTCTTGAGAAAGGCTTGTATTGCTATATACTTTCCTCTTAGGACCGCCTTTGCTGAATCCCAAAGATTTTGAACAGTTGTGATTTCATTTTCATTGGTTTCCATGAATTTTTTAAATTCTTCTTTAATTTCCTGGCTGACCCATTCATTCTTTAGTAGGTTGCTCTTTAGCCTCCAGGTATTTGAGTTCTTTCTGACTTTCTCTTGTGATTCAGTTCTAGTTTAAAAACATTATGGTCCGAAAATATGCAGGGAATTATCCCAGTCTTTTGGTACCAGTTGAGTCCTGATTTGTGACCTAGGATGTGATCTATTCTGGAGAATGTTTCATGGGCACTAGAGAAGAATGTGTATTCTGTTGCTTTGGGATGGAATGTTCTGAATATATCTGTGAGGTCCATTTGGTCCAGTGTGTCATTTAAAGTCTTTATTTACTTGTTGATTTTTTGCTTAGACGATCTATCCATTTCAGTGAGGGGGGTGTTAAAGTCCCCCACTATTATTGTATTGTTGTCGATGTGTTTCTTTGCTTTTGTTATTAATTGGCTTATATAATTGGCTGCTCCCATGTTAGGGGCATAGATATTTATAATTGTTAGATCTTCTTGTTGGAGAGACACTTTAAGTATGATATAGTATCCTTCCTCATCTCTTATTACAGTCTTTGGTTTAAAATCTAATTTGTCTGATATAAGGATTGCCACCCCAGCTTTCTTTTGGTGTCCATTAGCACGGTAGATGATTTTCTACCCCCTCACTTTCAATCTGGAGGTATCTTTGCATCTAAAATGAGTCTCTTACAGAAAGCATATTGATGAGTCTTGTTTTTTTTATGCAATCTGATACCCTGTGTTTTAGATTGGGGCATTTAGCCCATTTACATTCAGTGTAACTATTGAAAGATATGAATTTAATGCCATTGTATTGCCTGTAAGGTGACTGTTACTGTATATTGTCTCTGTTCCTTTCTGGTCTATGTTACTTTTAGGCTCTCTCTTTACTTAGAGGACCCCTTTCAATATTTCTTGTAGGGCTGATTTTGTGTTTGTAAATTCTTTTAGTTTTTGTTTTTCCTGGAAGTTTTTTTATCTCTCCTTCTATTTTCAATGACAGCCTAGCTGGATATATTGTTGGCTGCATATTTTTCTCATTTAGTGCTCTGAATATATCCTGCCAATCCTTTCTGGCCTGCCAGGTCTCTGTGGATAGGTCTGTTGCCAGTCTAATGTTTCTACCCTTGTAGGTTACAGACCTCTTGTCCCGAGCTGCTTTCAGGATTTTCTCTTTGTCTCTGTGACTTGTAAGTTTTATTATTAGATGTTGGGGTGTTGACCTATTTTTATTGATTTTGAGATGGGTTCTCTGTGCCCCCTGGATTTTGATGCCTGTTTCCTTCCTCAGATTAGGGAAGTTCTCTGCTATAATTTTCTCCAATATGCCTTCTGCCCCCTCTCTCTTTCTTCTTCTTCTGGGATCCCAATTATTCTAATATTGTTTCATCTTATGGTATCACTTGTCTCTCGAATTCTGCCCTCGTGATCCAGTAGTTGTGTATCTCTTTTTCTCAGCTTCTTTATTTTCCATCATTTGGTCTTCTGTATCACTAATTCTCTCTTCTGCCTCATTTATCCTAGCAGTTGGTGCCTCCATTTTTTATTGCATCTCATTAATAGCCTTTTTGATTTCAACTTGGTTAGATTTTAGTTCTTTTATTTCTCCAGAAAGGGTTTCTTAGTATCTTGCATGCTTTTTTCAAGCCCAGCTAATATCTTTATAATCATCATTCTGAACTCTAGTTCTGACATCTTACTCATGTCCTTATTGATTAGGTTCCTAGCAGTCAGTACTGCTTCATCTCTGGCACACGACCCCATTTGGAGTCTCCAAACCCAGCAGATTCCTGTGGTATGCTCTGGTGCTGCTTCTCCCGGGGGAAGAAGGGGAGTCTCGCTGGATCTGCCGCTTCTTGGGTCCCTGCTGGAAGAGGGTTTATGGTTTATGGCAACCCCGAATTGAGAGCCCACTTCTCGTCGCCATCTTTGCAGCCAGCTTCCCTGCTCTGACACCTGGGAGCTCTGCCGCGCTCAGGCACCCCCGGTCTTTCTGTGTCCCCGAGGGTCCTGAGACCACACTGTCCCAGCGAGGGTTCCACCCACTGCTTAGCCACTGGAGCTATGTGTCTCAGCAGAGCAGACTTCTAAAAGTTCCAATTTTGTACTCCACTGCTCTGTTGCTTGACAGTAGTGGCTGACGGAGGCCCCCTCCCCTGCTATCTATCTTCCCGAATATTGCCTCGGATTCACTTCTCTGCATGTCCTACCTTCTAGAAAGTGTTCTCTTTTCTGTTCAGAGAGCTGCAGCTATTTTTTTCTTCAATCTCCTGTTGAGTTTGTAGTTGTTCAGAATGGTTTGATAGCTATCTAGCTGAATTCCTGGGATCAGACAAAATTTAGGTCTACTACTCCTCTGCCATCTTGCTCCTCCAGAGCCCAGAACGCATCATTAGTTTTTGATGTAGTGTACATACATCTTCTAATCTTGAGAGTAATGACTTTATGTACGAGGTCCTCTGGTGCCCCACAATACAATGCCCCTGGTCACTAGTGGGCCCTCCAAGGTTGTTGCCTATGTGGGTTGCATGCACCCTATTATTGTGGCTGAGCCATGTTTGCCTTTAGTCCAGTCAGAAACAATGGCCCACTTGGCTTACCCTAAGCATAGTGGCAGGGTTTGGTCCCTGGGTTGTGCAGGGGCCTGTCTAAGGCTGACATGGGCTTGTAGTTAGTCAGTGTCAATACTTAGGGTAGCTGTCTATCCCCAGTCTGTCTCCTAGGGCTGTAGGTGCAATGAATTCCATGGTACTCTCCCTGTGTTGCCAGCTAAAAGACTCAGGTAAGCTAGTATATATGACTATCACCCTCTCTCCCCTCACCTGTGCTGAGTCTAGTTCCTGCCAGAGCTGCTTGCAAAGTATGTTTGGTGGGGTAGGAGCTCCTTTTGGAATTTTATTTTTGATTTGCTTAAAATAGACAAGGTTATTGATGGACAGTTCACACTCTAATAATAATTTTCCATCCAGAATGTGGCACAGACCTCCAATTATTCAAAATTTATGTGCTTAGTAACAATTGCACTTTAATGTAGAGTTTCTGCGTATGTGTATGTGTGTAATATATATATATATATATATACATACTCTTGTGCTTCTCCTATTCTACTTTTATACTGCTGCCACCCAATCCTTCTAACTCTAGTTGTGTGTTTTTTCCCCCACACCCAACTAGCTGGGTATCCTGTAATTCAATTCAATTTTGACACTAACTAACCAGAGTTAATGCAGATGACACAGGTTAGGGACTCATTCCCATAATACTGCCCCCCACTTGAAATGCCAATCTCAAATCATAGGTCACAAGATTATTCACAACTTCTGTTCTACTTGGCTACAAATCACAAATTCCCACAACCTCTTTGATCACTTGCTAAAGTACCTCACAGAACTCAGAGAAACATTTGCTTACATTTTCCAGTTTATTATGTATAACAAAGGATATGATGATACAGATGAACAGCCAGAGAAGAAATACTGAGGACAAAGTCTGGAAGGGTCTTGAGCATAGGAATTTCTCTTCCCAAGGAATTAGGATGTACCACAATTTTGGCATACAGGTGGTTTACCAACCCAGAAACTCTCAGAACCCTGAACTTTTGGTATTTTTGGAGGCTTCCATTAGTCATGATCAATCATTAACTCAGTTTCTAGCTCCTCTCTCCTTTTGGGAGGATGGGGGTGGAGCTGAAAGTTCCAAGTTTCTAATCATGGCTTGGTCTTTCTGATGACTGGCATCCATCCTGAAGTTATCCAGAAGCCCATCAAAAGTTGCCTCATCAGAACAACATACATTCCTATTACCCAGAGAATTCCAGGGAATTTAAGAACTCTGTTAAAAACAAGGGTCAAAGACCAAATGTTAGAACAAAAGTTGCTCTAATGCCAAGAAACAAGAAGCTAGATATAGATAGATACAGACATAGATATATATAGAGGTATCAGTAGATATAATTTTACTGTATATGTGAAATGTATACAACAAATGTATGGGACTGTGTATTTGGAGTGAGTATATGTTAATTATTTATTATAACTATTCTGTAACTGACCCTAATAACTCTATCATTCATTTTAATTTATGACCACACTTCATTATGGTTACTCATTTGTGTGTCTATTCCCTCCAAAACTAAGGACAACCTTAGGACTAAGATCCTAAAGTATATTTTGTACCCCCCAGTACTTAAAAGAAACACAATAAATGTTTGTTAAATGAATGAATGCTTTCCTCCCCCGATGTTAAGTGGAATGATGCATTTTTACAGTTATTTTTGATCCAGAATAAAACAATTTTAATTGAAGATTTGTCTTTAAAATGCTAAATACTCTTATTCTTGATGTTGTTTGAAGTGGGTTCTAAGTGTGGTCAGAGATAGTGCCTGTGTATAGAAGCTCTCTGTTGACTCTTTAGTGGTGCACTGACACAATTAAAAACAGCAAGAATTTCACTTCATAAACCCAGGATTTCCTCAGAAGTGTTTGTTTTGTTGCATGCAAACCTTCCAAATGTCAGTAATTAATATATAATAATAGTTTCATGAAAACAATTTTAAAAAGCTGTGAGAAAAATATTTTGGAATTTGACCTAATGTTGATATTTTCTACTTGTTAAGACAACAAAATTCAACATATTATCAAACTGTATATTGAATCTAAAACAACCTAACCTAGATTGTCTGCTATATATAAATATACATTAAATAGAGGTTTTTTGTTTTTTTTTTAAGTAAGCAAAATACTCTTTAGTTCTCTGATGCATTTTTGTAGTAGGTTGGCATTTTTTTGTCGGCATAGCTTTGGGTACCCAAATGACTTTCCTTTACAATTCCTACATGCCATAACCTGAAGAGCATCACAAATGAGAGGTATATTTCTGATCATATAGAAGCATCATGCCACATTAAAGGGGTTTGTGTGTGTGTGCGCGTGCGCACACGCATGTGCATGAACAAAGTTTATTTGTATTGATTTACTTTACATTAATTTTGTAATACTATAGGATTTGATGTTTTCTCAGTTATGATTTCAATATTCTTGAGGAAAATGAAAATGATTGGATAAACAGAAAGTATTTGTTCAGAGCTGATATACCCTGATTTGTGCCATTTGTTTTGGGAAGAAAAATACGTAAGTGGAAATGGATGTGTGTGCAATAACTTGTAACGGTTTTGGAATTGGGCTAAAATGGTACGTAATGTTGAGGCAAGCTGTAAAGTATGTGACATTATCCTCTCCTATTTCACATGTAGAAAGCATTGTTTAGAGAGGTTACTTTATATATTCAAAGTCACATAATTACTAACTAATTTGGTCTGGCATCATCATCTTTCTGTTTTATACTTTCTGCTATACTATCCTACCATCAAGGGCTTTTGACATGTAACTGGAGAGATGAGATTGTTGTTCAATACAGTGTAACTAGGCAAGATTTTATCTGTTCAAATTTAACTTTGAAGAGTAGAGATAGGAAAGGAAAGGAAAGATGCATTTCAGAACTGGAGAAGAAAGTGAGTAAATACACGGTTTTGGGGGTTACAGAGCAGGGGGAGACCTGCTCGACCACAACATATACATGGAAGTTGGGTTCAAATGATATCAGGTTGGAAAGATTGGGTGCAGCTGAACTAAAGAAGGTCTCTATGACCAGTCAGAGTGGTTCACTTACAATGATATGTGTAGTATATAGCCATAATTGTTTGTATGAAAACATGTTGGCAGTGACATTGCCGATTGAGGAAAGAGGGTTGAAGCAAATTAAAAGGAAAGAGAGTGAAATTAGATCATTAGAAGACTAATATACTTTTTTTTTCCAGTAAAACTGTTATTAAGGACTATTTCCCAATTTCATGTTTGATTTTTGGACATATCTATAATCTCAGCATAAACACACATAATACATAGTCATAAGTAAAGACACTATTTTGGATTTTTAAGATACAGCAGTGAACAAAACAAGGTCCCTATCTTCCAAAAACATATATTCTAGTAGATAATTCATACAATAAATACATAACCACATAAATCCAAAAGATGTCAATTGTGATCAGTGTTAGGAAAAAATATGTTTATCCCTTATGAGCATTATTTATAATATTGTTATTCATTTTTTTCAATATCCATGTTTCTCCTTCTTTTGTTTCTCTATGTCTTAGTATTTTTTTTTTTTGAGTAGCATATTACAATTAATTTAGTGTCTTAAAACAATGTAAATTTATCACATGATTTCCATAGGTCAGAAATCTGGCCATTGCTTTTGGTTCCTCTGTTCACTATCTCATAAGACTACAGTCAAGAGGTAAACTGGGGATGCATTCTCATCTGAGGCTCAAGGTCCTCTTCCAAGCTCACTGCTTTTGGTAGAATTTACTTTCTTGCAGCTCTAGAATACATGGAAGGAAGCTTTCTTCTTCAAGACCAGCAGAAGTGTCTGTCTCTCTGATCTCTAAATTTCCTTTTAATGGGCTCCTCTGATTAGGTCAGGTCCACCCAAGATAATTTCCCTCTGATTAACATGAAGTTAACTGATTAGAGACCTTAATTATATCTCCAAAATCCCTCCACCTTTGCCATATTTTATTGATTAGAAGCAAGCCTTAGACTTAGACCACACTCAGAAAGAGGGGATTAAACAAAGTATACCAGAGGTGGGAATAACCAGGACAATTTTATAATCCTGCCTACCACACTCTGTGACTATAGTTTAAAAATAGTTTAGGGGAGAGCAAAGAATATTCTGTTTATATTATCTTAATTTGTACTTTTCACACTTATTTGTAACCAGCAAGATAGTATTCAAAAAGGACAAATATTCTTTATAAATTTTAAGTAACACTGTACTTATGAAAATTTTATTATCTTTTCATCATAACTAAAAGACTTTTGTGGCCATTCTCTTATTAAGGCAATTTTAGCATAATCTATAGAAGTATTCTTCAGATACTTGACCTAATTCAGAATTGATGCTTTGGAAAAGAGACCATCTATAAATGTGGATATACTTGAACACTTTCATGATGTGAAGAAGCAGCAATCTTAAAAGATTTTTCCCATCATTTGGACTTTTGGTATATTCTAACATTTATCCATATCAGTCAAGGAGTACTTGTGCCCTACTTGTATTTTAGATTGCATAATACTAAGGTGTCTAATGTTATCAAATAATACTTTCCTGAATTTAAGATCATTTCAGTCTTTCAGGAAATGGAAAAAAATAGTCAAGAGAATTCATTGCATTATCCTGGATTTCATTTTAAAATCCTAATGATTTCCTGAAAGTTATTAATAAAACATTAATGTGCATGGAAGTATTTCTATAATGGAATATTCTTTTATTTTGATATATTTATCCTTAGATCATACCTGTTGAGCCTAAATAACTACATTCAAATTTTTTAAAAAAATATTTATTTGGGAGAGAGAGAGCAACGGAGAGCAAGCACACAAGCAGGGGGAATGGCAGAGGGAGAGGGAGAAGCAGGCAACCCATTGAGCAGGGAGCCTGATGCGGGGCTCGATCCCAGGACCCTGGGATCATGACCTGAGCCAAGGTCAGACACTTAACCGACTGAGCCATCCAGGTGCCCCTAGATTCAAATTAACATATAAAAACATTTGCAGTCCTTTTTAGTGCAAACATATTGCATTTAAAGTTTTAAAATATGTTATTTATAACTTGATTGAGTCCAATCTATAAATTATACCTTCAGCTTCCATTTTGCCATTTTCATTTCCAACTTAGGCTATAGTAGAAATTCATGTGATAAGGCAAAATAGAAATTCTGTCATTGTCTCCTTTAATTTGGAACTTTCCTGAGTGAGCAAACGATGAGAGCTTTGACTACAGAAACTACCTTTAGTTATATAAGGATACCCATTATTCGAATACTACATTCTCTTATCTTAAGAAATACCATCTAAGAGTTTATACATAATTAGAAACATAATCTTTCCACAATTAAACTGGAACTTCTTCCTGTGCCAGTTCCCTGGAGTGTTCACATTATTGTGATTGAAATGTTTATAAATAGTTGAACATTCTCTGTTCATCAGGGGTTCTTTCTCTCCCCTAAAATTTAGAAGATTTTAAAAGCTGTATTGATCTAAAAGCACTTTCTTCCAGCCCATGTTGCTTTCTCTGTAAGCTTTACTGCCCATTAATTGCTCTTGAATTGATAGCCATTATAAGTAACTCCCACTGTGGTCAATTATCAAGCAGTAGAACTTAGAACAGTGGGGACTATCTTTTAATGTGATTCTTTGATCAACTCAAAAAATATGAAGACTTTTGAGGATGACACTGAATGCATGTGGACTTCATTTTGTGCACAAAAAAGAAAGCCTAATATAAATTTCCAACAATTGATGAGGAACATCATATTGAGAAGCGTAAGTGCTAGAAGGCATTTAGCATGAAGAAAGAGAGTGCATATTATTATACTAGTCAAGGCAGTGCAGCCTAGTAGGTACCAGTCCTAGATCTTTTCCACTGCTTACAAAGACATAACATTATTTAGTATGATATGAAAAGCTACTAAAAAAATTCCTGACTTCATGGACTCTCTCTCATTATATATAGAATTCCGAGTTAAACCTTGGGAATTTTTGTTAAATAAAAGTATAATCTCAGCAATGGATAGCAAGTCATATGTTAAGGCAATTTATGACAAACTTCATCAGAATATGGTACTGAATGCCACTGAGTCAAAGAAAATAATTTTTGTTTTGTCTCTTGGTAGGAAAGACAAGAGTCATACATTGTAAAATATCTGTGCTATTCTTACTCACTTACCATTTTCCTTCTTTTGCCAACCAATTTACCATTGCATTTGACAGCACCTGTGCATCACAAAAAAGGCCAAGTATAATCTATGGATAGGCACACAAATAGCTTCAATGTCCCTCAAGAAGACAGAATCAGGAAGAGACTTGCATAGGCCCTAGAAATGGACACAAGTCAATTCAAGCAGCTATTCCAGTGTCTTGGAATCCAGAGCATGGCCTAGAATAACTGAAAGGCTCAATGTGGGCATATCTTATTGGCCCCAAAGACTTCTCATCCACTGGGGAGAGGTGTGGTCAGGGTAAGATCAGAAGTGGACACTCTAAAGACTGGGTCCAGGACAGGGGTCCCTGATTTCCTCCTTAAATTTTTTTTCCTTAAAACGTTCTGCTAATATATATATATACTTACATAATATATATTTCCCTTAATTCACTGATTATTTTTTATTAACTAATATATTTTAAGTTAATAGTTTTTCCTCTTCAATATCATAACATTTTCTTATTAGTATCACATAACATCAATAAAATATTTTCTTTTTAAAAAAGTGTACTTTCTTAGAATTCCCTCAATTATGCCATTATGATTTTAAGCTTTTTATTTAATTTTGAATTTAACTTTCATTAATGTAAATTTTACTCATATACTTTTTTTACTTTATTTTGTTTTATTTTATTATGTTAATCACCATACATTACATCATTAGTTTTTGATGTAGTGTTCCATGATTCATTGTTTGCATATTTTGCTTCATCTGAATGTCTAGAAACATTAGTATTAGCTTTTCCTTCTGTAAGATTATCTTGATAATTTCAGAATTTTGTACCTAAATCTAGAGAGTTCAGTCTTGAGACAAATTAATTGGGTGGAATTAAGAGCTTAATTATTCAAAAGATAAGGAACTTAATTCCATGATGCTTTTGTTGGTTTATATGGTATTAAAAGTTAAAGACAGCTGGATATATAATGTTACCAATAATATTTTTCATAATTTCAGGGGAAATTAATTCTAAATAACAAATATATATGGTTTAATTTTGAGAGAGATCAAGGGAAGTTTATATTTATTAAAAATTCCTGATAGTTCACCTGGATGGAAGTTATTCATTGACCCAGATGGCAAAAGACTAGTCAGCACAGGGTAATGTTCTCAGATAGGGAGACATGTGCCTTCTAATATGAGGCTCAAGGTCCTCTTCCAAGCTCACTGCTTTTGGTAGGAAGAGCACGGTAACTCTTCTCTGCTGCCCATATTAGCACAGTTAATTGTGGAGCAAAATTCTCAGCTGGGCCATAAGATGAGATTGTGGCAGAAGAAAGGTCAAGATCTTCCTTCTGCCTGAGATTAATATAATTAATTAATTATATTCATTGTGTATTCATTATCCTGGAATTTTAAAATATTCATTATCCTGGAATTTAAAAATATTGTGTATTCATTATCCTGGAATTTTAAAATATTAAAAATTTTTTAAATTAAAAAAATGACCTTCTTTCTGTACTAAATAGGGAATATGACTAATTCTCTCTTGGTTTGTGAGAGAGAATATCCCCTAAACTGTTTTTCAACATGTTTGGGAAATAAGTAATTTCAAAGAGTGTCTTTTGAAAATTCCTATGTTAGCAGCATCAAAAAAGTCAGCTTAGACTAAAGCAATGTATAAGGTTTGACCTTATTTAAGTTGATAGAGATGGTATGTCTTTTAAAATATAAAATACATTTATTGAACTACACTTAGAGTTCCATTTTAGCTTAAATTTTCGTCTTCCCCCTCTGTAGCTCTCCCCCGCCCCTGGTAATGGTGATAAAATTCATTGTGTACTTTTAAGAGTCATGAAAAAAATTCTCATAGTTAATACTTTTCAACTATTGTTAAGAAATAGCATATAATATAAAATAGCTTATGAGTAACCTATATTTATTATTTTTGAAAAATAATTGGAGTTTGAAGGATAAGAATCAAAAGATCTGAGATTAAGTTCCAATTCATTCAGTAATTAGTTGTGTAATATTTATGTTTTCTACCTGGTACCTTCATGTGTTAAATTGTAGAAGCTAATAATAGCTAGGCCTCTGTTAATCCTAAAATTCTGTGATATGTATTTGCAAGATAATAAGGGAAGAATTTCCTCTTAATTATAAACTATACACATTCTGATATGTTACCTAAATTTTGCATGTTTAAAACATTAAAATTTACAATCAATTTGAAAGGTCCTAAATGTTCTCTTACACCAAAAATTCTATCCAATAGTAATATTCCTAATCTGATGTTATTTGTAGATTATACATACAGCAATATGTATAGCTTGGTAGATAGGAGACTCAATAAATAAACTATACAGTTCATAAATCTACAAATAAATCTATACAGTTATATACTTTCTGTGTTTTAATCATTTGGGAGAAAATCACATTGTCACACCCATTGACTTACATAACACATTCCCTAGGGTGGTAGGACAAAGGTACCTTGCTCTATCAAATAGGAAAATGTTTGGGCCTTCTCAGGGTGTTGCTAAGTGAGGAAATTGCTGGGGAGCAAGAAGCAGTAAGAAACTTGAAAGATGAGAAGTCATCAAGACAAAAGGTAGAACCCAATATGGATGATGGAAGTTGGTTGAAAGACAAACCCGGGATATATACTTAAACAAAATTATTAAATGGTGGAAGGTATATTTTTGTTTTCAGAATTTCCATTTTAGAAATAAGGTGAAAATGGTAATTTCCTTTGTCAACTTTAAAAATTCAAGTGTTTGGTGATATAAATGAAAGGCATATTCTGGGTTTTTGTATTCTTGCACTATAAATGTAGTGTTAGGAAAAACTGTATTTTCTTTACTCAGATGTCAATTGAGCTATTAGTTCTGATAGACATACAGCCTCCTGATTCTGTCTGTTATGTCCTTCTATGGGAAACATGTATAATTTAGGTACATTTTAGAAAACTGGACATGGATGAATAGGATGAGGAATTTGGTTTCAGTGCAAAGCAGATCAAGGAAATTTTATTCAATCTTCAAGAAAATCGAAAAACTTACGTAATTTCGGAAATAGGATAGAGATTTAATATACCTAGGTCCATTGTAGAATGAACTTGAACATCAAAATTTATCTCCAGGCTAGTCCAACTACCTCCAGGTAGTAAGCCAGGCCAGTTCCTTAGGTCCTGATCAGACACACCTTGTTTCTGAATATTGGGAATCTGGAGCCTTAGGCATTGCCTGGCAGGTTAAGGTCTTGACTAGAGCTGTTTTTAGGAAATGTCATAATCTCTAAGTAATCTTTTTCCTTTTCTTTGCTTACATGAAAAATGGAAAAGTTATTTTTTTAAAATGCTCTTTTCCTTATTCTCTGTAATGGGATTGGGTATTAGAGTTAAGGTAGAAACAAAAGGGAAAAAAGCAATCAAAATATATTTACAGATAAACTCATTCCTGTAGATGAGGTATCTTCAGCTAGCTTGACCTTTAAAGAAATACAAAACCAAAACAAAACACTCATAAATCTCCTAAAAGAGCAATCTGCCTTTATTCCTGAGTCAGTATGTAGTCAAAAAGTTTGAAATCCAAAGATGAATGATAGAGTATCCAGGGGATTGCCACCAAAATGTGAACATTGGGTTTACTATAATAAAACAAAGAGGCCCAGGTGATAATTTCATTTCTCTAAGTACTTAATAAAGTATTATGAGAGGATGGTGACTGTCACCATCTTAAAGTTTAAATTGCAGCACAAATAATTTGTGTTAATCATAACACTTATTTTTTTCTGACTTGCATTACAAACCATTGGAAAGATTAAGCAAGGATAATTTTTGAGATTTCTATTTTGCTAGAAGAAAGTTTATAATGTATCACATTTGGCTTGAAGGAGAAGCCAAGGCTAGTAAATTTTTTGAGATTTGTAATCTGTAATTATGACCATAACTATATAAATCATTTTTTATGCTTGTTCATAAAATTTCAAGACCAAGATTTAGCAAGTCTTCCTTTGTTTTAGTGCACTCACTAGTTACAAATAATTTTTAGAGTCTCTTTTATTTTATTCTTCTGTCACATTTCAGGATAAAGTATGCGGAATGTATAGAAGATGGAATATGGAAGAAAATATATCTGTTCCAGTAAAACTTTTAATGTGTTCCACATTGGCACATGCCTTTAGAGAATAATGTAAATTATTTTCATCTTAAGAAACAAGAGGAAAAAGGCTTAACTTGCAGCAAAAAAAAATATGAGTTAGACATAAAATGCCTTTTAGTTCCTATTCTGCTTCTCCAAACATGAATCCATTACTAGGTGTTCCTCCCACCAACATTCTCACGCAATTTTCTAAATACCCAGAGAAAATAAAATAAAAATAGTTTAAACTGTTGAAAATGTGAAACTTAAGTGTATGTGAAATGAGCCCCCAAAATATACCAAACAAGTTGTGATTTCATTAACTTTTGGTAAACATAGGAACTAAAAACTAAAGAATACAGGTATACCGATTTTAGAGAAGACTCATTAGCTTATGTATTTGTGCCCACAACTATTTTAGTAACAGTGTACCATACCGTAAGGAAAGCATCGACAAAATGAAAGGAGATATTGGATTACTTTTGAGGCAAGTACTATTTATTCTCTTATTTACTGTATGTATGTATCAGAGGTGAAAGGGGGAGGCAAAGGTATGGTAAAGAATTTTCTCAGCCATTTATTTACCATAAACCTAAGGGAAACCAGGTGTATAGATGATAGAACCAACACTGTAAATCATTTACGTTGGCTGTGCCAGAGGAAACCACTGGAGGCTACATAATAGTCATTCTTAGAAGGGATTACATTGAAATGAAAAGTCAAAAATTAGAAAATGGAAAAGTAACAAAAAGAAGGTTCATTATTCACAGTTCCTTTAGACATTTGTGACAAAGAGGTGAGAAACTCAGATTGGAAACAAATGAAGAATCAATGAGAAAGAAAAGATAAGCACTTTTTAACAAATTACCTTATTGTGTCTCAGAAGCAAATAAATAAACTGAGGATATACAGGATGGAAGAGAAACTGTGTGTACATGTTATGGACTTTATCTCAACAGTGAGTTCTAATCTTTGATGTAGTGAGTATCTTGAAAGAGAGTTGGAAAGTAAGCCTATAATGATGTGAGGTTGCCATGGCCTCTTTATACTGCTAAAAGAGCAATTTTGCCCTAAAATTGGAATAATTTTTATAGTTTTCAGTGAATCTTTATACATAAAATATGTGAAAATATAAAAGCAAAATGGGAGTTACAGGAAGGTCATCTTAAAAAGAAAGCGTAATGAGACTTTCACTTTTCTTGCAAGTTGACATCACTGCCCTAATGAAGTTTGATTTCAAGTTACTTTATCTTGCCCTTGGATGACCCATTCAGCAGAAAGTTGAGAAAAAAACCACAGTATTGCAATGGGAACAAATTATGTTTCTTTTCCTTTCCAGTAAAAAGGTCATTATAATATTTATTCCACTATTAAAAGTAAATTAAACCACTCTGAATTATTAAAGCAATATGAGGTTGAAACATAAAAGCATAAAAATGGGGCTTAGGAATAGCATAAAGCTCTCACCTTAAAAGTACAGCCCTAGTTCTTTCTGTATTTCCTTCCTTTGTGCTCACAATTGCTTATCTTTCCCCAAGAGAATAAACTCATTGGGCTTAATATACATAAAAGAGTTGTTTGCCACACTCTCAAATGGGTATAAATTTTCAATATGGTTACTCATCCAGCTTTTGTGACTTTTAAAAAAATATCTTTATTTGGCATTGTTATGGAAAGGCACTCAGCTAGGCTCTGATTATGGGTTTACAAAGCAAATAAATCAGGAACTCTATCCTAAATACATTTAGAAGTAACCATAATTAAAGTTTTCCTATGGTAGCTGTCATTAGGGGTACACTTTAATTATCGTTATCCTAAGAAGGCAGGCATTATTCCCACTGTAGAGTTCTGGGAAGGCACAAGAGTAAAGCTGCTGTTGCAGCTGACTTACAGAAGATAGGTTGAAATAGATGGTGGACAAACTAAAGAGTAATCTAAAAGAAATCTTATGAGCAAACATTAAGAGGTAGGAAAATCTATGGAATATTTAAGTTATAGTCAGTTTAATAAGTATTTACTTGCTTGATCTTGGGCATGAGGAATGATTAGAATTCTGAAATTTGTAATTCAGGGTGCATTTCCAATTGACATTCAACTGGTAAACACTGATACAGCATTCTGGGTGTTAAAATATTGAAATGCTGTGATTCTACCTGAAAAATAATCACAGCCCTGGTGAAGTATGCTCCTTGGCTCTGTCCAGCCCAGAACCTTCCTTGGGATTCACCAGACCTCTCCAGGATCTAATAATGGAAGCAAAAACCTGCTTGGGCACAGGAGAGATTTCAAAGAGCCCGGTTCTGTCCAAAGCTGTCTAGTATCAATTTTTGTCAGGCAGTGAATTTACCATAGTGGTTATTACATATTTTGAGTTTAACTCCTGGGTAGATAGATTAGAATGAAGTATATACCTGGAAAACAAGATCAAAAACATAATGTGATGGGCTTTGACTATAATGCTCAGGATTTGTGGGGAATTTAATATTTTTGTTTCTTTTCTTTATGAGAAGTAGGTGACATCAAATACTGTAATTATTTAAAAAAATAGCTATAATGGTAAGATAGTGCATGGATTTGATATTTGGCATAAGTGTCCAAATTGGCTAGGAGAAAGTTATAATTACAGTAGAGTACGTGAAATCACATAGATTCCATCCAATGTAATTTTTGAAATCTATTCTTGTTCTTCTTTATATGTAATCTGTATTGTTTCTGATTTCATTAAATAGAATTTCTTTTCACATTACTCATAAACTTATGTAAAACAAGTGAGATCAAGTCTCCTTTATGGGAAGACAGCTGGGGAGAGTTGGTTTAAGTGCAACAAATTACATCACCACGTCTGTGTTCATTTGTACTCTCTACAGTTATAGAAGGACCAAGACAGAAAAGATGAGGAGAGCAAGAAGAGTGTTCCATATTGAATTCCTCCTGTCTATTCCTTTACTAAGAGATCAGTATCCAGTATTCAGGATGTTTTACTACCTAAAATTCCAAGTGAAACCGGTCCTTTGTAAAGATTCCTACCATTTTCAAGATTTAGTGCTTCCTGAAGAATTACTTTTCAGTTCACAAACTACAGTAGCCTAAGTTAAGGCAGCATTAATTTCATTTGATAACTTCACTTCATATTACTCTACCCTCTATTGCCTACAATTAAGCTATATTGCTTGAAATTATAATTCACTTTGTGCTTATGCTTTTGCAGATGCAATTCTTCCTCCTTTCAACAGGCCATCTGGGAATTATTTGCCTATCTTTGACAACTACCTACAACTATTAGAGCAGTGATCAGCTTTGCTTTAAGTTGGTGGATTGACAAGCCATTGGGGAATAACTCCTGCCTAATCTATTTCATACTTATTATATCTTCCAGGTTAGGCTGATTAATTTAAGGAGCTTACTGTGCCATCTGTGAGATGAACAAATCTCAGAGTGGTGTTATGTTGACATTTTGAAAGCAATATGCAGGCTGAAAGGGAGTACTGCCAGGGAAATTTTGGCTAGCTAGCAAGATTCCCAGATCCTTCACAGAATATTATTATGTCAGTGGATTTAATTAGGTCTGTGGTCTGAAACTCCACCTTACAGGTTTAGTAACAGGATTTTATCAGTACACCCAGATGCCAAATACTAAGCAGAATGCTTCTTAGTAAGCATGGTATTAACCTCTTGAATGATAGTTTTGGGAAGTATTTTGATCAGGCTAGTGGTTTTTAAGCTGTATTCCATGAAACTCTAGAAATCATTATCCAATATGGCAGCTTCTAGCCATATGTGGATATTAAAAAATTAAAATGTGGCTAGTAAAATTAAGGAACAGAATTTTAAGTTATAATTTTAATATTACTTAATTGAAATTAAAGTTAAAAATACTTAATTTGGAACACTTATAATCATGTTTAGAAGAACATGAGTATGTGAGTATACTTTTGCAACTCTAATTTTCTGAAATCTTTATACAGATCTCATATTTCCACTGAAAATTAAGCATCTGAGATATAGGTTAAGGAAAAATTGCACATTGAATTTGAAGAACTAATTGAAGAAAAAGAATGTAAAATATCTCATAAATAATTTTTGCCTGGAAAAGCTTTTATCTCCCCTTCATGTCTGAAGGATAACTGCTGGATAGAATATTCTTGGCTGGCAGCTTTTATTTTACTAATATTTTGAATATGTCATTCTTCTCTCTCCTGGCCTGTGGAGTTTCTGCTGAGAAATCTACTGATAGCCTAACAGTGGTACCCTTGTAGGTTACTACCTCCTCCCACTCTCCCAGCCCCTGGCTGCCTTTAAAATTCTTTATTTTTCGTTGCTTTTGACAGTTTTAAAATAATGTCTTGGAAAAGATCTTTTTGTGTTGAGATTAGGTATTTGGTTAGCTTTGTGGACTCTTGTATATCTGGTTCCTTCCTCAAGTTTGGGAAGTTCTCAGCTGTTTTTTAATTATGCTTTCTGCTCCCTTCCCCTTCTCTTCTCCTTTGGTGTACCCATTATTTATATGTTGGGTTTCTTAATGGAGTCAGATAGTTCTTAAAAGGTTTCTTTACTTTTTAAAATCTTAGTTCTCTCTCCTGTTCCTTCTGAATCATTTCCATATTCCTATCCTTGAGCTTGCTAATTTTGCCTTCCATTTGATCCACTCTATTTCCAGTGCATACTGATGCATTCTTTATCTCATTTATTGAGTTTTTTCAGACCAGAATATCTGTTTGGTTATCTTTTAGAATTTCAATCTCTTTGGTAAATAACTCTTTCTCTTTGTTAATTTTATTCCTGAGATCATTATATTGCCTTTCTGAGTTTTTTGGTAGTTTGTTGAATTTCTTCATAACAGCTATTTTGAATTCTTTATCAGCTAGATTGCAATATTCCCTGTCTTTGGGTTCAAGTGCTGGAAAATTGCCTATTTCTTTTTACCATGATTTTTCATAGTGCTTGATGAAAAGTGCCTCTGCTGCCACATTTGAAGTAGCCAACACCTTTCTTATTTTAGGCAAGGTTTTGTTTTCTTTGATTCTTAAATTCAACAGGTTGGTAGTTAGGCGCCTTCCTTTTGATTTCCAGAAGGTGGCGCCATAGCACAAGTTTTTGGTTTCTCTTAACCAGTGCTGATTCCCTGCTAAGGTTGGAGTGCCTGATAATGAAGGAAGGAAGGGAGGGTACTTAGCACTTGGGGCTTTGGGTGTACCCACAGACCGGTAGGGGGATCCTCCAACTGGAGGGATCCCAGAGGTCCATGAGGAGTATTCTTGCCCCTTAGAACAGAGAACATGAGACATTTTTCTTTAATTCCTTTTGCCTACTTCCCTTTCTTTTCTGTCTCCCTGGTCACACCTCTCTTCTCAAGAAAGTATCTGGTCCCTCCAGCTTCAGCACATTCCAGTTGAGAAGACCCTTCACTCACTGCCTTCACCCTCCACCTCCTCTGCCAGAAAGTCTTGCTGGCCCGCTGTCAGACCCTACCTTTTCTGCTAACAGCTGCCTCTACTGCGGTTAGCCCTGCTGGCACTCCTTTTGCTCCACAGCCTCCTCTGGTGGTCCAGTACGTCACTTTTGGGTGCACAGATGAATGGATCGCTCAGGTGTCCCGGTGTGCTGCGCAGAGGTGTTTTTTGTCTGGTATAGATGTCTGATTCTTGTAAATCCCAAGGGAGAAAAAAAAAAAAAGGAAGGACTCACAGTGCCATGATGCTAATGCTACTCCCTCATTAATAATTTTTATGTTGATTACTTATTGATATTTTATAAATATTAGGTAAAATATTGTAAAATTAATTTCACCTATGGGCTTCTTACTTTTTAAAAAAGGTGACTCCTAGGAAATTTAAAATTATACACACGTCACTCACACTGTGTTTTTACTGGACAAAGCTGTTTCAGAACCTGGGTGTGTGCAAAGATGAGGGTTAGCTGTGCTATCCTTCCCATCCCAAACTTCCCTGGAGTAAGTTCTGTTCTTTTCTTATACTTTTGTTTTATACGTTGGGCTTCCATGTAAGATTTAATCTCAAGAAAGCACTCTGTTGATGAAAATCGTTTTTAAAAACCTCATTTTAAATCAGAATGAGGTTTAATACAATAATATGGTGCTTTTTTTTTTTGGTTTTCTGCAATTTGAATATGACATGCAGAGGTATAGATTTTTTGGTAGTTATCTGGCTTAGAATTATTTGAGCTTCCTGGTTGTATGGTTTGGTGTCCATCATTAATTTTAGAAAAAATTGTGGCCATTTTTACTTCAATTATTTATTCAGCTCTGTTATGTCTTCCTTCTCTTTCTGGTATTCCAGCTATGTGTATGTTGCACCTTTTATAGTTTTCTCATAGTTCTTGCATGTTATGTTACAGTTTTATTATTGTTTTTCTGTTTGCATTTCATCTGGAGAGTTCCTGTTGGCTTGTCTTCAAGATCACTGATTCTTTCTTCTGCCTTGTCCAGTCCACTGATGAGCTCATCAAATGTATTCATTTCTGCCCTAGCGTTACTGATTTCTAGCATTTCCTTTTGGTTCTTTCTCAGTTTTTTTTCTTTCTACTTATATTACTCATCCGTTCTTACATGTTCTCAACTTTTTCCATTAGAGACCTTAATACATTAATCATAGTTATTTGATGTTTCCTGTATTATAATTCCAAAAATCTGTCCCATCTGAGTCTCATTCTGTGACTTGTTTTGTCTCTTCAGACTGTTTTTTTCTTGATTTTGAGCATGTCTTATGTTTTTTTTGAAGCTAGACTATGTGTTGAGTAAGGAAAACTGAGCTAAATAGGCCCTTTTGGTGAGAATGCAGGTTAATCTGGCGAGGAGTTGGTTGTATTTAGTGTTTGATGTAGTTACAGGTTCTAGAGTCCTCAGAATCTTCTAGTGTCATTGTTTGGTCTCTTCTGTTCATCTTTGTGCTTCCCTAAAAACTATCTCTTAGACAGTCTGTATTTTGTAACTCTTTCTGCTGTAATCCATTGTTATTATCCTGGATCCCTGTTGTGGCTGTGGAGAGATATAGAAGAGAGAAAGTATTCTGTACACGTGTGATTATATGAGTGCTTAAATGAGTCTGTGTCTCTGACCTTCATGAATGTTTCTTAGCTTTCCCACCCCCACCCCATTAGTTGATACAGAAAGACTGGAAGGTGCTTAGGTCTGAGAAATGCGCTTACCACATGTAGGATAAGTCTGATAAAGTCTTTCCCACTAGAGAATAGGTTTGTGTTACAGGAAAAGTTGTGATCATATTTCATGATGGTTATTCTTCCTCTCCTGCTGCCTGATCCACAAGGGGATCTTTTTGGCTCTTTACTGAAGAGAATCTGCTGGGATTCCTCGAGATAAAATCAATTTAGGTGTTAGGGTCCCCCTCAGACTATGGCTTCCAGGTTCTCACTCCTATGCTAGTCCATAGTGAGTCTCTAGCAATTGTCAAAATTACTATTTAAGTTTTCCAACTCCACCCAGTTTATTTTTCCGGAGGTTTCTGCTCCAGGTAAGCAGATCTCAGCTCTTACTGTCTGGATCTTCTGTCTTTCCAGATTTTTTTTTTTTATTCTTATGTTAATCCCCATACATTACATCATTAGTTCTAGATGAAGTGTTCCATGATTCATTGTTCATGCACAACACCCAGTGCTCCATGCAGAACGTGCCCTCCTCAAT
>NC_138377.1:48377438-48396913 GCF_054177405.1 Leptonychotes weddellii
TGCCTGTGTTCTCCTTTAGGATTTTGATGGACTCCTGTCTCACATTGAGGTCTTTCAACCATTTGGAGTCTATTTTTGTGTGTGGTGTAAGGAAATGGTCCAGTTTCATTCTTCTGCATGTGGCTATCCAATTTTCCCAACACCCTGTCTTTCCAGATTTTTAAAAGGCTGTTTGCCCTGTGACTTTAGTTCTCATTTGGCTTTCTCCTCATGTAATGGAAGTTAAGAAAAGCTAATATTCATACATTTAACTTTTGAATGAATCACAAACTACTGAACTTGGTGCTGTTGGAGTTACAAATAAGAGTAAAACAAACAAAATTTGATCCCCAGGGAAATTTATCATGTATATAGAGACAAATCTCACCATCTTGAAATAATTAAAAAAAAAACATTTACTGATGAAATTTGGTGAATGGAGAATGGCTTTTTAAGCCACATTAGTGTAAGAAATGACATACTTTGGAGTCTATGTAAGCATGCAGAGCATGAGACCAGGACAAAACGTGAAGGCATTAAATTAAATTGTCTTATTTTATAAAATTAAAGACATTGACAAGAAATACTTTTTAAATAGTTATTGGTGTAGCTGAGGATAGCTTTTAAGTTTTCTAAATGTTTATTATTTTTTTTAAGATTTTATTTATTTATCAGAGAGAGAGAGAAAGAGCACAAGCAGGGGGAGTGACAGGCACAGGCAGAGGGAGAAGCAGGCTCCCCCCTGAGCAAGGAGCCTGATGCGGGACTCGATTCCAGGACCCTGGGATCATGATGTGAGCCGAAGGCAGATGCTTAACTGACTGAGCTACCAGGCACCCAAATGTTTATTATTTTAAACACATGATTTAGAGTTAAAAAAATTAAATTGTGGTTGATATACCACCTGCATTTATGCTGGCATTTTCAGATGGTGTATCTCAGCTAAAGTAAGACAATTTAGGGATATTGTTCAGTACTAAATATTTAAAGATGATTATGGTATTACATGGAAGTGGAGATTACAGCCTCAGAATTCACCAAGCTGATTAACATCATTCTGAAGTGTGTGATCCTTACTGTGGTACTGAACACATTTACTTATATGTGCACTTCCAAACTATAGCCATCAGCAAATAGTAGTTCCTAAATGATATTTCCAATATTTTCCCCCCTCTGGCAATAACTCAATCTGTAATTGTTAATATTTTTTTCCTTTGGGAAATTGCAAAATTTTCAAAGAGCACTTAAATACTAGGAGTTTTGTTTTTTGAATAAAAAAATAAGTTCAAGCTATTTATTTTGTGCTATTATAATGAAATAAAATATATAACATTTAAAATCTCAGCACTAATTAACTTTAATATCTTATTTTTTTTTAAGATTTTATTTATTTATTTGAGAGAGAGAATGAGAGAGAGAGAGCATATGAGAGGGGGGAGGGTCAGAGGGAGAAGCAGGCTCCCCGCCGAGCAGGGAGCCTGATGCGGGACTCGATCTCGGGACTCCAGGATCATGACCTGAGCCGAAGGCAGTCGCTTAACCAACTGAGCCAGCCAGGCGCCCTCTTATTTTTTATTTTTAAAGATTTTATTTATTAATTTACTTGAGAAAGAATGAGAGAGAGAAAGAGAGCAAGTATGAGAGGGGGGAGGGTCAGAGGGAGAAGCAGACTCCCTGCTGAGCAGGGAGCCGGATGCAGGACTCAAGGCTGGAACTCCAGGATCATGACCTGAGCCGAAGGCAGTTGCTTAACCAACTGAGCCACCCAGGCGCCCCTAATATCTTTTTAAATTTAGATTTGTTGGATGGAATAAAATTTCTATAGTCCCTGTGTCAGGCATTTATATAAATAAAAGATTTAAATGTGGGGATTTTGTTACGTCCTAGTATGAAAATATAATTTATCACATCTTTCCTCTTACTACTCACCAATATGCAACTTCTGCTCATTTATACCTCTTCTTCTGATAGTCCCTTCCTGGAAAGGCAGCATAAAGTAGTCATTAAAAATGTAGATTCTGAGGCCCGGGTATATATCTGAATTATAATTCTTATTAGCTATTGACTATGGTAAGGTCATTTAATATATCTTTGTGCAATTTCCTCTTAGTATGATGGGGAATACTACCTATTTTGTAGGGTTTTGAAAGAATTAAAGTAATAAATTCACCTTTCCCTAAATGTTTGTAAACTACTCACTATGCACCAAACCCTGTTTTAGATCCTGAATAGACCAATGAAGTAAAAATAGACAAAATCCCTGCTTTCATAGCACTGAAATTCTAGTAAGAAGAAATAAGTAATAAATAAATATATAGCATTACAGGCAGTAATAAATGTTTTAAAGAAGAATAAAGCAAGATAAAGACATTGAGAGTAAGTAGAACCACTATTTTATATTATTATTGTAAAGAACCTCTCTCAAGAGGTGATCTTTGAGTACAGGCCCAAATAATGTGAAACCAGCCAAGTGGTTATCATATGGAGAAAAGGGTTTTGTTTTCTGTTGTTTTGTTTTGTTTTTAAGAGATACCAGCAAATAAGTGCAAAGGCCCTTAGACAGACATGTGCTTGACGTGTTTAAAGAAAAGCAAGAAGGCAAATATGGCTGGATCAACTGACCATTGGGTGAGAGAATTAGTGGGGGAAAGTGCCAGGCCTTGTGAAGCCATTGTAAGGATTTTGGATTTTCTTCTGAATCAGGAGGAGAAACCATCAGAGAGTTTGGTGTGGAGCAGTAAAATGATCTTCCTTGGGATTTTAAGGAATTGTTACTCTGGCTTCTTGTGGAAGAAGAGACTATAGGAGGGCAAAGGAAAGTACAGTGAGACCAAACAGAAGCAATGGTCCAGTAGAAACATGATTGTGGGTTCAATGAGACTATTGGTGGTAGATGTGATTGAAAGCACGAGGCTCAGTATATATGTTGAAGTACAGCGGACAAGATTTGTAGATTGATAGTACCCCAAGTTTTTAGCTGAGCACCTGCAAGATTTGAAATTTATTGAGATGAGAAAGGCTTAGACAGAATAGGACTTCAACTGGGGAGGGGCATGGATAGGAATGGCCTAGAGTGTGACCTGGTTCCTACAGAGTACAATAAGTATTAGCTCTGCTTTTCCACCATACCTGCTATTTCTTTTCTTGGGTACCTTTAACTTTGCTCTTACTCCTTGTCATCCCAGACTCTTTCTTTCCTTCCAGAGCCAGTTTGAAATTCATTTTTAATCTCACCCCAATAATATGATTTCCCTTCTATGGAATCTTAAATGTGAAAAACATGTATAGATTTCCTCATGTAATTCTCTGTTTCTTTATATTTTTCTCTCATTCAAGAGACTATAACATTTGTGGGTGAGTATACAAAGTTATCATGTTTCTTATCTCTAAAACTTGCAGATGATTTGGTGTCAGATATACCAACAATTGAATTCTTAAGAAGCATAAGGGAGCTGGAATCATCACAAAATATTTATTATAATTTTCTTTCTCTTTGAAAACATTTGTTGACATTTAGGTGTTGGGTGTGCGTATAACTACAGGCTTTGATTTTTTTATTTAATTTTAGTTAACATACAGTGCAATAATGGCTTCTGGAGTAGAAGTCAGTGATTTATCACTTACGTACAACAACCAATGCTCAACACAAGTGCGCTCTTTAATACACACCACCCATCAAGCCCATCCCCCACCTACCTCCTCCATAAACCCTCAGTTTGTTCTCTATCATTAAGAGTCTCTTATTGTCTGTTTCCCTCTCTCCTTTTTTTCCTTTTCCTCCTTCCCATATGTTCATCTATTTTCTTTCTTAAATTCCACATATGAGTGAGATCATATGGTATCTGTCTTTCTCTGACTGACTTATTTCACTTAGCATGATACATTCCAGCTCCATCCATGTCATTGCAAATGGCAAGATTTCGTTCTTTTTTATGGCTAATATTCCGTTGTGTATATATACCACTTCTTTATCCATTCATTAGTCAGTGGACATCTGGGCTCTTTCCATAGTTTGGCTATTGTAGATAATGCTGCTGTAAACATTAGGGTGCATGTATACCTTTGAATTAGTCTTTTTGTATCCTTTGGGTAAATACCTAGTAGTGCAATTGCTGGGTGGTAGGGTAGTTCTATTTTTAACTTTTTGAGGAACCTCCATACTGTTCTCCAGAGTGGCTGCACCAGTTTGCATTCCCACCAACAGTGCAAGAGGGTTCCCCTTTCTCCACATCCTCACCAACATCTATTGTTTCTGTGTTGTTAATTTTAGCCATTCTGACAGGTGTGAGGTGGTATCTCATCATGGTTTTGATTTGTATTTCCCTGATGATGAGTGATGTTGAGCATCTTTTCATGTGTCTGTTATCCATCTGGGTGTCTTCTTTGGAAAAGTATCTGTTCATGTCTTCTGCCCAATTCTTAACTGGATTATTTGGTTTTTTTTGGGTGTTGAATTTGAGAAGTTATTTATATATTTCAGATATTAACCCTTTATCAGATATGTCATTTGCAAATATCTTCTCCCATTCCATAGGCTGTCTTTGAGTTTTGTTGGTTGTTTCCTTCACTGTGCAGAAGCTCTTTATCATCATGAAGTTCCAATAGTTCATTTTTACTTTTGTTTCCCTTGCCTCCAGCAACGTGTCTAATAAGAGGTTACTACAGCTGCGGTCAAAGAGGTTACTGCCTGTGTTCTTCTCTAGGATTTTGATGGTTTCCTGTCTCACATTAAGGCCTTTCATCCATTGTGAATTTATTTTTGTGTATAGTGTAAAGAAGTGGTCCAGTTTCATTCTTCTGCATGTTGCTATCCAGTTTTCTCAACACCATTTGCTGAAGAGACTGTCCTTTTTCCACTGGATATTCTTTCCTGCTTGGTTGAAGTTTAGTTGACCATATAGCTGTGGGTCCATTTCTGGGCTCTCTATTTTATTCCATTGATCTATGTGTCATTTTTGTGCCAGTACCATACTGTTTTGATGATTATAGCTTTGTAATATACCCTGAAATCTGGAATCATGATAAGGCTCTGAGTTCTACTGGAAAATGGTAATCTTCTTTGTGAGGACATGTTTGTGAAATGTTTCTGATATATTTTCCTATACATTGGTTGCTTATTGCCTCTTCTACTATAGATGTTTCCTAGTTGGAATTCATATGTCATTAAAAATCTTCACATTTGCCCACTCTTGTACTTCCATCCATACTGTCTCTTTCCCAAAACTTCTTGCCCACCATCTTCTAACCTTTCTTTTTTCAGGCCCCTGGCCAAGTGATCAATCAATTCACTACTGTTAAGATTACTCCTGTGACCAGCTTTCCCAGAACCAGAGAATACACTTTGAGTGCAGGTACCTTCCTGGTCAGGAACAGGATGGAGAGAGCATGAAAGAACAAAACAAGGAAGGAGAGAAAGCTCTTCAAGAGCACATCATTGACCTGGTTACCACTAAGAGTAATTGGGCTTCAATTGCACAAGGTGCCCTCTGATGAACCATGTAAAATATCCCTCAGCATTACCTGTTTGGGATGCAAAAGGACTTTTTGTACTGGCAACATTAAGTTTCCCATTTGTCAAGGGTTGCCCAGGGAGAATAAATACCTCATACCTCCATGTTTGTTTTCTTCATGGGCTAGAGTGGTGACTTGGGCTATTGCATCCTGTATAGTGGTGGCAGAAACATACAGGACAGAAAACAAGTGATGTATTCATATTAGCTGAGGCTAGGTGATGTTAGGCTACATTTGTGCACAGCTGGATACCACAGCAATGGCTGGAGCAAAAAGATGAGCTTAAAGGATGTGAGAAGGGGCATAGAAAGATATTCTACAGATAGAAAGCATACTTTCAATAGTAAACACACAATTGTTCTATTAAAATCATTCATTTACCAATATTCATGGGTCATAAGATAGATCTTACATTTTGTCCTGGGTATGGATCATTTTCAGTTAACCTCTATCAAGCTTTTCTTAGTTTGTAAAATTAAAGTTGTGTTTCTGTTATTAGTGTTTCAGTGAGGCAGCTGTCCCCTAAATTTTATTTTCTAGTGTTTTACTGATTCTCTAAATGACTTGTGAAGGAGTAGATTAAGGGTTTAAAAGTGTAATTATCATAGTTGACTTTGTGTTCTATGTGTCATCCAACTTTCATTTTGCAAGGATGGTCTATGTCAGCACTTTAAAATCATCAAGGCTTCATTTACTTTTAAGGGATAAAATTGGCTTCATAGTTTGGTGATTTAATTTTTTTTAAAGATTTATTTATTTATTATTTATTTTTTCCTAAGATTTTATTTATTTGTCAGGGGGAGAGAGAGAGTGCAAGCACAAGCAGGGGGAGCAGGAGAGGGAGAAGCAGGCTCCCCGCCAAGCAAGGAGCCTGATGTGGGACTCAATCCCAGGACCCTGGGATCATGACCTGAGCCGAAGGCAGATGCTTAACTGACTGAGCCATCCAGGCATTCCTATATATTTATTTTAGAGGGGAGAAGGGCAGAGGGAGAGGGAGAGGGAGTCACAGGCAGACTTAGTGCTGAGTGTGGGGCGCAATGTGGGGCTTGATCTCACAACCCTGAGATCATGACCTGAGCTAAAACCAAGAGTCGGACACTTAACCGACTACACCACCCAGACACTCCCATAGTTTGGTGATTTTAGAGGAAATGAGAAAAGATCCATGACTTTAATTTCTATGCTGTATCCCTCTTCCCAAAAGAGCTTTTCCCATCTTTCCAGGGTCTAAGTTCCATAACTGAGATTCCTTTCTGTGGCCTAGGTAGTTACCCTCTTTTAAAATGCAAATAATATATTCTTTATAACTTAATGTATTTGTGCTAATTGGAGCCTCACCTGAAATCAGGTTTTGATATTGACAGTTAAGAATGAGGAGGTGAATGGAAAGATACTAGTATCGTCAGGTATTAGTTGGACTTTGATGATGGAAAAATGTCTGCCTACTTCTCAATGTTTCCTAGAGTTCTCTTTGAAAGAAGAGATTATTATTCAAGTTGAAGAAAAGTTAGAACAAATGGTGCTTAAGAGGGTAGAGGGGAAAAAAAAAGGGTAGAGGGAAATGGGAAAAATCTTCTGACACAATTTAGTGATGAACCTGGAAAAAGAGAAGGGTAAGGAGAGAGATCCAGTTCTTGCTTTGCTGATTTATTCTGTCTAAAGAGTTGAGTGTTTCCTTGAGCAATGGATTTAAATAGAAGACAAGTTTGGAACAAAAAGGAGCAACAATACTATGCATTTGCCAGCTTGAGATGAATAACACAGGTTCCTTTTGATATTGGAAATATCTTCCTGAACTAAATCAAATACACCATAAAGAAAGCAAGTCTACTCTTGTTTATGATTTTAAAAGAGCTTCATGGATGGTTTTAATAACAGTGGGTCTTGGCTTTGAAGACCTGCTAAACTGATATTTTGAATGAAGTTGCTAAGGCTTAAAATAAACATTTCTCCAGTGACAACTTTGATATATAACTCTTCTTATAAATTTTAGCACTGGGTTTGGAGACAGAACCATTTGAAACCACAGCTTAGCAACTTACTAACTTGAATATTTGACACAAATTCCCTGAACCTCATTTTCCTTATCTGTAAAATGGAATAAAAAGAACTTGCTTTAAAGTTAAGTGAATATGTATAATGTATTTTAACAATTTTTATTATACTTTTATTATCTCAAATTTCATCACAAAAAAGGCATTTTATAAAACACGTATTGTGGTATAGACAATGTAAAATTTATAGCTCAATAATAGATCACTGTACTGTACTTGAGTATTGGGTACTTTAAACAAACACAGTGCCAATATCAGATAAATCAGAGGAATCAAAACATATTTTGCCAAGTTTATCTAAAATATTCTCTCAAGACCAGGGTGCAATCTGAAAATGAAGATAAATATTTCAGATAATATCTTTTTTCCCTTTAACCTATTAAAAGATTATATCCTGATGTTCTGGGAAAGTTAACAGTTTGCAAAATCCCTAGAGCTCACACAGTTTTATTTTGTTTTGTATGTTAACTTGTTAAAATCTAGCTATACAATTCATTCATTTTCATAGTATTTCTGTACAGTAGAGAGCCAATTACTGTCTTGGAGGTAATATGGATGAAAGGTGTTTCAGGGCTCACTCATCTGGATTATTTTAATAGTCTTACTCTGACCAGTTTTCACTTCACTTTAGTCCTTTTTAGACTTTTCCATGCATGCTGCTTCCTTTGGGTTCATAAAGAGTAATTATAATCTTGTCCTTTCTATTAAAGTTTTCTGTAATTTTACCTGTTTCCTAGGCTTCATTTTCTCTGTTTTCCATGGCACTATTGTCTGGCAAAGCAGAATTATTCACTTCTTCCCTGCATTCCCCACAACTTCCTGATTTTATATGTAGGCACTCATTATTTTTAACATCTGAGGAATGTTATTTTTGTTCCTATTTCTAGATCCATTTTTAACATAAGCTCATCTGGCATTTGTAAGGAGAATTGGCTGCCCCTTCTCCACTGCTCTTACCTCACCAGAGCAAGACTGTCTGTAAAGGAGAGGCTTTTGAAGTTAATCTTTACATTAAATAGATCTAATGGCTTTAGAAAAAGGGGTGGTTAATTTGTTAATTAATAAAAGAAATTTTTAAAATAAGGATGCAAACTATATTACCCATGGAAATTAATATTTGTACTTGGGTGGGGCGCCTGGGTGGCTCAGTCGTTAAGCGTCTGCCTTCGGCTCAGGTCATGATTCCAGGTCCTGGGATCGAGCCCCGCATCGGGCTCCCTGCTCAGCGGGAAGCCTATTTCTCCCTCTCCCACTCCCCCTGCTTGTATTCCCTCTCTCGCTGTGTCTCTCTCTGTCAAATAAATAAATAAAAAATCTTTAAAAAAAAAAAATTTGTACTTGGGAATGTGCATATGCTTAACTGAACAGGAAGTTTAAGGGAACTGGAATATCTCCTCCTTCCATGGGTGGGAAAATAAAAAAGATTCTACTAACTCTGCAGATGATTCATACTGACCCTCATTTCTGCCATATCTTGATTTACAACCAGGGATCTAGGATTGGATAAAAGATGACATTTGCATTGATTAAATAGTCTTAGTTCCTCAGAATTTAGATTTTTAAAATAAATGGAAGGCATTTAATAACATTTGTTTAGTAAGTTGCTGAAGATAGACCATAGGTGATAAAAAGAGGATGATAATGAGAAAAGTACTTACTTTATCAATCCATTCATCAATCCATCCATCTATCCATCTGCTATTTAGACATCTAGCCATCCATCCACCATACAAATTGTTTTCACCCAAAACACAACACAGATTATAAGTCCACCCATAGTAAAGCAAAGGAAAATAAATTCACAATATAGAATAAGAGTTGCTGTTCTTTAAACTTAACACTTTTTCTCATCCTTCATAGCTTTTGTACATCTTTTTCTGCCCAACTTCTCTGTCTGTTTTATTTGGCTAATTCTTATTTTAGGAAGGAAGAAGGTGGGTATGATTATAAAAAGGTATCACAAGGGATCCTTGTAATGGTACTCTTCTTTGTCTTAAATGTTGTGGTGATCACATCAACCTACAAATATGATAAAATTGCATAGGACTACATACACTCATACCCACAAGTGAATGTAAAACTTGTGATATCTGAATGGGTCTTATCAACATCAGTTTTGTAGTTGTGTATTGTACTGTAGTGATGCACGATGTTACCGCTGGAGGAGACTAAGTGAAGGGTAACAGGATCTCTCTGTATCATTTCTTACAACTGCATGTGAATCTACAGTTATTTCAAAAAAAAAAAAAAAGCTTTGAAAAATAACTTTCCCAGATGTCCATAAATATTTGTATTATTTGTGTGACATTAGCAGTGTCTGTTTATTAAAGAAATTGAGGTTTTCATAGATCTATGAATAAGTTATGGTCATGGATTATTAGTTAAGGTCCTTATTTAGTTCCTACAACTTACTGGATCCAGTGGCCAATTATCTATTCAAACACTTGGCATTAGAACAAAGATGATCTCCCATTTGAAATATATTTTAAATATAGGATTCCATGGAAAACAGTAAAATAAATTCTTCTGGTTTGGCTCTAATATGACTGGCTATTACTTATTCTTTCCTTCATCCCCAATCTCTCTTGATCTATACATATTGGCTAGTTCAAAATGTCATACTTTTTCTCTTTTTTCTTCTTCATTTACATTTTCAAGAACTGTGAAGGTTCTGAAATTTTACCTTAATTGCAGCTTGCCAAAATTTTATAGATGCTAGCAGAAGACACAAGACTCCAAAGTCAGACAAAGTCAGACATGGCACAACAGGTTGTACATTGGCTTCATGTTTCCATTATTTTCCCTTTTTTTTTCTCAATGCTCACAGAAATGATAGAGAGTGATCCAGTTGGATGCTATGGCAAAGATCCATCACATGTTCAGGAAACCCCTGAACTGATCTTTTAAGGGCTACTAGCAAACATGCTCAGCATGTTTGCTAGATGGAGCCATTCTTTCTGGTACCCTGGTCAGGAATCAAATTTCACCTCTGCACCAGGTAGATCTCTATCTATCCATCTCTATCTTCCAGGGTGGTCTACTACATAAACATCCTTGAAAAAGATAATCACAAACAAAAACTGCAGAAATGTTTTGGAGAATTGTTTCCCAACACTTTCTCTGGTGACCTCATCTATTTCCATGGTTTTTAATATCATAATTATGTGAATGATTATTTATAATTCTAACCCCTAACCTCTCTCCTAAATGTAGACTAACTTCAAATAGGCCTGATAGGTCTTGTAAATACTGTAAACTTGATAATATCAAAACAGAAATCTTGGGTTTTCTCTCTGATCCAAAACTTATTCCTTCTAAATTAATGTCATCTATAGCCACCCATTTTCTCAGGTTCAAACCTACAAGTTATCCTGAGGTCTTGCTTGCTTCAATTCTCATATTCACAACATTAATAAATCTTGTTGGCCTTGACCCTAAAACATATTCTGAGTCCAAATCTACATTGCAGAGATGATTATTGCCACTACTATTACTACTTCATTTGTAGCTAGAAATGGCCATATAACTCTGAGAAACAAACTGAGGGTTCTAGAGGGGAGGGGAGTGGGGGATGGGTTAGCCTGGTGATGGGTATTAAAGAGGGCACGTTCTGCATGGAGCACTGGGTGTTATACGCAATGAATCATGAACACTACATCAAAAACTAATGATGTAATATATGGTGATTAACATAACATAATAAAATAAAATTTTAAAAAAAGGCCATATAATATGTAAATAGAAGTATTATGTGGTAACTCCAGAAAAGCTATTTAAGGAAGCTGACCCAACAAGAAATAGGTTTCTTTTTTTTTTTTTTTCTTTTGTTCTCCTTCCTCTTTCCTGGAATACACAGTAGGATGCCTGAAGTTATAGAAATGTTAAGCCATTTGCAATGCTAAAGATTGAAGGAAACTCAAAACCGGATAACTCTGTGTATCACCCTGGGAAAAGATAGAAAACTATAGACAGCCTGTTTAGAGTTGTCTTCATTCTTTTTTTTTTTTTTTTAATTTTTTTAAGATTTTATTTATTTATTTGACAGAGAGAGACACAGCGAGAGAGAGAGAGAGAGAGAGAGAGAGAGCACAAGCAGGGGGAGTGGGAGAGGGAGAAGCAGGCTTCCCATGGAGCAGGGAGCCCGGTGCAGGGCTCGATCCCAGGACCCTGGGATCATGACCTGAGCTGAAGGCAGACGCTTAACGACTGAGCCACCCAGGCGCCCCAAGAGTTGTCTTCATTCTTATAAGCACAAAGAATTGACCAATTTCAAATTGTTTACTCTTAGATTTTAAAAAAAGGGCCAGTGAGGATAGAGCTTAGGAGGTTGGGTGACGGGATCATGTAGAATATAGACTAGGGCATCTAAGAAACTGCTGTTCATCCGTAGATCACTGTTTGGCCTGACACAAAGAGCTCCCTTTATTTCATTCACTGGTTCTTCATCAGAAGGATGCATAGGCCTAATTTCTTCTTCCCTGTTGAGTCTCCCTCTCTAAAACTAAGAGGATGAGAAAAGGGCAGGAAGGCCTAGTCCATGTTTCAACACCAGAAGTAAGTCTTTTTAAGAGCCAAGTACTTATTTTAATTGACCCAGCAAATGAAGATGGTAAAGGAAAATTTTACTGAGTGCTAAAAACAGTGAGTTTGTTTTAGGGACTGGATACTGGCTTGAGGATATTACACCACAAATACTCAGTTCAAATGCTACTTCCTCTGGGAAGCATTTCCAGATAAAAAGACTGGGCCTCAATGAAATGCACCTTCCTTGTGTTCTAATTAGAGCCAAGTACATGCCACTATTACAACATTTATCTCCCTGCATTGTAATTAGGGTTTTAAATTGTGTCTCTTTCAGTGCACTGGAAGTCTCTTAAGGCAGTGCATGCATATTGTATTTCTAGATCTTGAGAGCTAGGACCAGGCTAGATGTTATATGCTCAATGAATATGACTGATTGAATGAGTGAATGAATTAATGAATGATATAGGAAAAAAGGAATGGTGAATTACTTTTCATTTTATAAGTACAGTTAGAATAGTACAGAGTACTTGCGAATTGCTTAAGGCTGTATGATGATCGACCACATAAGCAAGACCTTGGTTATTGTTGACGATTAAATCAGAAAGCCTATGCATTTTATGAAGCTCTCCAAAAGCCCTAGAAATGGAGTCATGTAATTTTGTCCCAGAATCCTACCTTTCTACACTGTAAAATTGGCGTCATTTTATCTATATTAGAGAATTATTATTGAAATAAATAAAACAATAAAGTTTTTAACATGTTCTCTGATTTATAGTAAGTGCATAATAAACATATTTTATTTTATTTTTTAATTTTAATTTTTTAAACATTTCTATTTTAAAAATTACATTTACTTACCTTAAATACTCACTGTTTCTAGGTTACATAGAATCAAATAAACATTTGAGATAAGTTATTCCTGATCCATTTCTTATATCTGTTCTTAGTTGTCAAGGGAGAGTAACAAATGTAATGAACGAGTTATATACATAATTTGTTTTAGATAATAAAGCCTTCTTCCTTTTAAGAAATTATGTCAAAAGTTAAAAACTATTACACCATCTCTCTATTTCATTTGATTTTCTTTCTGTTAAGTGGTGTTAACATATTCAAAAGCTCAGGTGCATCAAGTATCAAGTGTTAGTATTACATTTGATTGTTTTTGAGGGGTAAGTATAGTTCAATTATTTACTTGCATTTGGTGGAATTTAATTTCTTAAAACCCTAAGTTATCTATAGTAAAAGATGCATTTTAGCAGTGGAAATTTTAAGAACAAGAAAGAAAGCTATGTTTCCAAATGCATTTTCAAAACTCTTTCAGGTTTTATGTTCTTAGTGTCTTGTGGACCATGGATGGTTGGGTAGATAGGTGGGAAGAAAAAAAAATGCAGAAAAAGAGCTGGAAGTGGAAATGAAACTTTATTGATACGCAGCAGGTTTTTTCTTATTACAAACTTTTCAGCTTTTCCAAAAATCTGAGCCAGCTGAAGTGAATTCAAAAATGTTATTTCTGGTGGGTTTGCTTTATTCAGTAGGAATAACAACTGAGAGCATTTCTCCTAACCTAAGCTATAGAATGTTATGTTACTTTTTGTTGATACTATGTTTTTAGTTAATGTTGGAAATAAGCATCATCTTATACTTTATGGGATATAATAAGAAATGTATATGTTGGATTTGAAAGGATAAAATACCATCATGTTCACTCACAAAATGCATTGAACATGTATTATGTGTATCACTTTATGATTCAGAAATCTGTGGGGATATAAAGCTGTGAAATCATAATCCTCAGCTTCAAAAGCTTACATTAAATTAGAGGAGACAAGGAACTGTGGAGAAACAAGAAAAAGCTACTGATAAAATGTAGAAACAGATTATTTTGTCTGAAGAATCTGTTGATTGATAGAGACATATACAAATATCAAATATTAAAATGCCCCTTAATAAATATTGGTCAGTTTGCATGTTGGTATAGAATTTTTTCTGCTTCAAAATATTTTCCATATGTTATTTAAGTAACATAACAACCACGCCTGCTTGATTGGTATGGTTTGTTCCACTTTTGCAGATAAGAAAAATGAAGCTTGTTGAAGTAATATTCACAAATTAAGAAAAGCATACATGTCTCTTCATTCCAAATCTAGTATAACGGAACCGCTTTCAACTGCAAATCATTGTTTTGATATGCATGTTTAATTACAAGTACAGTAGTATGAAAAATAGTGCAGCAATGAAGTTAATAGCTTGGGCACTAGAATCAGATACAGCTGATACTTGGTTTGGCATTAACACTTATCGGCTATGTGACTTTAATTAAGTTCCCTTTTTGACAATTTTTTTTTAAATCTGGATAATGGGAATAACAGCAGTAATTGCCTCACAGGGTGTATATTGGTTAAGATACTTTCCACTACAAATAACAGAATTGTGGCTTAAATAATATAACCATTCTTTTTTGTAATTAAGACTTTATTTTTTGAGAGCAGTTTAAAGTTCAAAGCAAAATCAAAGGGAAGGTATAGAGATTTCCCATAAATACCCTCCGCCTCAACACGTGCATACCCTCCCCCATTATCATTGTCCCTACCAGAGTAGTACATTTGTTACCACAGATGAATCTGTACTGACACATTATAATCTGCATATGCAAAGTCCATAGTTAACATTACAGTTTACTCTTGGTGTTGTACATTCTATGGGTTTGGACAAATAATGACATATATTCATTATTATGGTATCATGGTATTTTCACTGTCCTATAAACCTTCTGTGCTTCATTTATTCATCTGTCCCTCTCACGCATCCCCTGGCAACCACTGATCCTTTTACTGCCTCCATAGTTTTGCCTTTTCCAGAATGGAATCATTTAGTATGTAGCATTTTCTTATGGTTTATTTCATTTAGTACTATGAATATAAGCTTCCTCCATGTATTTTCATGGTTTGAAATTTCCTTTTTTAGTGCTAAATAATATTCCATTGTCTGAATGTACCCAAGTTTATTTATTTACCTACTGAAGGACATCTTGATGGCTTCCAAATTTTTCAATTATGAATAAAGCTGCTACCCGCCCTCCCCCTCCATGGAGGTCTTGGTGTGGATATGTTTTCACCACTTTGGGGTAAATACCAAAGAGAATAATTGGTGGATTGTATGGTAAGTGTATCTTTAGTTTTATAAGAAACCACCAAGCTGTCATCCAAAGTGATTCTACTATTGTACATTCTCACTAGCAATGAATAAGAGTTCCTTATTCCAACCCCACATCCTTGCCAGCATTTGGTGTTGTCAGTATTCTGGATTTGGACATTCTAATGGGTGTAGTGGTATCTCATTGTTTTAATTTGCATTTCCCTGATAGCACATGTGGAGCAATATGTTTGTCATTCATAAATCTTCTTTGATGAGTTGTATCTGTTAAGCTCCTTGGCCCACTTTTTATCTGTTTTTTTGCTTTCTTATTATTGTTTTAAGAGTTCTTTGTACATTTTGGGTAATAGCCCTTTATCAGATATGTCTTTTTCCAATATTTCATCCCAGTCTGTTTCTTGTCTTCTCATTCTCCTGACATTGTCTTTTGCAGAGCAGAAATTTTAATGGTCTAGTTTACCAATTATGTTTCATTTATCATGCCTTTAGAATTGTATCTAAAAAGTCATTGCTATATCCAAGGTCATGTATGTTTTCTCTTATGTTATCTTCTAGGAGATATTTATTATTTTTTCATGCAGACGGTTTGAGGTAGGTTGGCTTCACATATAATTCTGTAGTTCAGCATTGTCACCAAATTTCCAGGATTTTAATCTCACTGTGTCATGGTCAGGGTGTTTGTAACATCCTTCCTTCTGGTCTGACATTTGTGTGATGTTGGTTTCTTTCTGATCTGATGTTTGTATAAAGATGTTTATATATGTAAATATACCCACACAGAACCATGTAGAAAGGGATTGTCCTGCATATGTTCCATTTTCCCTTCCAGATCCCTTTTTGACCCTTCTCTATTCATTCTGTCACACACAGGAATAACAGAAATGGACTTCTTCAGCTAACTCTGATTTCTGGTTTGTTTCAGCTAATGATACCAGAAGGTTGAAAGTAGAAAGGAGAGTGATGTTGGCATATTCTTTTCCCATAGCACCTTCCTTGCCAGGTCATTGTGGGTTGTTTATCTACCACATTAATAGTCCTCTCAACCCAGCTACTCTTGCAAAGCAACTACTTACCATGCCAATGACTCAGTACCTACATATACTGGACTCTTAGTAATCTAAGAAGTTAGATCTTAGAGGTTATTACATAAATAATTTCTTTCCAAAATGTTATACAATTAAGCAGATTTTTCTAACTTCTTATAAAATATCCATAAATAGACACATGAAAAGAAAATTCTCTACACCAATAAAAGCAGTAAAAGGCAACCTGTGATGTTGTAATTTATAAGAAATATATATTTGGTCTTTGTTCCTATTCCTGGCACAGAGCTCCTAAAATCCTTGAAATTTCCTAAGTCATGAGAGTAATAAAGGTTTTTTTTATTGTTGTTGTTGCTGTAGTTGTTATATTAATAAGGTGACTTTTGGAAAGACTTCAAGTATGGGGGCTGGTTGCCAGGGGAACCAACCATGTGATTAGAGGATTGGCACATCCAGTCCCAGCCCCATGAGGGGTGAAGAATTAGAGAAGATTGTGTTCCATGACCAATAGCCAGTGATTTAATTGAGCACGACTATGTTATGAAGCCTCCACAAAACTCGAAAATGGTGGGGACTGGAGTGCTTCCACATTTGCAAACCAGACACATCTGTGTGCTGGGAGGGTGGCATACCCCAAACTCCCTGGGGACAGGAGCTTCTGTGTTTTGGATCCTTCTGGACCTTGACCCAAGTATCTCTTCATCAGGATGCTCATTCAAATCCTTTAATAAAAGATAAGTAAACTGTTAATCTATTAAACAAACATTGTCCTGACTTCTGTGAGCTACTCTAGCAAATTAATTGACCCCTAGGAGGTGTTGGGAACTTCTGATTTATAACCAGTTAGTCAGAAGCACAGGTAACAACGTGAACTTGTGACTGGCATCTGATAGTCAGTGTCTGCTAAGAATTTGAGAATTTCTTGGTGGTGTTAAAAAATATATTGGACAGTCTAATTATACAATCAGGAATAATTAATTATAACTAACCATAAGATAAATTAATATGTACTGAAAAAAAATATTTTAACTCCTGGAATTTGTACTTTACAATATGAAATAAACCCAACCAAAAAACACAAAATGTGCTTTGTTCCTTTCCACCATAGTCTCTGTGATTCACATTTTAGACCTGAATAAACTTAAAAGCTGTGTTGCCCACTCACTTTTTTTGAAGAGTTGCTTTATGAAGTAAGCAGAGTGCTGCTTCCTCCAGTCTATTTGCCTTAAATACTGATAGCAACATAATTTCCTGTCCCTGAGCTGAACACTACTGTGACCAGGCAAAAACATTTTAGCAATTTGCCCTAAGAAATGCTTGTTTCTAAAAGATAAGACTGGGAAAAGAACTCAAATAGGTTACTTTTCAAAACTCTTTGCCAGTATCAAGACTTGCTTTGAGACTCTCACTTCACCATGTCAACAAAGCTAAAACTATTATGTTATAAACTTCCTAATCATAATGAGTTTCCCACCTTGCAAAATTCACCCTAAAATCACTTAGCCTAGTCCCCACTCCCACCAAAACCAAACCAAAAACAAAACCTTGAAACCATTTGGTCCAGTCCCTGTGGCCCTTTAAGTGTACTCCTTGACTTCACCCTTCTGAGACACTACTAAGAGCCAGTCAAAATAATGTCCTCTTTACTGCAGTAAGCTAAGAAACTTAGCATTGATTAGTAGTAGTTCTTTTCTAGTGGTCTTTTGGAGAGTTGACATTTTTACCTTTAGCTGTACTGAGATCTTACTGCACCCAGATGAAGAATCCTAGACAATAAAGGAACAAGAAGTAAGGACTGTGAGGGGGTGGATCAATACATTCCATGATTTTAGCTTTTGTGAATAAAGTGCAGTTGGGGGTGTCAGAAAGAAGACAAGGAGGGTAATGATTTATATTTGAAAGTAGTTTTTCATGTATTACATTGTTTTGGAGCACCAGGGCCCCAGGAGGTGAAGGATAGAATAAAGATACAACTCTTCTGTTGTATCTTTGTATTGTATCTATTGTATTGTATCTACTGTATTTTGCTAGAAAAGGGGAATAGGACTAAAATACTACATGTACCTCAATTGCAGATCTAAGAAGGGTATTCATCTACTCAGTGTGGAGAGTGAACAGAGCAATCTGCAATTCCCTCACATTTTTGCCATACACAGGGATTGAGCTTATTTAGATACTTGTGGAGAATTAATAGAGAGGGGGAAAAATTATATGGTGGCATGGAAGAAAGACTTTGCAGAATTGATTAGAATCTTAGTGCTGAAATCATGTAGGGAGCTTTTACAATGTAACAAAGCTCCACAGGCCCCAGTAATGGGATGATGATTCAACTGATTGGTTTAGATTCTAGTTCCAATATGCAGCTAGAATTGAGAAGTACAGATCTAGACAGAGAAGAACAGAGGTTGACAAACTATAGTTTTGGGGCAAAATCTGGCCTGCTGCCTATTTTTTGCACAGCTCACAAACCAAGAATAGTTTTTGTTTTGTTTTGTTTCAATTTTAAAGAGTTGAATTAAAAGAAGAAGAATATTTGAGGACACAAAAATTATATGCAATTTATTTATTTTTTTATTATGTTATGTTAATCACCATACATTACATCATTAGTTTTTGATGTAGTGTTCCATGATTCATTGTTTGCGTATAACACCCAGTGCTCCATTCAGTACGTGCCCTCTTTAATACCCCTCACCAGGCTAACCCATCCCCCCACCCCCTCCCCTCTAGAACCCTCAGTTTGTATCTCGGAGTCCATAGTCTCTCATGGTTCGTCTCCCCCTCTGATTCCCCCCTTTCATTTTTCCCTTCCTGCTATCTTTTTCCTTTTTTTTTTTTTTAACATATAATGTATTATTTGTTTCAGAGGTACAGGTCTGTGATTCAACAGTCTTACACAATTCACAGCACTCACCATAGCACATACCCTCCCCAGTGTCTATCACCCAGCCACCCCATCCCTCCCAAACCCCGCCACTCCAGCAACCCTCAGTTTGTTTCCTAAGATTAAGAATTCCTCATATCAGTGAGATCATATGATACATGTCTTTCTGTGATTGACTTATTTCACTCAACAGAATACCTTCCAGTTCCATCACATTGTTGCAAATGGCAAGATTTCATTCCTTTTGATGGCTGCATAATATTCCATTGGATGTATACACCACATCTTCTTTATCCATACATCTATCTGTCTATGAACATCTTG
>NC_138377.1:48397413-48431239 GCF_054177405.1 Leptonychotes weddellii
CTTAATTGGATTATTTGTTCTTTGGATGTTGAGTTTGATAAGTTCTTTACAGATTTTGGATACTAGCCCTTTATCTGATATGTCATTTGCAAATATCTTCTCTCATTCTGTCGGTTGTCTTTTGGTTTTGTCAACTGTTTCCTTTGCTGTGCAAAAGCTTTTTATCTTGATGAAGTCCCAATAGTTCATTTTTGCCCTTGCTTCCCTTGCCTTTGGCGATGTTTCTAGGAAGAAGTTGCTGCGGCTGAGGTCAAAGAGGTTGCTGCCTGTGTTCTCCTTTAGGATTTTGATGGACTCCTGTCTCACATTTAGGTCTTTCAACCATTTTGAGTCTATTTTTGTGTGTGGTGTAAGGAAATGGTCCAGTTTCATTCTTCTGCATGTGGTTGTCCAATTTTCCCAACACCATTTGTTGAAGAGACTGTCTTTTTTCCATTGGACATTTTTTCCTGCTATATGCAATTTAAATCATAGCATCCATAAACAAAGTTTTATGAGAACATAGCCACTCTCATTTATTTGCATTTTGTCTCTGGTAGCTTTTGTGTTACACAAGCAGAGTTCAGTAGTTGGAACAAAGACTATATGGCTGTCAATGACTAAAATTTTTAAAATTTGGCCCTTTATTCCTGACCCTTGATCTGGAAGATTCAGAGGAAAAGCCTATCTCTAACAAGTGTTGGCTGCATTTTTCAAAAAAAGAAATTAGGAACCTTTTTAGTATATTAATACCTTATAATTAACCATTAAAATTGATAATACATAATTATATGGAGAAAACAGTCGCTACCAAAAGGCACAAGAGGATATGAAAAGAAATGAATTCAATAAGGAAGCAGGTAACTGACATGCAAGAGCAATGCTGGACACATTCCTGTACATCTCTTTACAATGACAAATCAAAATTTCATTCTTCTCCACTATGGTTCCATTTTGCAACAGCAGACATATCAGATGGAAAAATACAAACCACAAAGAAACACATATTCAGCCAGCAAACAAACCCAGATTCTCTGATGCAACTACTTCTGCATAAGGTTCTAACTTTCAAGAAGCTGAAACCAATGCCTGAATTGAAATCCTTGGGTTATATACCTTTCAGCTACAGTCATATGTATTCTTATGATGCTCATTGAAGTTATGTTGTTAACTCTACACATCATTGCAGCTCTAAGTCATTACTGTAGCAGTGGATATGAGTGTATTAGGCTGCACTGGACCAGTTTTCACCAGCAACTCTGTCTGGTCAAACAAACAAATGAAAAATGGCAGTGAATAGCAGTTCATGCTATGTAGATTAATTATCTTTCCTCCTGATATTTCCCAATGAATTATCAACTGTTTATGAAAAGTCTGCAAGTGTATGAACAATTGGAGGTTGTGAGAAAGAAAAGGACTTTGTAAAGGAAAATAGATATACTGTTATTATATAGAAGTGTAACTTTAGGCAAATAATTTTTAAAAGCGAAGAAAATACAGATTAAAATTGGCAAAATTAAATAATACACATTGGGGGATGAAAAAGAGCATGGAGATTATTAACAAAATCCAGAATAGCAGTTATTTCTGGGCACAGGGATAATAATGCTTTTTCAGAGGCAGATACAGAAATTTAAAGATAATGCTGTTGTTCACTTGTTTTTAGTAGATGAATGATTGCTTTATTTTTTTTTGTCTACAAGCTGTACATATTACTTTATACAAAGTAGGATTATAAAAATTGCAGTACAAAATATTTGAATATAACCTTAAGTATGATTGAACTTTGATGGCAGTTTTCAGTAGATCAATAAAATGTTAAAAATCGTGGACCTTTTCCTTGTTTATATTGAAATTTGTACCAATACATTTCAGAAATCTAAATCTTTTATGTCAAAGCCTATCAGAACAATCAAGAAATTTGTTCATAACAACTTAAGAACATGACTCAAATGTTTAATATTGAAATATGTAGAATAAAGAAATAAAATTGCTATTATCTACATATGTAAAAGCATGAGAAGTTTTGAAACTGAGTTCCATTGTTTTGCCTTTGGAAGGTAACCTTCTAAATCTAAAACAAAAGCCATGAATATCTTTCAGCTAAATTTTAATATTTAAACCTGTAAGTATGGAGGTATGGGGTGAATTCATATATATATATATTTGGGTGGGGGAGGTAAATCTTCACATTTTAGTTCCCAGAAATGATGTTGTAAGAGAGGCGTTTATATTTCACAGTTTTTGCTGACCTTATTCTTTCTATTTGTGGGAGTTTGAGCATAAATATTTCATAATGTCTAAGTGTAAAATATTTAAACGCCTCATTTCACACCAGTATATACATATACTTTTTATAAGATGCGTTAGAAATGCTCTGGTGCTAATGTTTTCTGGAATGTTTAATGTTATATACATATATATATATGTATATATTCCTATATTCCTATATATATATAGGAATAGGGCTTTAAATGGGTTATTGACAACTCTTTGATTATGTAAATTATATACATTTCATAGTACAATATTAAGTTAAATGTTTTGGAAATGAATGACTCCTGAATGCAATCATGATAGTGGTTGTAAAATTAATTTTCATTACAAATCCTAAAATACTTCATACATTTACTATATTTCATGGACTTTAAGTTGCAATCTATGAAACAAGCCATTATTTTATGTACCATCAATAAATTTTTAAAAATCCATGTAATTATCAATGAATCATGAACTATAAGAAAACTACCATTCTCAGCAAAAATGTAAAAAAAAAGCAAAAGAAAACCTAGATCTTAAAATTTATGACAATAACATAAAATATTTTATCAATTTTGTAGCCATGATCTACTGCCCCAAATTTTCAACACTTGTTTAGCATCTTCATTTTTAAATTTATTTTCTTTCTTTGCTTTGATTTTCTGATTAACATTATAAACGGTACATCTTATACCTCAAAACAAGACCTTACATTTTATTCAGGTCTACCATAATAGTTTCTTTCAACAAGCGCTCTTGTTGAGAGAAATAAAGGGTTTATCTTTTAGCTATGAGTGTATTTTAACATACCTGATACATTTTACTAAATGGTAAAGTGAGAGCATTTCTATTGGGGTCCATGTTACATTAAAATTGTTAAGTGTGAATGGCTTCAAGATAGAGCAGATGTTTCTCTTTTTCTATATTATTAGAGCTGAAAGATATTCTGTAAAAAAAGATGTTCTATAAAAAGATATTCTGTAAAAGATTTCTGTACCTTTCACTCCGCTTTTCTGTGGACCTAAAACTGCTCTAAAAATAAAGTGTGTATAGATATATAGGTAGGTAGGTAGATAGGTATTCTTTTTTTTTCTTTCTTTTTTTCTTAAATTTAAATTCAAATTATTAGCCAATGGATAGATAGGTATTCTGAATGGTGGCTTTAAATATGACTGAAACAACTGGACAAAAAATAAGTAAAATTCTGAGAAATGGATAGAATATACCACATAGAGAATATATTTGATCTAGTTTATAAGTTAAGTAATATCCAGAAGTGATTTAACCATTTCACCAGCAGCATAGTGACTGTGGTATTCCTGCCATATGGCACTTCCTACTCAAAAATCAGATGAACAAATATGGAGAACTTCTGAGTATTTTATAGAGACCTAATCAAATATGTACTGTCAGTGACCTATAGAACACTGTTCTGATAAAGCTAGACTTCCCAACATCAGGGAGCTTACAAGTTTATAAGATGGAGAAGATTTTGAGATGATTTTGGGAGAAGGAAATTGAGATTCTCTGGAAAAGAAGAATCATTGCAGACAAGCAATGTTTTGTCCTGTTCCCTTCACATTACACATCACAATTCTCAGTCAGAAATGTAAGCATTCTATTGGTGTTATTGGGGTAAAGAACAATTACAATGTGTTATGGATATATAGGTATATATCTGGATGTCTAAATGGTATCTCAATATTCCTTATAATAGTATAATTTTTGATATGCAAATATTATCCAGTGATAAACTCGTAACACAGCTTGTGACCAAAAATGAAGAGTAAGCAGGGCGCTGGGTGGCTCAGTTGTTAAGCGTCTGCCTTCGGCTCAGGTCATGATCCCAGCATCCTGGGATCGAGCCCTGCGTTGGGCTCCCTGCTCAGCAGGAAGCCTGCTTCTCCCACTCTCACTCTCCCTGCTTGTGTTCCCTTTCTCGCTGTGTCTCTCTTTGTCAAATAAATAAAAAAATAAAATCTTAAAAAAAAAAATGAAGAGTAAGCATAAGGCAAAATTGTATCTGGTAGGGGAGCTAAAAATTCTGCTTTGGTACACAAGGTTCAGAAAGCAAGCTCAAGACTTATACAATGTCCTTAAAGTATGGCTAATGGTGAAATGAGATCGAGTCAGTAAAAAAGACTAGCACTTATAAAAAACATGCCTGCTTCAATATTATCTCTACCGTCAAAATGGGATTTATAAAAATTTCTGGTTATGGGTAATTAATTAGAAATCACATCCTCTCAGTAAAATAGCAAATTTAATTTTCATGAACAAGCCAGAATTGGAACCCAAATCCATTTGCGTTGTTTTAGTCAGGTTTGACTAGTTTATGTTGTGGCACCAAACAACCCCAAATGGTTGTAAATTAAAACAAAAAGGATGGGTTTCTCGCTCACACTGTATATTCATCTTGGCTTAGATGACGTTATGTTTTCTGTTGAGCTCACTCATGGATACAGACTCAATCTTTATCATGAATATTGTCTGTCATCATGGCAGTTGGAAAAAAAACACAAATCATGCACCAGTTCCTAAACACTTTTGTCTGGAAATGACACCTATCAAGTCCACATATATTTCCTGACTCAAATCAGAGCAGGCTCCAGCGCACAGATGGATTTCCTATCCATTCCTCATTAATAGCAAACCACTTGTACTCATGTAGGTCCTTGAGTGCAGATGGCTTTCTCTACGTTTGTTATATACATGGGCTAAAGATGACCAATGAATACTGGTCTCTATGTTTACTTCTTCACAGTAGGGTGGGACGGTTAGCTCAAAGCCCATCAGCACCAAACTCAAATTCCTTCACATCTAACTGCTTTAAATATAGCCCAATTAGAATTTTAAAAAAATAATTTGAGAGACTGCCTGCTTTTCATACCCTTGAAACTGAATCCGGCACCTGCTAGCCTTGGATTAGATAAATTCAGTAGCAATAAAAGACCTCAAACCACTGTTGGGTTTCAGGGCTTTCTGACCTAGAGACAATTCCGTATTACATTGAAAAAGAGGTTGTGAATGTTTGGGCTAGTAAACTATTTAAAGCTAATATCTACCGAGTATTTACCTTATGTGTAGAAATAATTATAACAGCAGACTTACATGGTAGATACCTAATTTTATGGTCAAGTAACACAGGCCTAAAGATGTTATATAACTTTTTCAAAGTCAATATTGCTGGTAATTGATGTAAATTTGACTCCAAATTAGGGCTCTCAAACTTCAAAGCCTGGGCTTTTATTGTGTATTATTCTGTCAAATCATGATCAAAACATAATCATTTGCAGTGTAATAGTTGACTAAGACCCAAAATAAAAATTTTAAAGACCTGGATTATATCTAAGTATTTTCTTTTTCCAATTTTTTGAAATAATTTTCAAAGTGCTTCATTTTATGTATTTTGTCAAGATCTTTATGAGATACCTTCTACCAATAACATAATTTCATGTTTATTTGCCCAGTTATTCTAACTTTTAGGTACAAATCCATTTATTTTATGTGCCTAACAGAAGCAACAAATTGGTGTTTTGAGGATATGAATTTGATTATAAGGTAGAAGTGTTGTCTGAAAATAGACATTATAATTACACAGTATCATTATTACACTGTCATTAGAGATTATTTTAAAATATAGTAGGCCAGAAAGATGATGCATATTATGCATGAATCATCTTTGTATTTGGTGTGTATGTAAAAAGGAAATAGAAAGTTAATAAGTGCTTTAAGATGATGAGAGTTTCCCTGAATTCTACTGTTTTTTTTCTCTGATTTAAATTTCACTTGAATCAGGCATCATTTTTTCATTTTGTAGGAATTCTCAGTTTGTGACCTTTCTGAATTAAAAGTGAGATAAGAATTTTAGATGATTTAAAGCAATATTTTAAAACATGTTAAATCATCAGTTTCAGTTTCTTATAAATAAGAATTGTCACTCTTTTCTGTTGCTTAATATGATGCATAAGATTTATGATCCATTCAAGAAACAAGAAGATTGAATACCCAGAGGTTTTTAAATGAAATAAATCCTATTTTAGTTAAAATTGAAATGTTGAATTGAGTTTAGAAGCAAGTGAATAAGTAGTATAGAATGTAATTTGGAGAGCACAATGGCAAATTCAAGAATTATCTGAGTTAATATACTACATAAAACTGTTGAGAAGACAGACCATAGAGCTGAGTGACAGTCCATTTACTTCACTCCCTCAGGTTCCTCATCTATAAAGTAAGTAGAATATAATAATATTATACCTATAAGTTATTCTGCAGTTTTAAACATCTTAATCTGTGGGAAAATAATGAACTCCTACAGTGTGCCAAAGCATAGATTTTTAAAAATAAACAAGTAATAATGCCCTAAAACCCACATTATCTTTTAAGAAAGAACGCTGTCTTGTTTACTCTTTCTCTTTTGTTAAAGAAAGTGAATTAGTTAACAAATTAGCATATAGGATATATGTAGAATAAGTTATTTAGCAATTAATTTGGAGGAAAAATCCATTAAAACTGATTTCAATTGGTTATTTGTAGTTTTCAGAATTTGAAAATGACAAATTCTATTCATAGTTTTAATAGGAAATAGAGATTATAATAGGAAGTCATGTTTTTGAAAAGTCTTCCTGTGTTCTATGCCCATAAAGACTTAAAAAAAATACCCCACTGATTTTTTTCCTTCTTATAAAAACAATGCATTTTCCTTGTAACTAGTCAAAACATTCATGGTTCATAAAGAGAAAAAAAATATATTTCTGGGTAAGTAGTGACATGGAATAAGTCCCTGACACTCTCCCTTCCATATTCTTCTCTGAAACAATATAGTAGAGACAAAGAAGTTTAAACATTATGACTGATGCTTTTCTAAGTACTGATTACAATTGGAGCAGAGGGAGGGTTTTCCTGGGGGAGAAAGAAGACAGGTGATCTGGTCTAATATCTTTGTAAACAGTGTGATAACTGATCTCTTGGTAAATAGACTAATGATTTGCTAGGAGTGTCTTCATTTATGGAATGCTTTGAGCAGGATGTCCTTAGTTCAGGATAACTGAACCCAAGATCTGTGGAGTAAGGGGGCACGGCTTCCTGACCAATGTCACATAAGCTGGTTGAGCATCTATATATAAAATGGACACTTTTCATATTCTAAATGCTCTCCATTTGTGAGATTACTTGAAATCTCACTTAAGATATCATCTACTCTGAGCCATAGAATGTGATGCAGAAAAGGAGGATCTGTGTAGCCATATGAGTTGTCTTAGATCTCTATTTTATCTGTGGCTCTTAATTTCTTATATTCCAGAACTTATTATAACGCTTGATACTGTGTCAGTGTGATTTAACAATCTAATGTTTGTGTCACTCACATAAACTAAAGCAAGTTGAGATAAAGTGTGTGACTGAGATATCATTCTATGTAGATCTCCATCAAGGATGAATAGGACTTTGTTTTCTCTGCACCTGTTAGACCAGTGGAATGGGACGAAGACATGTAATTTCCTGATTATCTGAAGGAAGTTGGCATTTGGAAACTTATGGATACTTTTCAGAGATGGGATACTGCTATTTGTAGTTTTTATTCTTGGATGGGTGACATAATCATGCTAATATTGATGGAACTGGTGGCGCCTGGATGACTCGGTTGAGCGTCTGCCTTCGGCTCAGGTCATGATTTCAGGGTCCTGGGATCCAGGCCCGCTTCGGGTTTCCTGCTCAGGCTTACCCCTCTGCCTGCTGCTCTGCTTACTTGTGCTCGCTCTCTCTCTTTCTTTCAAATAAATAAATAAAATCTTAAAAATAAATTGATGGAACTGGAGGGTAGGTAGTGAGCCAGAGCTACTGATATATGCTGCATTGCTTCCAATCTATATACTTCAGAAATGCAACCATTTGAAATACCAACCTTAGACCTGGATAAGAAGGGTCCTTTAACTAGGCTGTGTACTTTAGATGGCCTTACTCTGGCCTTCCATTGGCTGAAGGCCATTTCAAGGCTAGGATTCTATAGAACCAAAGGGATTATCTATATGAGTTCATACTGTTGCTTCTACCCTGCAAATCAGTATTTACTGCCCAAATGGTCTTGAACCTATTTCAGAAACCTATGGTGGTTTCCTGAGTCTGTCTTCCCAAATATGGACTACATAGCTGGTGTGCACACCTTGGGCTCAAGAGTTCATGGGCTGTGTATGAGCAATAGACATGCAGTACACACAGAGCCTCAGCAAGCATGAGACTTCTCAAAATTCACAATGGAACTAGATACAAATTAAAAAGAGAAGGAGACAGGACAGGGACTGGCCACTGGTGGTAGAACTATGAGTTACAAAACTCTAAATTTAATATTCCTGCCTATCTATCTTCGTTAAAATTAGGGGAATGGAACTATGTCCTTTTTATTGAAGGTACAGAGAATTTCCATAAACTCTGTGCCCCACACATGCATAGCTTCCCCATTACCAACATTTCTCACCAGAGAGGTACATTTGTTACAACTGATGAACTTTAACTGACACATCATTATCACCCAGAGTCCATAGGTTACATTAGGGTTCACTCTTGGTATTGTACATTCTATGGTTTTGGACAAATTGGTTTGGACAAATGACATATATTCACCATTATAGTATTGTACAGAATATATTCACTGCTCTAAAAATCCTCTGTGCTCCATCTATTCTTCCTTCCCCCAACCCCTGGCAACTACTGATCTTTTTACTACTGTCTTCATAGTTTTACCTTTTCAGAATGACATGTAGTTGGACTCATACAATATGTAGCTTTTTATGATTGGCTTCTTTCACTTAGCAATATACATTTACATATCCCGAGTGTCTTTTCATGGTTTGATAACTCACTTCCTTTTAGCACTAAATAATACTCAATTGTCTGGATGCACCCCAGTTTATCCATTCACCAACTGAAAGGCACCTTGGTATTTTTTCCCTAGGTTTTGGCAACTATAAATAAAGCTGCTATACACATCAGTGTGCAGGTTTTTGCATGGCTTTAAGTTTTCAACTCCATTGTGTAGATACCAAGGATCGTAATTGGTGAGTCATATGATAAGAATATGTTTAGTTTTGTAATAAACCACCAAACTGTCTTCCAAAGTGTCTGTATTGTTTTACATTCTCACCAGTAATGAATGGGAGCTCCTGTTACTCCATATTCTCACTAGCATTTGGTGTTTTCAGTGTTCTGGATTTTGACCATTCTTATAGACATGTACTGATATCGCATTGTTTTATTTTTTCCTGATGTTGTATGATGTGGAGCACCTCTTCATATACTTATTTGCCTTCTGTATATTTTCTCTGGTGAAGTGTCTGTTAAGGTTATGACCCACTGGTCAACTGGGCTGTTTGTTTTCTTATTGTTGAGTTTTAAGAGTTCTTTATATATGCATATATGCTGGATACCCATCCTGTATCAGATAAGTCTTTTGCTAATATTTTATCTCAGTCTGTGGCTTGACTTTTCATTCACTTGACATTGTTTTTCACAAGGGATAATTTTTTTAATTCTAATAAATCCAGCTTATAAATTCTTTGTTTATGAACTGTGCCTTTGGCATTCTATCTAAAAAGTCATCAACAAACCCAAAGTCACCTAGGTTTTCCCCCATGTTATCTTCTAGGAGTTTTGTAGTTTTGCATTTTACATTTAGGTCTGTGATTCATTTTGAATTTCATGAAGAGTGGAAGGTCTATATTTAGATTCACTTTTTGCACGTGGATGTTCAGTTGTTCCAACATCATTTGTTAAAAACAGTATCTTTTCTCCATTGCCTGTCTTTTGTGAAAGATCAGTTGACTATATTTATGTGGGTTTATTTTTGGGCTCTCTATTCTCTTCCATTGATCTATTTGTGTATTATTTCACCAACACCACATATATTAACCTTTTGTCAGCATTGTCTAGATTTTTAAATATTTGGATATTTGGTATGTACAGCTTGTTTTTACTCTTGTACAAAGCACAGCAAATCTTGAGGCAGGTCTTCAATACTTTTTTTTAAGATTTTATTAATTTATTTGATAAAGAGAGCTATTGAGGGAGAGGATGAGAGGGGACAGGGTCAGAGGGTGAAGCAGACTCCACGCTGAGCAGGGAGCCTGATGCAGGACTCAGTTCTGGGACTCCGGAATCATGACCTGAGCTGAAGGCAGTCACCTAACCAACTGAGCCATCCAGGCGCCTCAGGTCTTTAATACTTTCATCAAAAGATATCTGAAATAAAATTTGAAATTACTGGTAGGATTTTTTTTTTATCCTTGCCTCCATTTTACCTTATCCACCTATTCCACACCCTGGTGCCAGAGCTCTTTCATTTTAGATATTTCTTTTTTTTTTTTTTAAGATTGTATTTATTTATTTGACAGAGAGAGATAGTGAGAGAGAGAGCACAAAGCAGGGGGAGCGGCAGGCAGGCAGAGGGAGAGGGAGAAGCAGGCTGCCCGCAGAGCAAGGATCCCAATGTGGGGCTCGATCCCAGGACCCTGGGATCATGACCTGAGCTGAAGGCAGCCATTTAACCCACTGAGCCACCCAGGTGTTCCTCATTTTAGATATTTCTAAACACCATAACCCATTGTGAAACCTAAACTTCTGTATATTTACCTCAAATATGCCCTTGCTATATTTGTTCTTTCACCTTACACCTATGGTTTTATAATTCTTTAATTTTCTTGCAGTGTATCTGGACACTTGTAGCATCCTTCCTTACCAAACCTAAATTCTTGTTTTTCATTGGTACTGTGTCTCAGCAGACTCTTCTCTTCCATCTCACTAGGCCTCACCATTCCTACAAGAGTCTACAATCTTCTCCTTCTCTTTGTTTGGGCTGCTGAGTACTAAAACAAAAACCTATATGAACAGGTCAAGTGGTGAAATGGTCTATTGAGGGGTTCTAATTTCCAAAGGGCCGTGAGTACACCCATCAAGTCTTTCACTGTCATGGTCAGCTCCTTTAGAACATTTGTTTTTCAGGAATGATTCCAAAATTTTATTCTATTCTTAAAGCTCAAACTAAGGATTCTTAAATCTGCCTATATATTTTTTAACAACTTGAATTGGAGTTAATAATTTGGTAACTTTCATCCTGCTTTTAGGTTTGTTCATCCAGAAAAAAACAATTACTTCTTTTTGCTCTTGTTCAGTAATATACCATATATATTTTTTTCTTTTTGCCTATTGTCCCCTTCACCAGTTTCTCCTATACCCAAGCCCCCACCTCTGGCAACTGCCAGTGTTCTCTGTATCTATGAGCTTTTCTATTTTTTTAGTTCCACACATAAGTGAGATCATTACTACTTGTCTATCTGTCTGACTTCACTTAGCATAATGCCCTTGACATCCACCCATGTTGCTGAAAGTGTCAGGATTTCAATCTTTTTTATGGCTGAATAACATTCCATTGTGTATGTATACCACAGTTTCTTTATCCATTCATCCATAGTGGACACTTAGGTTGTTTCCATATCTTTACTATTGTAAATAATGCTGAAATGAACATCAGGGTATATATATCTTTTCTAATTGGTGTTTATTTATTTCTTCCGATAAATAACTCAGAAGTGGATTTGCTGGATCATATGGTAGTTCCTTTTTTTCTTTTTTCTTTTTTTTTAAACTTCCATACCATTTTCCATAGAAGCTCCACCAATTTACATTCCCACCAATAGTATACCAACAAGAATTAAGAATTCCTTCTTCTCCACATCCTAATACTTGTGATTTCTTATTATTTTAATACTAGTCATTCTAACAGGTGTGAGGTGTTATCTAATTGTGGTGTAGATTTGCATTTTCCTGATTATTGATGCGGACCAATTTTTTCATTTGCCTGTTAGCTATCTGTATGTCTTCTTTGAAAAAAATGTCTATTTAGATCTGCCCATTTTTTGATTGGATTGTTGGTTTTTATACTATTGAGTTGTGTGAGTTTTGTATTTTTTTATACTTTGGATATTAATCCCTTATCAGATATATGATTTGTAAATATTTTTTCCTGTTCAGTAGGTTGTCTTTTCATTTTGTTGATGGTTTCTTTTGCTGTTCAGAGGCTCTTTAGTATGATGTAGTCATGCTTACTTGATTTTTCTTTTGTTGCTTTTGCTTTTGGTGTCAAATTCAGAAAATCATCACTAAGATGTATGCCAAGGAGCTTACTATTTAAGTTTTCTTCTAGGAATTTTATGGTTTTAGGTCTTATTTTCAAGTGTTTAATCCATTTTGATTTATTATTTTTTAGCATGGTATAAGATAGTGGTCCAGTTTCATCCTTTGCATGCGGTTGTCCAATTTTCCTGACATCATTTATTGAAGAAACTATCCTTTCTCCATTGTATATTCTTGGCCCTTTTGTTTTAAATGAATTGACCATATATATCTGGGTTTATTTCTGGGCTCTCTATTCTGTTACACTTATTTATGTGTCTGTTTTTATGACAATGTCATAATATTTTAATTACTATATTTTTGTAATATAGTTTGAAATCAGGGAGCATTATGCCTTCAGCTTTTTTTCTTCTTTCTCAAGATTGCTTTGGCTATTGAGGGTTTTCTGTGGTTCCATAGAAATTTTAGGATTATTTGTCTTATTTCTTTAAAAATGCCATTGGAATTTTAAGATATTGCATCAAATTTATAGATTGTGTTGGGTTGTATGGAGATTGAATCAGTAACCAAAAACCTCCCAAACAAAAGTTTCCAGAACCAGATGGCTTCACTAGTGAATTCTACCAACCATTAAAAAAATAATTAATACCAACCTTTTTCAAATTCTTCCAAAAAAGAAAAGAGGAGGGAACACTTTGTAACTCCTATCTGAGGCCAACCCTGGTACCAAAACCAGATAAGGATGCCACAAGAAAAAAATTACCAGCCAACATCCCTGATAAACAAAGACGTAAAAATCTTCAACAAAATACTATAAAATCAAATTTAACAATATATTAAAAGGATCATATATCATGATCAAAATGGGATTTATTACATGGATGCATGGATGGTATAACATCTTCAAATCCATTTGATATATCACATTAGCAAAAAGAAGGAGGAAAATATGATCATCTCAATAGATACAGAAAAAGCATTTGGCAATGTATTTCTGTCCCAAAGTAATATATATTTTTATGTGGTTTCCTGTCCTGCTGGTTTGCCATTGCTCTGTAAACTCTTCTTACTTGAACAATAGATTGCTAATTTTATATGACAATGAATAGGCTCATAGATATTAAAACACACTTATGGAAACTACAAGTATAGTTAATTAATGGAACCCATAATTGTTCAAACATGGAATAACCCTGTACCCAATTGATTATATATAAATATATATACTTATATGATATAAAACAGTAACATATAATCCAATAGTAATTTCTAATTAAATACAAAGAAAAAAGATGCACTAAAGAAATTTACTAAATATGGTAATGGTGTTTTATCAAAAATAAAGTACAATACTCATACTAAATGCTAAAATAATAAATGAACTTATGTGAGTCATAATTAAGAAAGAGATGTCTACTACCAGTACTATTGTATTTTTTGAAAAGATTTATTTATTGGGGCACCTGTGTGGCTCAGTCATTAAACGTCTGCCTTCAGCTCAGGTCATGATCCCAGGGTCCTGAGATTGAGCCCCACATCGGGCTTCTGGCTCAATGGGAAGCCTGCTTCTCTCTCTCCCGCTCCCCCTGCTTGTGTTCCCTCTCTCGTTGTGTCTCTCTCTGTCAAATAAATAAAATCTTTAAAAAAAAAGATTTATTTATTTACTTCAAAGAGAACAAGAGAGAGAGAGCACAGGGGGAGGGGCAGAGGGAGGAGAGAGAGAGAATCCTCAAGCAGACTCCCTGCTGAGCATGTTGCCCAAGGTAGGGCTCCATCCCAGGACCCTGAGATCATGACCTGAGCCAAAGTCAAGAGTTGGATACTTAACCTACTGAGCCACCAGGCACCCCTATTTTAAAACATTTTTTAGAAGTCGTAGCAACTTTAATAAAATCTGAATATGAAATTAATAAATCTTGAAAATTGAGCTAAAATTATTTTAATTACAGCTAAGATAATGAGGTGCAAAAATGACATGAATTAAATATAATTGAAAATTGAAGATGCTTGAAGAAAAGAAAAAGTACAATGATTAATAGCTCTTCTTTATTTTGGCAGTGACTAATCTTGAATATGTAATAAACATACAATTTGTATATGAAAAATTGAAATTTTTATCAATAAGTTAGGTTTGGGCCAATGTTGGTATTAAGTTAAAACATCCTTTATTACTAGTTTGGTGGATTTTTTAAAAATTTATGAATGTACATTATATTTTATCAAACAGTTTTGCTGCATCTGTGTAGGTGATATTTTTAAACTACTATTTTTATGATTGAATAAATTTAATAGATATTCCATTATTAGCACTTTCTTAGGTTCCTTGGGAAAACTCAGTTTGTCTATTATACATTTTATCCTTAGAGTAATTTCACAAATAATATTGGCTTTTAATTATCCTTTCTTGTATATGCTATTACACTGGCTTCATAAAATAGGTTGGGACTGTTTCCTCTTTTACTGGTCTATCAAAGAGATTAATAATAAGATCATAAATTATTTTTCCTTTTGTGCTTGACAGAATTGTTCTATAGAAAAAAAATGAAACTCAATGTTTTTAATGGGGAGTGGATTTCAAATAGTTATTCATTTATTTTATATTTACTGACCTATTCGAGATTTCTCCTATTTGAGTCAGTTTTGGAAAGTGGTAGTTCTAGCCAATTGTTTAGTAAATTTTTATTTTAAAATGTATTGGCATTTTTATATTATTATTTTGTTATCTTATTAATCTTTTGTGTGGCTGTAATGATGTCCTTTTTATTCCTAATGTTGCTTACATCTTAAATTTCTCTTAAAAATTCTGATGGAGGTTTAAATTTTTTGTTATTTTTATATTTTTCCTTTGTATTTTAGTCTAATAGTTATACAAAGAAATGTGCATATAATAATTATACAACAATAAGTTTTCACAAACTGGACACATCTAGGTAATACATCTAGATGAAGAAACAGAATCTTCCCCAGACTCTAAAAAACCTTCATGCAGGGCGCTTGGGTGGCTCAGATGGTTAAGCATCTGCTTTCGGCTCAGGTCATGATCCCGGGGTCCTGGGATCGAGTCCCGCCTCAGGCTCCCTGCTCGGCGGGGAGCCTGCTTCTCTCTGCTTCTGCCTCCCTTTCTCTCTCCCTGTCTCTCATGAATAAATAAATAAAATCTTAAAAAAAAAAACAAAAACCTTCATGCAGTAGTTGTCACTCCCCCACTGCCACCCCAACTATGCTCTGTATAGACATTTTTTTTCCAAATTTTTATTTAAATTCCAGGTAGTTAATATAGTGTAGTATTGGTTTCAGAAGTAGAATTTAGTGATTCATCACTTACATGTAATACCCAGTGCTCATTATAATAAGTGCCCTCCTTAATACCCATCACCCATTTAGCCCATCCCCCACCCACCTCCTTCTATCAACCCTATTTGTTCTCTACCTTTAAGAGTCTCTAATTTGTTTCCCTCTCTCTCTCTCTTTTCTTGCCTTCCCCTATATTCATCTGTTTTGTTTCTTAAATTCCACATATGAGTGAAATCATATGGTATTTGTCTTTCTCTGACTGACTTATTTGCTTTAATGTAATATACTCTAGTTCCATCCATGTCATTGCAAATGGTAAGATTTCATCTTTTTTAAAGATTTTACTTATTTATTTATGAGATAGAAAGAGAGAGAGAGAGCACAAGCAGGAGGAGGGGCAGAGGGACAAGCAGACACCCCACTGAGTGCAGAGCCCTACGCAGAGCTTGATCCCAGGACCCTGAGATCATGACACAAGCCAAAGTCAGATGCCTAACCAACTGAGCCACCCAGGTGCTCCAAGATTTCATTATTTTTGATGAATGAGTAGTATCCCATTGTATATATATGTACCACCTATTCTTTATCCATTTGTCAGTCAATGGACACTTGGGCTCTTTCCATAGCTAGGCTATTGTTGATAATGCTGCTATAAACATCTGGGTGCATGTATCTCTTTGAATCTTTATTTTTGTATCCTTTGAGTAAATACCTAGTAGTGCAATTGCTGGGTTTTAGGGTAGTTCTACTTTTAAGTTTTTGAGGATGTATAGACTTCTAACATCATGGTTTTTGTCATTTTGGTATTTTCTGTGGATGCCGGATTTCTGTTGATAAACATTCATTCTAGGTTTGTGAAATTCATCTATATAATTGCATGTCATTTTCAATTATTTATTCCCATTGTTGTGTAGTATTCCGCTGTATAAACTTAATAGAAGTTATTCATTCATTCTATGCTTGATCAGCTTTAGGGTGGTTTCCAGATTGGGGCTACTAATATGTGAGCGTTATGAGCATGTATAATACAATTTTTTGTTTTAAACACAGTTGGGAGTTTCTGGGGCATAAGGTATGCATGTATTCAGTTTTAGTAGATACTGACAAACAGCTGTCTAAAATGTTTGCCAAATTAAGTATCCCTCATTACCAATAACAATAGTATGTGAAAGTTCCTGTTAATCCAAATGCTTTTCATTACTTGGTATTCTCCTTCATTTCTCAATTTATTTTTATGAGTGTGTGGTATTATATTATTGTGGTTTAATTTACATTTATCTGATGCTTAATGTATATTTACTCTTAAGTTCCTATGTTATGAATTTACATTTTTTCTTGTATATTTTTTCATAAATCATTCCTTGTAACTTGTAACATAACTTTTGCCGGTTTTGTCACCTCTTAATTTCCTAATGTGTAAAATAAGTAGATCAAACAGAAATAGCTCTAAGTTACATTGAGTTTTAAACATCTTATTCAATCCATATGAAAAATGAATTCCTATAGTATGCCAAAACATAGTGTTACAAACCAAAATGATAGATATTATATATGTATAATTGATTAACTATTTGGCAGTTAATTTAGGAAAAAGGTCTATTCATACTTGACCTTAGTGCGTTATTTTTATTATTAAGAATTAGAAGGATGACAATTCCATTTACCATTCAAGTAGGAAAGAAAAATAGAAAGTCTTATGTTTGAAGAGTCACTATTTTCCCATTTAAACCCATATTGGATTTTAATATTGAGAGATTTAAAAATATACTTAATTTATTTGTCCCCAATTTTATTTATACATACAATGTGAGATATATTTTTATATATCAGTATACTTGATGAATTTGAAAGGGCAATTTTTATATAAAAAGGTATAGATTAGGTGATTAATGCCAAAAGAGGAAAGAAGGTGTGAAATAGAGTTCTTACTTGACTTCACCCATATGCTTTTTTCCTTTGCTGATTTTAATCTGTATTTTTTCTGCAATAAATCGTAACTGAGTAGAACAGTTTTTCTGATTTCTGAGTCCTTCTAGTGAATCTCCACACTTAAGGTGCTCTTGGGGACCCCATCTAACTTAAATAACCTATTTTTTCCACCTAAACAAAAGACCTTTAAATGGAATATTTTTAAATGTTGAATGTTACATAGATGAATAAATACATGAAAATTTGGCAGTTTTTATTGATAGCAAAATTACATACCATGTTGCAACTAAGCAGAAATGTATGTCCTTTAGAGTTGGTTTGCAAATAATTTTAAAATCATATCACTTAATGGCCATACACACATAAAATTTTTAAAAATGTGGAGCTGCTCTTATACCTGTTGGTTCAATACCTGTAGTTGCTGCCTATCTTCTTACATCTTAAATTTCTCTTGCTGCCAACCCATTTCTGCTATTACCGAGGCACCTCTAGGTCTCTGAGAAGCAGATTCTGAAAATGAGTCACTCATGTTAAAGTAGGAAAAAACAATATCAAGTCAATAGTTTGGTTTTGGATAGCTGCTGTGATGAGAAGCAAGTGCTGCATAAAAATCAATGTGGAACCTGAAATGAAGGTGATAGTGTTCAATCTGATTCCAAAGTTTCAGAAGTCCTGCTGTGCCCAAGAGTTCCTTGCATACACCCCAGTAAGTAATAGATGTTACTTAAAAATAATATTCGTATTCATTATTTTTTGAAGTGTTTATAAAGTTTTTAGGACATAAATACTAAGTTGTTTAGCCACTCAATAAACAATTATGTATTTCTTTTTTTTAAAGATTTTATTTATTTATATTTGAGAGAGAGTGTATGAGAGAGAGAGAAAGCACAAGCAGCAGAGAGGGGTAGAGGGAGAGGTAGACTCACCACCGAGCAGGGATCCCGATGCAGAACTCGATCCCAGGACCCTGGGATCATGACCTGAACTGAAGGCAGACACTCAGTCAAACTGAAGGCAGACACTCAACTGACTGAGCCACCCAGGCACCCAACAATTATGTATTTCTTTTGGCCTAAGGGTACTGTTGAATAAAACACAACACAACACTAAGAGTGCTGAGAACAGAGGAAGTTTGGGGATGTCTTATCTATGGCATTTTAATAATATAGAATCCCGGGCTTCCTTTACTTCAGAGTTATTGAACCAGGATCTAAATTTCATAGAGACCAACCAGAAGTTTAACAAGCACCCTCACTGACTCTGATAATTTACATCTACATTTTCAGAATTATTCTCTGTTTTTGCCTAGTGATTGTAGGTCTCATGAAGTTCAGCTTAATGATATTGCTCATATTCGTTATGGTCAATTGGTACAGTGTTTTATATTAATGTTGTTATTATTTTCATTATTATATGTATATGGGCAGTTTTGCAGCAATGCACAGGTTTCAAAGAAATCGTAATCTTCAGACCTCCCATTGGAACCAATTAGCACTTAAAATGTTTATCATGAAAACTCTAATTGTTCCTTAATACATGCACTCTCAATTAAATTTTAATGAGGTTATTTATTTAGTTCTTTTGACAATAGGCCTTTATATTCTACATGTGCCGTTGATGGTGAGTATTAATGAGCTAGTATAAAATAGTTCTATAAAAGGGACTTCCATATGATTCTTTGATTGGTGGAAGTGTTACAGTTTTGTCATTCATTAGCTTACAGATGTTGAGAGCAAAGGGCACCATTAATTATTTCAGGAAGACTTACCTCCAGCTCAACTGTAGAGAAAGAAAAAGGTTGTAGAGGAGTGTTGAATTAAAGCTAGTCATATGGATTAATCAGTATGAGAGATGCTGTGAGGGAAAAAGGTTGTGCAATAAAATCATTTGGAAAAAGCAGGATACAATGAATCTTCATGATTCTTCATCTCAATTTTCATATTAAGTGCCCTGAATATGTCTGTAATCAAGGTAAACATTGCTAAATTCAGTGATTGGCTACCAAAACTTCATTTTTTTTTTCAAGGTAACACTCAGTATCAGTCCAAATAATTAGCATTCCTAGCAAGATATTTTAAGAAGTGCTGTGTAAGAAATGTGATATAATATTCAATAGCACTCAGTGTTGATTGAATGTCCATTATATATCAGTCACTGCTAGATGCTGGGTGTGCAGTGATGAAGATAGGTAGGAATAATCTCTTATCCTCCTAGAAATAGTCAACTCAATAAATTGCTGAAATAAAGTATGGGCATATTTTATCACCACACTATGATTTGACATCATGTTCCAGGTGCAATCTGATTCAGTCTAAAGTGATCAGAGGAGAATTTTTAGAAAAGAGCTAAAGATGTGAAATAGGAGCAGTTGTGTGTGTGTGAGTGTGTGTATTTTGTAGTGCATGAGACAAATAGAAACACAGAGAGAGACAGAGAGAGAGGTAGGCAGGCTTGGGGGAGGTAGAGAGAGGTAGAGAATATTCCAGTTTTGGAAAATATCTTTAGGTACATTGCATTTAGTTACTCATTTACTGTCTTTTCCTACCAAAATAAAAGCTTCATGAAAGCAGAAATGGTATTTAGTTTCCCTTCAGATGTTGCTCCAGATAATGAGAATGTTGTCTAGAAGGCTGCAGATGCTTTAAAAAAAATAAGTTTGTTGAGTAAAAGAAAATGAAAATATTCAGTCCAGTTGAGCATAGATTGAAAAAGCTTAGCACGAAGAGAAAAAGTGTATAGCAGAAACAAGCTCTTGATTCATTGCCATGTGTTATGGATTGAATATTTGTGTCTCTCTAAAATTTGTATGTTGAAGCTCTAGTCCCCAGGGTGAAATGGTATTTGGAAATGGAGTCCAAAGTAATTCAGGTTAAATGAGGTCAGGGTGGGGTCCTGATCCAATAAAATTAGTGTCCTTATAAGAAGAGACACGAGAGAGCTGGCTGTATCTTTCTCTGATGGATGTGAACTGAGAAAGGGCCATGTGAGGATATGGTGAGAAGGTGGCCATCTATAAAGCAGGAAGAGAGCTCTCACAAAACAACAACAACAACAAAAACAAATTTGCTGGCACCTTGATCATGGGCTTCTAGCTTTCAGAATTGTGAGACAATACATTGCTGCTTAAGCTACAGTCAGTGGTATTTTTTGTTATAGAAGCCCAAGCACACTAAGACAATAGGCTTTATCATTTAGTATATATTCTCTGCCAAATGAGGAGGCATTTAAAGTTTTTAAGCAAGAGCATATTAGAAACTCACTCTGACTGCAATGTAGAACATGGTTGTAGGCTACTGTGGAGAAGTGGCCATGGAAGGTTTAGATGTATTTGAAAATGTAGATTGACAGAATTTTATTGCTAATTGCATAGTAGAATTATGACTATAAATTCAAATTTGGGTTATTGGGGAAAGCTGAAGTGTTCAGTGTTGGTCATGTTGAGTTTGATGTTATAAGATATCTAACAAAGACATCCAAAAAGCAGTTCGATATATATATGTCTGAAAGTGGAGGAGAAGGATGACCTTGAAATACAGAATTGCTCTTCACTGAAATTTATGTGAGACTTCAATCCATGGGGAGATTTTAAAAAAGTAGTAGAGAAGAGAACCTAGAAAACAGACCTAAGGAAGAAAAAAACCCAAAGGGCTAGAGGAGCCAAAGAGCTTGCAATGAAATAGGTCCAATCATAGAGTGGAAACGTAAAGGAAGGAGATATTTGTGGAAGAATTAGTAGAAGGAAAAATGGGAATATTATAAATGATTTCACATTGGACATAGTATATTTCTTCAAGTCATGAAGAAAAACATTTCCTCCTTCTAAACCTGACATAAAGAGCAAGATGTGGGTAAAGGTAGTCAAAAGGTACAAACTTTCAGTTATAAGAAAATAAGTTCTGGGGATGCAGTGTACAACATGATGATTGTAGGTAATAACAGTGTTTTTATATTTGGAAGTTATTGAGAGAATGGATCTTAAAAGTTCTCATCAGAAGGAGCAAACAAATTTTGTAACTCTGCGAAGTGATGGATTGTTAACTAAACTTGTGGTAATCATTTCACGGTATGTACTTATACCACATCCTCGTGGCATAGACCTTAAACTTATACAATGTTTTTTTTTTTTTTTAAGATTTTATTTATTTATTTGAGAGAGAGAGAGAGAGCACATGAGAAGGGGGAGGGTCAGAGGGAGAGGCAGACTCCCCGCTGAGCAGGGAGCCCGATGCGGGACTCGATCCTGGGACTCCAGGATCGTGACCTGAGCCGAAGGCAGTCGCCCAACCAACTGAGCCACCCAGGCGCCCAAACTTATACAATGTTATGTGCCAATTTTGTCTCAATAAAAATGAAAAAAAGTGATAACCTATATTCAAATACTTATTCTACTTATCAAAATTTAATTTCAAAATGAAAGAAAATAAAACTACTCTGATATCCATCTTAGCTGCCTGTATGTAGAAATCCTTCTAATACGAGGGATTATTTTACTTTTCAGAACATATCCATCATCAAAAACATGTTTAGATTACAACATTAAACCTCTTGCTAAACATGGTTTTGTGGGCCCTACACAAGCACAGGAGTCACACATTTACAAAAATATCTAATGTGTATTATACAAAATATTGTTAATTATTTAACAACAAATATTTCACTATTGCAAAAATATAAAGAATGCAAGAAAAAGTTCTATTTATACATATTAGAATGGGAAAGAAAAGAACATTTAATTAAAATACATGGTGAGGCGCCTGGGTGGCTCAGTCGTTAAGTATATGCCTTCAGCTCAGGTCATGATCCCAGGGTCCTGGGATCGAGCCCCACATTGGGCTCCCCTGCTCAGTGGGAAGCCTGCTTCTCCCTCTCCCACTCCCCCTGCTTGTGTTCCCTCTCTCACTGTCTCTCTCTGTGAAATAAATAAAATCTTTAAAAAAATAAAATAAAATAAAGTAAAAGGTGAGTAAAGCCTTGATCCTAAAACACCTGATCACATAATTAAAGTAGTTAAGGGAAAAAAATGACAGGCTTTATAATAATAGTATGGTGGTTTGAGTATTAAATTTTAAATTTCTCAATATTCAAATACATTTGATTTTTATTTTATAGTTAAGCAATTTATACAGACTCTATTTTAAAGTGCTCTGCTGTGACAATCTTGAATACCTTTTAATATTTCATCATACTTAATGTATGATATTTGCTGCAAGTTTGTTTATAGTTATATTTTATCAGATGAAGTAAATTCCTTTCTATTCCGACTTTGCTAAGTTTTGCTTTTGTGTTTGTTTTACTCATAAATGGCAAGTTTCTAAAATTGCCTTTTCTGAATTCATCAAAATATATGTTTTTATTTTCCTTTACTGTGTTGATGTGGTAAATTACATTCATTAATTTTCTAATGTTAAACTCTGCATTTTTGGAATAAAACCAACTTGATCATGAAAAAAAAAAAAAGTGCTCTGCTGTGGAATTCAAGTGTATCTTAAGTCCCACCACCAAGATGATGACAGAAAAATATGGAGAAAAATTATTTTCTTTCTGTTTCAGCTTACAAATGAGATTCTTCATTGTCACTTGTCTCTGGGGATGAAATGCAAAATATTAATATAGGCAATGAATAGCATTTTGCCATATGAATGGTATAGTAAACAAAAGAAAGGGAGTGTTGAGGAACAAAAGAATATTGAGTAAAAGGGAGACTTACAGAACAGCAATGTTTTTAAGCACTGCAATTATTTCACTAGACAATCTTCCACTAGGAAAGTTTTTTAAATATGTACTTATTTTTTTTGTAGAGAGATTTAGTCTATTTAATGATACTTCTTTTGGGATTATATTAACCATATAAGCTTACAATTTCTTATGAGAAGCTTAGTAATGCAATTTCCCAGACGTTTATATTTAGGAGAATGGCATTAGAGTTGTTTTGAAAGAATTTATAATTTCTGAAAAATATTGATCTAATTATTTAAGTGTAAATATTAATTGCTTAATAAGAGAGGAACAATGTGTTTTGGGGCCTAAAGTTTTTATAATTTTTGATAGCCTCTTTTACTTTTTTATTTTTTAAAGATTTATTTATTTTAGAGATAGAGAGGCAAAGGGGGGAGAGGGGCAGATGGAGAAGGAGAAAGTCCTAAGCAGACTCCTGAGATCATGACCTGAACTGAAACCAAGAGCTGGATGCTCAACCAACTGCACCACCCGGGCTCCCTGATAGCCTTTTTTAAAAAACAGGGCATAGGGGCGCCTGGGTGGCTCAGATGGTTGGGCGTCTGCCTTCGGCTCAGGTCAGGATCCCAGAGTCCTGGGATCGAGCCCCATATCAGGCTCCCGGCTCAGCGGGGAGCCTGCTTCTCCCTCTCCCTCTGCCTCTCCCTCTGCTTGTGCTCTCTCTCTCTGTATCTCTGTGTCTCAAATGAATAAATAAAATCTTAAAAAAAAAACCAGGGCATAAAATTATAAATAATAAATTCAGTAATTTATGTCCACTTATTTACATTGAGAATGAAATGACAAAAATATAAATTATAAAATGCTTATTACTACCATAAACATAATAAAATTCAAAAAGTAAATAATTATTAATCTTTTGACATCTCTAATTGTTCTGATATTTTTGGCTTGCATATTCATATTTCCTCTTCATGTGACCATGATTTTATAATAAAATTTTCTATAGAAGAAATAAGAAGGTAATTTGGAGTTTCCTCTATTATAGTTGATCAAAATTTGTTTTTAATTACTGAGATTTGACTCTCCACATGGACGTGTTCACTCAAGAGTAGCACTGTAGTTAACACTACAAATGTGTGTTATAACAACTAGGAATTCTGATAAGTTCTCTTTTGCATGATTCCAGTGAGAAAGGTAAAAGAAAAAAGTATTGTGCATACACAATATATTGTGTATACTGCATTACACATAGTGCGTTATATATTCCTGATAGGAGAATTTGATTAAAAATTGACTAGAATTAAATCTTCCACTTGTAATTTTCCTCATGAAATTTTTAGAAGAATTTGCGTGACTTCCTTCTTATTCTGTTCATTTTAAACTTTGTTACTCTTCCACTGTGTGCAAACATCCCATGCAAAGAATTATAGGGCACATTTTATCATGATAAGCCCTCATTCCCTGAGTCTTCATGCTATGATGTTAGGTAAGTTGGCATAGTGGAACTCCTCTCTACTGGATGGCCACCAATAACCTAACTATATATTGAAGTCACTGCAGTTCACATAAAGACATTCCTCTATACTTTAATTAAATGTAGCACAAACCCAACTTCTTTCCTGGATCCCCAAAGTGCTCACAATCACTCCAGTAACTTATAACTGTCTATAAAGTACAGGGCTTTTACTTATTTCAGTCAAAATATTACTCTTGATTTTTTTTTTTTTAAATGTAGGATCACATGAACACATTGCTGGAGTTTCTCCCAAGGTCCAGAAGGGGTCCATGAAAGTGAATGGCACTGTGTTAAGCTTCATTAACTTCACATTAATCCACCTCTCTGCTTCCATTCTTAATCACACATTTTTATGACTACTAAAAACAGCTTCCCCGTAATAAAAATAATACATGATGTATTTCAGTGACTGGCAAGGTGATTAATTATAGGCTAAAATCTGGGTTATTCTTCATGAGAAAATAATTGCTATGATTATCTTTAGAACTGATATGCATTTAAATGAATTATTTTAAAAGAAATGTTCTAATTGTCTTGATTTTATAAAATTTCCAAATCTTACTCTTCTTATGGAAATCAGTTCTTGTAATACTAGAGTCTTAAGATAAATCACTTTAGTGATGACTAGTTAATAGAATGTCAAAGATAATGTTTGCACTTTATATTTTCCATTTACAATATTACTTTTTTTCCTAAAAACCAAAATTATTGTGAAATACTGAAACTATCATAAAAATCTAAATAGAAATACCTCTGGATTTTAGCATAAAGATGGCTTTATTTTATGTGAATTAATCAAGCCTCAACTGATTATAACAGATAATGTTTAAAAAGAGATTTTGCTTGAAAATACAGTATCTGACAATTTCAATGCAACAAAAGCAATTTGTCTAGTACCACTTTTATGCACTTACTTTTATAAAATAAGTGATGGGAAACGAATCCATACATGTTACAAAAAGACTTTTGATAGTCAGCTCTAACATGTAAATGGACTTTTAGCGTTGGTAACTTGGGCTATAGCAAACTGAATAAATCCTTAGTGACTTAGCAAACATTTTCACTTTAGCATTGAATTCAATGAAGTTTTCTCTTCTAATAAGCTTTGAGTTTGAGCTTAACTGTTCATTTATTTCTATTACATAGTGAAATTTGAGAGCCATTTCAGGAATCTGATCTGCACCCTAAGGAGAAACATTCTAAACAAACACAAGAAGCCTTTTAAGGGGATCCTGTGCATTCTTTTTTATTATGTTAGTGCATTCTTTATAACTAGTCATGTAAAAGTAGATATTATTAAATCTAAACTCACTTTTTTTTTCATCCAACAAGAAGCCATAACTTTATTAATGATAGAAACTACAAATTTCAAACCAAGCTGCAGTTATTCTTTTGAAACACCAAAAAAAGTCCTTGTTTTCAGATGGTTACATGTTAATTCCATAATAGCATTTACAATATCATTACTCTTGTTCTTCAGGGCTCGGACTGCCTTTGCTCTTGACACATTTGCTTGTGACATGACCGATTCTATGTCCTTAACCTCTACACCGGTTTCATCAACCTCTTCCTCTTCACTCTCCTCTTGTACAGTTGGAGTCTGTGTGTTTTCTTGAATGTTTGAGACAGCTTCACCTTGAACTTTGAATTTCTCAGCAGCTGCTAGTTGTGCTTGCTGAGATAAATCCTCGATCTTGGCTTCCCCAAAAACTATGTGGGTATCTTAAGCTGGGCTCTTGTAGACATCTGGTTTTGTGATGACAAAGAGGATATTCTTAGATTTCTGGATAGTGATTCTTGTAACCCCTGTAACCTGTCGAAGACCCAGTTTGGACATAGCCTTCCCTGCCTTCTTTTCACTCTGGCTCTGTTTTGCTTTACTGACTGGTTCTTCATCGATTCCAGCAGCTGCTGCCAGCTGGGCCTGTTGGGTGGTTGCCTGTGTGGAATCCTGTTCCTCAAGCTCTGGTACTGAGTCATCACTGTCAGATTCTGTTCCAGACCCTGTCTCAGGCTGGGGCTGTGGCAACTCCTGCTCTGTAGCAGGGACGGTTTCTGTGGCTTCACCAGGCATTTCTGGAGGGAGAAAAAAGGAGGCCTCAATTGACTGGGATCTGTTCTGCTGCCCAGCCCAGAGTCAAATATTCTTAAAAACTCTGTGTGAGGGGAACACGGAAACCCCAAACTCACTTTTATTGAATATTTTTCTTTGAACCTTTAATAACTTTCTCATTGTGACTTATAATTTCAAATTATGTCTGAAAAGGCAACAAAATATATTACACAGGATAATTCTTTCTGAAGTTCAATAATTGTCCAGACTCTCTCCATAGCCAAGACTGTGACATTTGGACATGATTTCTCTATCATGAGGTATTACTAATAAAATTCCAAAGATAGGTAGTTATATCTAAGTAGCATATAAATTTAAAGTTGTCTACATTCTAGAAAACACACAATAGGAACTAAAAGTGATTCACATTTACAAATACTTAAAAGGTGTAGGAAAACTGTTAATAAGAAATATAAAGCACCTAAGTTATCTTAATAATTTATTCTTTTTTTGAAGCTAAAGTGGGTCTTACATTAGAAAATTCTTCCACTAAAAGAAGTTTACACCAATGTATTTATTTTATAAGATATTTGTGTTTCTATTAAATGAGAACATTACTATATTTGGCCAAAGAACATCATATAAACAATCCAAGTCAAGTAGGTAAATTTTCATTATCAGAACAACTTAGATAAAATAAAAAGCTATAGAGTGATATATAAAAAATATTTCTGCCTGACTTCAAGCTCTATTACAAAGCTGTCATCATCAAGACAGTATGGTATCAGCACAAAAACAGACACATAGATCAATGGAACAGAATAGAGAACCCAGAAATGGACCCTCAACTCTATGGTCAAATAATCTTTGGCAAAGCAGGAAACATCCACTGGAAAAAAGACAGTCTCTTCAAAAATGGTGCTAGGAAAACTGGACAACCACATGCAGAAGAATGAAACTAGACCATTGTCTTACACCATACACAAAGATAAACTCAAAATGGATGAAAGACCTCAATGTGAGACAGGAATCCATCAAAATCCTAGAGAAGAACATAGGCATTAACCCCTTTGACACTGGCCACAGCAACTTCTTTCAAGACATGTCTCTAAAGGCAAGGGAAACAAAAGTAAAAATGAACTTTTGGGATTTCATCAAGATAAAAAGCTTCTGCACAGCAAAGGAAACAGTCAACAAAACTAAGAGGCAATCCATGGAATGGGAGAAGATATTTGCAAATGACATTTCAGATAAAGGGCTGGTATCCAAGATCTATAAAGAACTTCTTAAACTCAACATCCAAAAAATAATTAATCCAGTCAAAAAATGGGCAGAAGACATGAAGAGACACTTCTCCAAAGAAGACATACAAATGGCTAACAGACACATGAAAAAATGTTCCACATCACTAGCCATCAGGGAAATACAAATCAAAACCACAATGAGATACCACCTTACACCAGTTAGAATGGCCACAATCAACAAGACAGGAAACAACAAGTGTTGGTGAGGATGTGGAGAAAGGGGAACCCTCTTACACTGTTGGTGGGAAGCAAGCTGACACAGCCACTTTGGAAAACAGTATGGAGATTCCTCAAGACATTACAAATAGAGCTACCCTATGACCCAGTAATTGCACTACTAGGTATTTGCCCCAAAGATAGAGATGTAGTAAAAAGAAGGCACATGCACCCCAATGTTCATAGCAGCAATGTCCTCAATAACCAAACTATGGAAGGAACTGAGATGCCCTTCAAAGGATGAATGGATAAAGAAGATGTGGCTCATATATACAATGGAATATTACCCAGCCATCAGAAAGGATGAATACCTACCATTTGCATCAACATCGGTGGAACTGGAGGGGATTATGTTAAGTGAAATAAGTCAGTCAGAGAAAGACAATTATCATATGGTTTCACTCATATGTGGAACATAAGGAATAGAGCAGAGGACCACAGGGGAAGGGAAGGAAAACTGAATGGGAAGAAATCAGAGAGGGAGACAAACCATGAGAGACTCTGGACTCTGGGATCCAAACTGAGGATTACAGAAGGGAGGGAGTGGAGGGATGGGATAACCAGGTGAGGGTTTTAAGGAGGGCACATGTGATGAGCACTGAGTGTTATACACAACTAATGAATTTTTGAACGCTACCTCAAAAACTAATGATGTACTATATGCTGGTTAACTGAACATAATAAAAAATAAATAAAAATATTTCTTTGTAGAGTTATTGGATCCTATAAACACTATGTACTGAGTAATTTTAGAACACAAAAGTATTTACTGAGTAAATATACATTACAATTTTGAACATTAAGTAGGTGGAAATAGGAAGACCTCTTAAATATTTGCATGACTGTGTGACTAATAAGTGATTTGGTAGCATTTCTTAGAATCTTTGATGAAGCATGTACACCTCATGCCCAAGAATCTGCTTGTATAATTATGAATATGTAGGACAATCTAAGGTTAAGTGAAAATATCCAGGGTGAGCAGCACTACTAAAACAGATTGTTTAGGCTTTTGGAATTTGGTGGAATCTACCTTTGATTATGGCAGTGGGTATAATTTGCAAATATTCTGCCAAAATGCAGAGGCTGCATATTCCAATGTCTTCAGTGAATATGTGAAGAACCCCCCCCCAAAAAAAAGCCACTTTCTAAAAATAGAGAACTGTGGGCAATGTGGTAAATAGAGAGAACCTATCCCAACTAAAAACACTTGAACATATTCTTTTTAATATCATGCCATTCAATCAAGATATCTTCAGGCTACAGACGGACTGCAGGCCTTGAGTTTGTTATTCCCTGACACAATGACTTCTTTAAGCATGAGGAAAGTAAATGTGTTTGTCTTCCTTTGGTTACTTCCTAAAGTCTAGGAACCATGTCCTATATATTTTTGAGGAGATCCTAAAATCAATTTTAAGGCATAGTTTACACATAATAAAATTTACTAATTTTCAAGTGTTCAGCTCAGTGGGTTTGACAGATATGCAAACACAAATAACCATCACACACAAAAAAGGTATATAACATTTTCATCATCCCTGAAAAGTAAATTCACCCATGTTGCATTCAGTAAATCACTACTTCCAACGCTTGGCCTTGGTCAAAACTGATTTGTATCTGTCATTGTAGATTAGTCTTGTCTTTATATTTTTTCAGATAAATGAAATCATGCAGTTGGTACTCTTTATGTTTGACTTCTTCTGTTCAACATCTTATCTTTGAGGTATTATTGAGTGTATCAGTAGTTTGTTATACTTTATTGCTATTATTCCATTAAATAAGCAAAACAGCTTTTTTCATCTTTTCTATTGATGGACCCTTAATCTATTTCCATTTATGTCCTATTGTGAAAAAATTTGCTAAGGTCATTCATGTACAAAACGTTTTGTACGTTTCATTTTTTTTGGTTAAATACCTATGAATGTAGTTGTTTTGTCATATGTTAAATGTATGAACAACTTTACAAGAGACTGCCAAGCCACTTTCCAAAGTGGTTATGTTATTTAGCAGAGCATTAGAGTTCTCATTACATTATACCCTTGTCTATACTTGATATTTGTCTATATGTTTTCAAAATTTTTACTATTTCACTTGGTGTCTTAAAGGTTTTCATTTTGATATGATTTAGATTTCACTGATAAATAATGATGTTGAACATCTCATGTGTTCAATAGCCTTTTTCTGTATTCCTTTGTGAGGTGTCTTTTCCAATTTGGGGCCATTTTTATTTGGTTGTAATCTTATTATTAACATCTTTATATATTTTAGACAAATGTTTTTGTTTTATAGTTTTTAATATGCATTGTCTATATTTTCTGAAGTTCATCCCTAGGCACTTCATGTTACTTTAATGCTATTTTAAGTGATTTTTTTTAGGATGGTAATTGTTGCTATTACATTGAAATAAGACTGATTTTCATATTTTCACCTGGTAATCTGCACTTTCTACAAATGTATTATTTCTCATAGTATTTTTGTAGATTCCTTAGCATTTTTATTAGCATAACCTCTGTGAATAGACAGTTTTGTTTATTCCTCAAGATTTTTTGTGATTTTTATTTTTCCTTATAGCAACGACTACAAACTCCAGTAAAATGTTAAGCAGAAATTGTGAGATCAGACATCGTTGCCTTTATCCCTGAGGGAAAGTGCCAGTCTTTTTTCATTACACATGATATTAGTTATATATTTTTTTCACTATGCCCTTTAGTCTTTTCTGCATCTACTGAGACATGTTATTTTTCTTTTCTTCTTATTCTTAATGTTGTGAGCTAGTTCCATATATTCAATCAACCTTCTAATCCTAGGATAAATTCCTCTTGGTCACAACATATAATTTTATAAATATATTACATATGATATGCTAATATTTTAATTCACTTTTATTATGGTATAATTTACCTGCATATTTACTAATATTTTGTTAAGTGTTTTTGTGTGTGTGTCCATGTTTGTAGGGGATAGCAGTCTTTAGTTTTCTAGTAATGTTTTTCTCATATTTTCATAATAGTGGCTTCCTATGTTGAGTTTGAGGGTGTCCCTGCTTCTCTCTTTTTCTGAAAAAGTTTGTGTTAATATGGACATTATTTCTTCCTTCAAGGTGTCATGGAATTCATTTCAAAAGCCACTTGTATCTGGAATGTTCAGGTGAGAAGACTTTTACTTAAAATTCAATTTATTTGATATTCCTATTTATATAGGACTATTCATATTTTCTATTTCTTCCTGTGGATGTTTCATAGTTTGACTTTAAGTAATAGGTAAGTTTTGCCTATGTTGTTGGCCTACAATAATTCTTTTTTTAAATATAAAGTCATATTTTATCATTTTCTTAAGTTTTTATTTAAATTCCAGTTGGTTAATACACAATGTAATAGTAGTTTCAGGTGTACAATATAGTGATTCAAACTTCCATGCAACACCTGTTGCTCATCACAAGTGTGCTCCTGAATCCTGTTTAATATTCCCATCATTCATTCTGTTGTATCAGTGACTTTTGCTTTCTCTTTTTTTTTGTGATAAATCTAGATGTTTATCCATTTTAATATTTTTTTAAAGAATCAGTTTTTGTTTTTATTGATTTTCTCTATTATCTATTTAATATTTTGTTCGTTTCCACCCATCTTTATTATTTTTTTAAATTTGATAATTTCCTAGCTTTAATAGGTAGAAATTTAGATTGTTAATTTTAAATGTACCTATTTCTTTTTATAATGTACTCATTTAAATGTAAAAATTTCAATTTAAGCAGAGCTTTAAATGCATCTCTCACATTTAACTTGTTTTTATTGTCAGTAAGTTCAAATATTTTCTAATTTCCTTTGTCATTTTTTTCACCCAGAGATCATTTAAATTCATACTGTTTTATTTTAAAATGTTTGGAGATTGTCCAGATATCTTTTTGCTATTCATTTCTTATTTAATCTATTAGTCTCAGATACAATCCTCTCTATAATTTCAAACATTTTACATTTTTTAAGACATTTTACATTTTGACACTGGTTTATGTCCACTCTCCCCTACTATAGTTTGTCTTGGTGAAAGTTAGATGTGTTCTTCCCCTACCCCAACTTTATTGAGATATAATTGCCATATAACATTGTGCAAGTTTGAAAATATGTTCATGAAAATAGTGTATTTGATTATTGTTGGGTTACTGCTTTATAAGTATCAATTTGTAGAAACCATAGAGGAAATTTTGATGAATATGATTACTTATAAATTATAAATTTCTCTATGACTACAAAATCTAAAGAAAAGGCAATGTTGAAACTCTATGTGTCACATGTGGTAATATCATTCCCTTTTAATGAACTCTCATAAAGTTTGGTTGTTTCGTGTTTGTTGAGTAGAGGAAAACCAGTTTATAATTTACATTTTTTTTAAATTGCGATATAGTTGACATTAACATTATATTAGTTTCAGATGTACAGCATAATGAGTATCCTTTAACCTTGTCATTGCACTCCTCAGTACAGACCTGCTTAGATCTTTATTGTATAGGTCCTTAAGATAAATGTATCTGAGTTCTCATTTCAGTAGTGATTGTAGTAGCAACCTATTTGTTGGTAACTTGAATAACTGAATTGCAGTATATGCAATGACTGTAGGTTGGTGATAATGGGAAGGCAATGGTATTGTTAGTGCCTTCCAGTCAAAAACTTCCAGCAACACACCTATAATTGGGCTTTATTGTTCTTTGCAATGAGGGAGAACACATCACAGGGAATCATATGGTGTAGTAAGAGATTGTTGAATGAACTTACTATATAGCATTTAGGCACTTGTTAGGTGATTTGGGAGAAGGCTCTGTTCTGAGTTGGATGCTGTCAGAAAGCAAGTGAAAACTATGATTCACTGTCTTAATAAACTAGATCTGTTAGGAAGACTTAATTAAGGTTAAAGCAATACAGAGTGAAGAAGCAGCAGTCACTTACTTTAACCAGAATAGGAAAACATTTCTTCATTTTTGTGGTTTGGATGACGTGTTTTGGTCTATGTTCAGAATGATTCCTTGGTGGTCTTGTTTTTATCCTGATCTATTGCAGCCATGGAGTGGCTTTGCCTGAAACACAAAATTATGTAAATTCAACAGAAAAAGAGCAAGTCCTAGATATGAATATCAGGTCAGGTACCAGAAGTTAGAGGGTACTTTTATTTTTCTAAGTATAAGAGATGGAAAAGAAAGAGACATGATCATTTAAAAACCAACAAAGCAAAAAGGGACCTTGTGTCAACTAGTGATGTAATGTGCCATGAACCTAGGAGTCTGATTAAAATTGTGTGTACTTCAGGCATATCTCCACATCCACACACATAATATACTTTTTAAAGAAAAGAAATTGAAATTAGACTGTTTGAAACAGAAAAACCTAATAAACTGTTAAATGAAATATCTACATTATTTTTATTATCCAGCAGAAGGGGTCTCAGGAAGTAAAGAGCAGTTTTATATAAAAATCTTACATTTCTTTGAAC
>NC_138377.1:48431739-48481447 GCF_054177405.1 Leptonychotes weddellii
TTAAGAATTCCTCATATCAGTGAGGTCATATGATACATGTCTTTCTCTTTTTGACTTATTTCGCTCAACATAATACCCTCCAGTTCCATCCACGTAGTTGCAAATGGCAAGATTTCATTCCTTTTGATGGCTGCATAATATTCCATTGTATGTATACAACACATCTTCTTTATCCATTCATCTGTCAATGGACGTCTTGGCTCTTTCCACAGTTTGGCTATTGTGGACATTGCTGCTATAAATATCAGGGTACATGTACCCCTTCGGATCCCTCCATTTGTATCTTTGGGGTAAATACCCAGTAGTGCAATTGCTGGGTCATAGGGTAGCTCTATTTTCAACTTTTTGAGGAACCTCCATACTGTTTTCCAGAGTGACTGCACCAGCTTGTATTCCCACCAACAGTGTAGGAGGGTTCCCCTTTCTCAGCACCCCTGCCAACATCTATCAATTCCTGACTTGTTAATTTTAGCCATTCTGACTGGTGTGAGGTGGTATCTCATTGAAGTTTTCATTTGGACTTCCCTGATGCCGAGCAATGTTGAGCACTTTTTCATGTGTCTGTTGGCCCTTTGGATGTCTTCTTTGCAAAAATGTCTGTTCATGTGTTCTGCCCATTTCTTGATTGGATCATTTGTTCTTTGGGTGTTGAGTTTGATAAGTTTTTTATAGATTTTGGATACTAGCCCTTTATCTGATATGTCATTTGCAAATATCTTCTCCCATTCTGTTGGTTGTCTTTTGGTTTTGTTGACTCTTTCTTTTGCTGTGCAAAAGCTTTTTATCTTGGTGAAGTCCCGAGAGTTCATTTTGCCCTTGCTTCCCTTGCCTTTGGCGATGTTTCTAGGAAGAAGTTGCTGCAGCTGAGGTCAAAGAGGTTGCTGCCTGTGTTCTCCTCTAGGATTTTGATGGACTCCTGTCTCACATTGAGGTCTTTCAACCATTTGGAGTCTATTTCTGTGTGTGGTGTAAGGTAATGGTCCAGTTTCATTCTTCTGCATGTGGCTGTCCAATTTTCCCAACACCATTTGTTGAAGAGACTGTCTTTGTTCCATTGGACATTCTTTCCTGCTTTGTCAAAGATGAGTTGACCATAGAGTTGAGGGTCCATTTCTGGGCTCTCTATTCTGTTCCATTGATCGAGGTGTCTGTTTTTGTGCCAATACCATACTGTCTTGATGATGACAGCTTTATAATAGAGCTTAAAGTCCAGAATTGTGATGCCACCAGCTTTACTTTTCTTTTTCAACATACCTCTGGCTATTCAGGGTCTTTTCTGGTTCCATACAAATTTGAGGATTGTTTGTTCCATTTCTTTGAAAAAAGTGGATGATATTTTGATAGGGATTGCATTAAATGTGTAGATTGCTCTAGGTAGCATTGACATCTTCACAATATTTGTTCTTCCAATCCATGAGCATGGAATATTTTTCCACTTCTTTGTGTCTTCCTCAATTTCTTTCAAGAGTATTTTATAGTTTTCTGAGTACAGATTCTTTGCCTCTTTGGTTAGATTTATTCCTAGGTATCTTATGGTTTTGGGTGCAATTGTAAATGGGATCAACTCCTCAATCAGACAACAAAAAGAAATAAAAGGCATCCGAATCGGCAAAGAAGAAGTCAAACTCTCACTCTTTGCAGATAATATGATACTTTATGTGGAAAACCCAAAAGATTCCATCCCAAAACTGCTAGAACTCATACAGAAATTCAGTAAAGTGGCAGGATATGAATTCAATGCACAAAAATCAGTGGCATTCCTATACACCAACAAGTCATATAGCTATGTTTTTAAAGATTTATTTATTTGAGAGAGAGAAAGAGCGCATACATGAGTTGGGGGAAAGGCAGAGAGAGAGGGAGAGAAGCAGACTCTCTGCAGAGTGTAGAGCCCAAAGTGGGGCTGAATCCCACAACCCCCCAGATCAGGACCTGAGCCAAAATTGAGTCAGACACTTAACCAACATGAACCATCCATGCGCCCCTCTCATGTAGCTATTTTTATAATTGTCTCATTTCTTTTATGTATAAAGTACCACACTGATATATAATATATATATATATATATATATATATATATATATGTGGCCTTCCATTTCTCCATAAAATTATGGAAAGTCACTGTGTGTGACATTTTAATTTTCATCATTCTTATTTTGTCAAGGAGTGACTCAGTGGGTCATTTCAATCTGGAAACCCACATCCTTCATTTCTGTGAAATTTTCTTACACCACTTAAAAAATTGTCTCTCCGTTTCATAGTTTTTAATTTCCCTATCTGTAATTTCTATTAGTCCAGATATTGAGTCCTCTAAATTGATTTAGTAGATTTTCTTAAGTACTTTCCAATCTTTTCTGCATGTTTTTAGATTTTAGCAAACATCTTTAATATTTTCTGTTTTTTTTTTTAATTTTTCTTTCCAATATGTGGATGAATTGTCTTCTCTTGCCCTGAGGTAACTATTTGAAGGTAATTTTGTGAGGTGGTACGTTTTGTATAAAGATTTATTTGTGTTTCCTTATTTATATTTGCTTCTTTCCTAATACATATTTTTATTTGCTTACTTTCTTTTCTGTTTCATGTGGGTGTGTTTGTCAAAGATGTGATGATTATTGATTGTCTATTTATGTTTAATAATTTAAAAAACCCAAAGCAGAAAGCACAGTTTGTGGCTCTTAGTTTGTGTGTGTGTTATTAGCATATGCACTGCAGATTAAAGTGATTATTCTATCTTTAGCATAGAACACTCTTTTTTTATTTGTTTTCCCCTATCCAGCTCCCTTGTCTTTTTGTTGTTGTTGTTGTTCTTTAACTACCAGGAGTTCTGTCCAAGAGTCCTTAGGATTAGTAAGGAATGTTGATTTTTTTAACATAAATATTTAAATATATTATGCTATTTTAAACCCTATTATCATGTCCAACCACTATACAAACTGGATAAATTCCTAATTTCTCAGGGATCTTTGTTGGAATATCTACCTTGAATGGATGTCAAGTTTACTTATTTCTAGTTTTGAAAGTCCATGTATTTTCATTTTTAGAAAGGTGGAATAGAATTTTATAGCCTCCAGTTTCTCATCACCTCTCCCTTGCTCCATAATTGACAAAGATTACCAACTCTATAACATTTATTATATAGATCTGTCAATACAAATTTAAAACCATTCAAACCATTAGATTTTTTTTTTTAATATTTTATTTGAGAGAGAGAATGCACACAAGCAGGGGGGAGGGGCAGAGGGAGAAGCAAGCTCCCCACCGAGCAGAGAGCCCAATGCAGGGCTCGAACTTGGGACCCGGGGATCATGACCCGAGCCGAAGGCAGACGCTTCACCGACTGAGCTACCCAGGTGCCCCTCAAACCATTAGATTTTAAGTTAAATTATATTTAAGTTATTTAGTTATTTTTATGATTCCCCTACCTATCATGGGATTCAATTAGGTATTATCGTTGTTGTTTTGCTATTATTAGTAGTATTTAGTTCATACTTTTTAAATTGAAAAGAGAAAGCAGGTCTTTGCCATCCATCAGATTGACACTATGACCTTCATTTATGTTTCTTTTTTCTTCTTTTACAACAGTAATATGTTTGCAAACTTTATTAATTTGAATCTTGAGTCTTCTTCACATCATTTCTTTAGCTCCTTGGTACCCACTTCATCGTCTTTTGTCATGTCTCCTTTTTGTATCATATAAAACTGTTAAAAGTCTGAAATGACTGAAAAGTTCTCTATACAAATCAATTAATTTCTCCAGGTATCTCTTCTTTTTCTCACAGCAGTCATTTGAGAAAATACAGCCAGAACTGCTTATTGGAGACATTTTCAGCTCTCTTGATTCATAGTTTAGTATTTAATCTGAGAAGTGCTATAATTTACAGATTTCTCTCCATCTTGATAAGAAAAGGGTATCATAGTGTAATGAAAATGTTATAGATTTGTTTGTTTTAGACAGAACTTAATATAAATTTCAACTCTACCATTTCCTACAAGTTTTCTTCTTTGAGCTTAAATTTTCTCTCCTATAAAAATAAAGATGACAACTCTGGGATTCTTAGAGAAATTCCTAGAGAAAATATCTATGAATGAAAATATCATATGCAGCTTCTAATATAGCAATCAATAAAAACCAGTTAGCATCTCACTTCTATAAACTTGAGATACTTTTATCAGAGTAATGCAGATACAAAGTAAATAGGTGGATGGAGAGGGGGCCATGGATGGCTCAGTCTGTTGAGCATCTGACTTTTGGTTTGGGCTCAGGTCATGATCTCAGGGTCATGAGATTGATCCCTGAGTCAGGCTCCATTCCTGGCGAGGAGTCTGCTTAAGATTCTCTTCCTCTCCTTCTGCCCCTCCCCTGCTCTTGTACTCTCTCTCTCTCTCAAATAAAATAAACAAAATCTTAAAAAAAAAATATGTGGATGGATAGTTAGATTAATGACTATAAGAAGTGTGACCTGTTTAGAGTGAAAAAAAAAATTAAGTGAACTATTGATGAATTACCAAGGAAGTAACAATTTGGTCTGGATGTAAATCTCTTGCTTAATTGGTAAATGTTATAGTACTGTAAGTTATTCTAATGAGAAATCTTAGTGGGAAGACTTTAATGACATAATTATTCTCTCCAATAAAATAACAATTAGTTTGTCTGGTATTGTACTAATTGTTATTGACATAGAGTATTGACAATGCTTAAAATATAAGTGTTGAGTTACTTTAGAAAAAAAAGTCTTATAATAAAACTACAGATACAGAACTGATGATCTTGTTATGCTGAAAACATTTAATCTAAATTTTCTAAACTTCTTTAATTAATAGTATTTATTTTTGTAGTTTTAGATTCACAGAAGAACTGAAAAGTAATATAGAGAGTTTTCATGTGCCCTCCTCACTTGTCTACACACAGATTCCCTTGTTCTTTATATCTTGCATTAGTGTGGTACATTTGTTATAATTAATGAACCAATTTTGATATATTATAACTGACTAAGACTGTAGTTTACATTAAGTTTCACTCTGTACTGTAGGTTCTATGGGTTTTGACAAATGCATGGTGTAACATTTCAATCACTACGATGTCATAGACAGAATAGTTTCATCACCCTAAAAATTGGTACTGAACATATTTATCCCCCTTTCCCTCTCCATGAAATCTTGTCAACCATCGTTCTTTTTATTGTCTCTATAGTTTTGCAGAATGCCATATCATTTTAATAATAATACTCTTCAGATTGTGTTCTTTCAACAGAAAATACATGCTTAAGATTACTCTATGTCCTATTGTGGCTTGATGGGTCATTTTTTATTGTGGGATAATATTCTGTTGTATAGGTGTACCAAAATTTTGTTTATTCATTCACTTATTGAAGGCCATCTTAGTTGCTTCCAATTTTTCACAATTATGAATAAAGCTGCAATAAACATTAGTGTGCAGGATTTTTTGAACATAGTTTTCCAACTCATTTGGATAGATACATAGAAGAGAGACTGCTGGATTATATAATAAGAAAATATTTAGCTTTATAGGAAGCTGCCAGATTATATTCCATGGTGGCTGTGCCATTTGCATTTTCCACTAGCAATGAATCTGTTGCTCAGCATCCTCACCAGCATTTGGTATTGTCAGCGTTTTCTTGATTTTTTTAATTTTTGGCATTCTGATGAATGTATATTGATATCTATGGTTGTTTTAATTTGCATTTATCTAATGATATATGACATTGAATGTCTTTTCAAATGATTATTGGACATCTGCATATCTTCTTTGATGAGGCATCTATTGGACTTTTTTGCCTATATTTTCACTGTATTGTTTCTTTTCTTACTGTTGAGTTTCAAGAGTTTGTCATATACCTTGGATATAAGTCTTTCATTAGGTCTGTGTTTTTACAACTATTTTTCCCAATTGTCATCTTTTCATTTTCTTAAAAGTGTCTTTTGCAGAACACATATCCTTAATTTTAACAAAGTCTAATAACTTTTATTCTTATGGATCCCCTTTGGTTTTGTATCTTAACTATTCATCAAACCCAAAGTCACCTATATTGATTCTTATGTTATTTTCTAAAAGTTCAGTAGCTTTGTATTTTATGTTTTTACGTGTAGGTCTATGGTCCATTTTGAGTTAATTTTGGGGAAAGATGTAAGGTCTGGTTTAGGTTCATATATTGGGGGATTTGGACATCCAGTTTTTTCAATATCATTTGTTATAAGCCTATTTTGTCCTCATCGACTTGTCTGTGTTCCTTTGTAAAAGATAAACGGATTCTATTTGTGTGGGTTTATTTCTGGGCTTCTATTCCATTTCATTGGCCTATATTTTTTGACTACATATATTTTATTTTATTTCAAGTTTTAGTGAGATGTAAATGACCTATAACACTATATAAATTTAAGGAGTATAGCACAATGATTTGAATTACATATATTGTGAGACCTTCATGTTTATACTTAATATCATGCTGTATTGATTTCTATACTTTCATATTAAGCCCTGTAATTGGTATTGTCAGTTCCCTAAATTTGTTTTTCTTCTTCAGTGTTGTGTGGCTCTTTTGGATCTTTCATCTTTGGATATAAATTTTAGAATCAATTTGTTGATATCCATATAACAACTGTTGTGAGTTTGATTATATTGCATGGAATCTATAGATTGAGTTGGGAAGAATTGACATCTTAAAGATATTGAGTCTTCCTATTTATACACATGGAATATCTCTCCATTTATTTAGACCTTCTTACATTTCTTTCATCACAGGTTTGTAGTTTTCTGTATGTAGATCCTGTAGATATTTTGTTATATTTATACCTAAGTATTTCATTTTCTTGATACTAATATAGATTTTAATGTTCTTAATTTCAAATTCCTATTGTTTGTTTTTGGTATGTAGAAAAACAATTTACTTTTGCAGACTAACCTTTGCAAGTTAACTTGTGATAATTGCCTGTAATTTCAAGGAGGTATTTTTTGTCAGTTCTTTAGGATTTTCTTCATACATAATCATTTTATCTATGAACAAAACAGATTTCTTTCTTTCTAATCTGCATGTCTTTTATTTCCTTTTTTGTAGTCTGCATTAGCTAGACTTCTAGTACAATATAGAATAGGAGAGCTGACAGGAAATATCCTTTCTTTGTTCCCAAATTAGGGGAAAGCATTCAGTTTCTCACTATCGAGTATGATGTTGGCTGTGTAGGCCTTGTGTAGGGTTGTTTTTATTTTCTTTTTCTTTCCCTTCAGTTGCAGAAGTTTCCCTGTATTCCTAAATTCCTGGGAGTTTTTTGTTTGTTTGTTTGTTTTTTATTATGTTATGTTAATCACCATACATTACATCATTAGTTTTTGATGTAGTGTTCCATGATTCATTGTTTGCATATAACACCCAGTGCTCCATGCAATACGTACCCTCCTTAATACCCATCACTGGGCTTACCCATCCCTCCAACCCCCTCCCCTCTAGAACCCTCAGTTTTTTTTTTTTTTTTTTTATCATGAAAACATTGTTGAATGCTTTTTCTGTATCTATTGGTGTTTTTCTTCATTAGCCTGTTAATGTGATAGATTACATTAATTCATATTCAAAAGTTGAACTAGTTTTGCATAGCTGAAATAAATCCCCTTGGGCTGTGGTGTAAAATTCTTCTTATATATTGTTAGATTCAATTTGCTAATATTCTGTTGAGAAATTTTTATTCTATGTTAATGAGATAATTTTAGTAGCTTTCTTCTAAGGTCTCTTTCTGGCTTTGATATTAGGGTAATGTTGGGAAGTCTTCATTTTACTTCTTTTTTATAAGAAAGTATTGTAGAGAGTTGGTATAATTTCTTCCTAAAATATTTGGTAGAATTCACTAGTGAAACCATAAGGTGTGGTGTTTTCTTTATTGGTAGGTTATTAACTATCGATTTAAATTCTTTAACAGCGATAGGTCTATGCAGATTATCTATTTCTCCTATGTGGATTTTTATAATTTATGTCTTTCAAGAAATTGGTCAATTTCATCTGAATTAGCAAATGTGTGGGCATAGAATTGTTCATTAATATTCCCTTGCTGTTGTTTTACTATCCATGGATTTAATAGTGATGATTCCTCTTTCATTTATAATATTGGTAATTTGTGTCTTCTCTCTTTTTATCATGGTTAGCCTGGATAGAACCTTGTCAATTTTTATTTATCTTTTCAAAGAAGCAGCTTTTATTTTCCTTATTTTCTCTATTGTTTTCCTGGCTTCAATTTAATTAATTTCTGTTCTGATTTTTAATACTCTTTAAAAATTTTCTTGCTTAGGTTTATATTGCTCTTCCTTCCCTAGTTTCCTATGGTAGAGACTGAAATTATTAATTTAATTTTTTAATTTTTAATTTTAATTACAGTAAAGATACAGTGTTATATTAGTTTCAGGTGTACAATATAGTGATTCAACAATTCTATATATCACTCAGTTCTCACCAAGATAAGTGTATTCTTAATCCCCATCACCTATTTCACCCATCTGCCGATCCACCTCGTATCTGGTAATCATCAGTTCTCTATATTTAAGAATCTGTTTCTTGATTTGTCTCTCTCTCTTTTTTTCTTTGTTTGTTTGTTTCTTAAATTCCACATGAGTGAAGTCAGATGGTATTTGTCTTTCTCTGATTTATTTCGCTTAGCATAATATATTCTGGCTCCATCCATGTCATTACAAATGGCAAGATTTCATTCTTTTTATGGCTAATATTCCATTATATATATTTTATAAAGAGGTGATATATATATACACATATATAATAGACATATTTTCTATATAAAATATATATTTTGTAAATATAAATTATATTTTTCTATATTGTATATAAAAATACATATTTTATAAAATAGATGAAATTCTTAATGGGATAGGTCAAAGGAAAAAAGAAATCAGAAATAAATTTTACTGAATAAAATAAATCAGAGAAAGCTATTAAGAATGAGATTAAAAGTTTGAAATTTAGACAAAGTATAAAATTGCTAGAAAAATAAAATTTGACAACCAACTCAAGGAAAAATAGAAATATCACCAGATAGAAATGTTTTTAAATACATTTTCAAGGAATGCATGTCTTCAATCCCCCATTTATTTTTTCCTGGATGATAGAAAAAGAATAGTTCTCCTCAAATAATTGTGTGAAGCTATTCAAACCTTAAATTCAAAATACTAAGGAAATAAAATGATAGGGCAACTTTTAAATTATAGGCCATAATTCAGAATCTTATAAAGAAAATATATCACATCCAAATTAGATTTACCTTAGGGATGCAGGGATAATACCCTTAGGAAATCAATTTAACATGTTATCAGATTAAAAGGGGAAAGCCATAGTGTAATCTTTTTTTTTTTCCGGTTTTATTTATTTATTAGAGAGAGAGCGAGCGAGAGGGAGGGAGCACAAGCAGGGGGAGTGGCATGCAGAGAGAGAGGGAGAAGCAGGCTCCCCTCTGAGCAAGGAGCTGGATGCGAAGCGATGCGGGATGGGACTTGAGCTGAAGGCAGACGCTTAACTGAATGAGCCACCCAGGTGCCCCAATGTAATCTTAATCGATACAGGAGAAAGAAAGAAAAAAATATCGTTATCCATTTATTTTTTTAAATTAGGAAACATAGAAGTGAATATCCTTAATTAGAAAGGCTAAAAATAAAAACTTTCAACTTTCTATATGTTGAACCTTTTAACTCAAAAATCAGTAACTATATACAAACATGCCAACTATCATCCCTTTTAATCAACATCATACTACAGGTCCTAATCAGTTCAGTAAGGTAAGCTGGAGACATAAAGATTAAAAAGAAAGAAACAGAATCCTCATTATTTACAAATAATATGATTGTCCGCATTGAAATACTATTCAGGAAAATATTTTTTTTAAAAGAGTAGCAAACGATATATGAAATAAATAGCATTTCTAAGCATGAACAATAAGAATTCTATTTATACTTAAGTGCTTTACATCTTTATTGCTAGTGTTTATTTTTCAAAATAATATTTTAAGAAAAAATATGTAAAACCTCTCCAGAGAATATTTTAAAACCTCATGAAAAACATTGAAGATAATATATATATTTGGATAGGAGTGGTCAATATTTTAATAATCTCAGTCCTCAAACAGATCTATATATATATAATTATTTGCAATAAAATTGTCAACAAGGTATTTTCATGAAATGTTGATAAAATATATGTGGATGCAGAACCTAAAATCCACTTGAAAAAGAACATGAAAGGTGAATTTTCCTACAGATACTTAGACATGTTATCAACATACAGTGATTCACATAGTGAGTTGTTTGTGTTATAATTATGTGGATTTATTTATTTTTATATAAATAAATTAGGATATAGATGTATTTATTTATGTCAGGATATATATACATATATATTTATATAAATCATATAAATCAGGATAAAACTATACACACATTTATGTAAGAATATATAAATTGACAAATGGGCTGGAGGGGCAAGGCCAAACTGTGTGTGTGTGTGTGTGTGTGTGTGTGTGCGTGTTTAATAAATTTCTGTTGTCTATAAGCCACTCAGTCTACAGTAATTTGTTATAGCAGCCCAAACTACGCTACTGGGTAACATGCATCATTTCCGCCCCTTTGTGACTAGCGTGAACAATTCTATTTAAAAGTATAGTTGTGTAACATGGATCGTAGTGTTGCTGCACCCTTAAAGCTGCAGTCAAAAATCTGTTTCTTTTGTGTTCATGGTAAAAATACAATTGCATTGTCAGGCACATGGTATAGAAAGATAGATGACCCAGGAAGGGCAGAAGCTGCTCAATTTCCGCTACTCATTGATTGCCAGACAGTTATGTTTACTTGGTACTGAGGCTATTAAGAAATAAATTTCTGATTCCATGTCCTGCATCCAGTCTTTATTCGGATATATGGACAGTTAGGGTTAGGGTCAGATTGGCTAGTATTCTACACATTGTAAATAGTGCCTTCCCTATGAAAGAGCAAGAAAAGATTCTTAGTATATGTGTTATTCTCAGAAAACTCTATTTCTTGGTATCAATAAGTGTAGTACCATTAATTACACTTCCTTACACTCTTATTTGTATAAAGAAACAGTTAATTAGTTTGCTAATGAACTGGATTCTTTCCCAAGGTTTCTAATTTCTATTTGCCAATCTACTATCTTATTCACACTCATTGTTTAAAGAATGATAATGGGGGGGCTAAAAATATGAACTTTGGAGATGACTTGATATAGTGTGATAATTTCCCACACCAACACCTACAAAATATTTGTGTGTGTGTGTGTGTGTGTTTTTTTCCCGATCAACCATGATTCACCATTAGAGTGGTTAATTCTCAAGGTACTCACAGTAAATTCTCATCCAGAGAGCTCGCCTTATTAATTTTCTAAAGAAACCAAGATGTCTGTGTTGATCAGTATTTTACCTTGCCTAGGCTGTTCATTAATGTCGATACAAAAGTTCATGAACTGTAAAATCCTGAGGTTACAATTAAGCAGCTATTAGAATTGTACCTTCTGACCTAAAGTAAAAGGCTCTTAGAGTAAATTACTCTCTTGCATATCATTGCTTAGTGGTTCCAGAGTGATTATTTGTTACTATTTTTACTGTTTTATAAGATCACATGAAATCCTCTTCACATTTTTTATTACTTTCCTTGCAGTAAACTCTGGGGAAAAAAACACCTTCAGTCTGAATGGAATTTGTTATTTTTCATCCTCTGAAGATTTAAACTTCAATTGATTTTTTTCTTTCAGTACAGGGGGAAAGATGCACTTTCTATCTCAAAACATTCTCTTTACTGTTTTTCTAGGCACCATTTTTTCTTGTAGAAATAAAAACAAGATGAGGGGTACTTTGTCTTTTTGTATTTGAATTGATGTATTCAGTTGCTTTTTTTTTTTTTTTGCTCTTGACCAAAGACCAAGCTATGATTTCAATATGCAGGACAAAGAATGTCAGAAATGTTATGGAGATTTCCTACTAAATGATCAAGACCCACTTCTAAGTCCTTTTATCAATTTAATGTTGTTGTTATTCTCAGTGAATGCTTAGATATTTTCTTCCTTTAACATTTCCTAGGTTTGTGAGTGTAAATCTGCTACTGCTTGTTGTCTTAAAGAAATGACATAACCTCCATTTCTGTCTGTCTTTGAATAGGCCAGCAGCCAGTAAATGGACCAGCATCTTCCCACATTTTGTTATTAGACCCTCCTGTACTGTGTAATAGAAATGGGGTTGGTTATACAATAAACCAATTTTCCACATATCCTTAAACCCTAAACTGCATTGGCTTACTTGCTATAAGTCCCACACGGATACTGAAATTACACTAGGTTACAAAGGACTTGTACTCTACCTGACTATCATGTTATCTGCCATGTAAATAGAATACTGTCCATCTTACATGTTGCTAACCTAGGCTTGTGTTTGGTGTGTGCTGCAATCTTTTGGGTTAATTGGAACTCCATTTTTGGTAACTATATCATACTGTTTGTATTAGTTAGGATAACTGGTAGCTAGAGCAATATAGACCCCATACTGTGGAATGCCTCAAACACAGTGCATGTTTATTTTTCATTCGTATAATAGTTGCAAATAGATGGTAGTGGTTTTTGTGTGGTTTTTGTTGTGATGATTCAGGGACTCAGTATGTTTCTGTATTTTTGCTTCACCATGGCCTAGGGCAACACTGTCCTACAGAACTTTCTGCAATGATGGATCTGTTTTATAATGGTAGTAGCCACCACTTTTGTGGCTTTTGAGCCCCTGCAATGTGGCTAGTGTGGCTGAGGAACTGACTTATAATTATATTTTATTTTCAGTAATTCAAATATAAATAGCCATATGTGGCTAGTGGCTATTTTATTAGACAGTGTAAATCTAGAGTTTTATTGGTGCTGTCTCTATCTAGCTGGAAGAAGGAGTAGGAGGGTATAGAGGAAACATTGCCACTTCATAAAAGCCTTGATCTGAAAAAGCCACATATAAGTTCTACTCAAAATTCATTGCCTAGGGCTCAGTAACCTGGACATATATGATTGAAAGAAAGCTAAAAAGAAATGAAGGAAGGAAGCAAGCAAGCAAGCAAGCTAGGAAGCTGAGCAATGCAATCTTGCTATGTGCTTATGAGGAAGGGGAGGAGGGTCACATACACTTCAATGAGCAGCTAGCATACCTGGGCTGCACTGAGCAAAGAAATTTAAGTATCTGAATATAACAATGTAATTTATTTATTTATTTATTTTAGTTAATACTAGTACAGAGGAGCCAAAATCCCTTTTTGGTTATATTGACCACCTTAGTGTCAAAGAGAAGAGATGTTGACCTTGTTTAATAAAAACATATTTAATGAATAAATCAGTTAATGATTCATCTGGATATATATTGCCACTGGTCATATGCTAACAGCTCTTATGACCACAGAGAGCAGAAAACAAACTCATTGACTCATGCTTCCTCGATACTAACATGCTTACATGTCATTTGTTATATTTCGTCAGCTCCCTCAGACTCTCCAGTCCCATTGCTCAATGGCATGGATGGCCCAGGTGCCTAATTCTCTCCTGCTGCAACATTTTTCCATTTTATGTTCTTGATTACAATGTGGTTGCTCTGCTTTTTCCTAGCCAGTTTCACAGCTGACTTCTGTCTTCCGTGAGTGCTGACAATCATGCTTACTCAGACATTTGTTTTTTTGTCAGGTTACTATTTAATGGCCTATACCAATCTGAGTTGACCTTACCAATCCCATGTATTACTGACTTCCAAACACCCATACAGGAAGCTGAGGAGCCTGATGGGGAATTTCATCTTTTAATCTGACATGACTTGGACTCCTTTTCTTTATAGGCTTCCCAAATATTGCTAATAAACACCTGCCAGCACTGATAGTAACTAGCAAACTGTATTCTAAAAATACTTGACAGGACTAGTGTGTAGGTAGATGGGAGTATTTTTCCTAAATTTTTATTAATACATTTCTATCCATCTTGCATTTTTCCTGCCCTACCTTTATATGCAAGTAGTATTTCATTAGGGACCTGAATAGAAGAACTTAAAAGAAATACGTCTGTTTAAAAAAAAAGAGGGGGGGTCACAGGAAATGATCAAAGGTAATATTTTAAACCTTTCCTTTAGGGATACTTTTAAATTGCCAGATTTTTCTTCAGGCATTTTTGAATTGTGTTTCTTTTTTTTTTTTTTTTTAATTATTTATTTATTTATTTGAGAGAGAGAGAATGAGAGACAGAGAGCATGAGAGGGAGGAGGGTCAGAGGGAGAAGCAGACTCCCCGCCGAGCAAGGAGCCCGATGCGGGACTCGATCCCGGGACTCCAGGATCATGACCTGAGCCGAAGGCAGTCGCTTAACCAACTGAGCCACCCAGGCGCCCGAATTGTGTTTCTTAAATGTACCAATGTTGCTTTGTGCAAATACAGAATGAGAGAAAGCTAAATGACAGAAACAGAATAAGGAGATTCCTTGACAGACTCATATACTAAGATTTGTCACTTTCTGACTTTTTCACTTTCTAAAATGTTATAGCTACTCATTTAACTTTTTATAAAAGAATCTTTTTTCTTTCAAACCATTACCAAGGTATTTTTGTTCAGAAGTACCATCTAGAGGACAGAAATTTTAAGATCCCTATGTTATAGTTACCATGGATATTCACACCTCAGAGAAAACAGACTGATACATAAGTCTTCTGACGAGCAAAGACAAGTTAATAGGGTTGGCTTATTATGTAAAGTTCCATACACACAGTATAGTAGTTTTGAATAATTCACTCATCAAATTTTGACATTTGTGTTTAGCTTTTATTATAAAAGTTATCATCTTTATAGCATTAGTTTGTGTTGTATAGACTACTCATTAGCTTATCCAGCTTTGTAAAAGTGTAAAGCATTACAATGAATCTGATAATGACTTGGAAGATAATAATCCTGCCTTACAAGTTGTAGAGTACTCCCATAACCCCACATTTCAGCACTATTAAAATAGTTGAAATATCATAGAAGAAAGGACTAGTATAAAGTAAGAAAATGATTATTGAAATTAATTACCCATAAAATGATTATTTCACTGACTTGATTTGCCCATCAAATACTTATGCATAGTATTTTTCCAGCTTACCCTAGATTTGAGAAATAGAAAGATATCCAAATTCCAACACTTATTCTCCATTTCACCTGTTTTATTGCTTTATCATAGTTCCTATTACACTGAATTTAATTTATTTATGTGTATTCTTCTCTAATACACTAGATGACAAGTTGCCTCAGGTAAGGACCGGACACGGAATCTGTTGGGCCTGGATTCAAAGGAGTCAGGTTCAGAGAATATGAAAAAGTTAGGTCACAACTTTTGTGGAGGAGAGAACCAGCACTGCCATGATGAGTCTTCCTGGATAAATGAGTAGTTGCTCTCATGTAAGATAAGACATTTCCCAAGATCAAGCCAAACAACTGAACCACAGGCCTGGGGAAAATAATACTACATCCCCTCACACCCTCACATTCCTTAAATGTGGTATATTTGATCATGTACAACCCAATTTACAATATATATCTGGCTCCCATCTTTTTATGGAAGTAATATTTATCTTCAAATTTGCAAAGATCTATTAGTGAGATAAAAGTGGTGATGGTGTAGGTAACATTTTTGAAATATCATCCAATGTTATTTGTTTCCTAGTATTTCCTTCTATTTCCTAGCCCTTTCCCTATTTAATGAGTTATCTTTTGTTGCCTTGAAAACTAATGGTGTATTGTATGGTGACTAACATAACATAATAAAATTAAATTAAAAAAAGAAAATTGCATAATAAAATTTAAAAAAGAGCATAAGTCATAGAACACATCAGAAGATCTAGTATTGAAGCCCTAAGCATTATGGCACCAGAGATCCCACGGTTAAACACTAATCAATATTGTCTCTTATCAGAACATGTCAGGCAACCAGATGCTGCATATTAGAGCTAACTTTACTAGAAAACAATATTTTATATGTATTATTGTATATTAGTGGCAAAGAAGTATTCACTGTTGTTCAAAGAAAATGTATAAGTGATCAGGGAAAACAGCATGAAGTCCAAGAATTTGAGTTGGTTATCAAAATTATTAGAGAAGGAGAATAAGTAGGTTGAAAAATAAGATATATTAAATAAAGCTTAAATGGTGGATTGTGGTGGCACCTGGGTGGCTTAATTGGTTGAGCTTCTTACTCTTGGTTTCAGTTCAGGTCATGATCTTGGGGTTGTGGGATCGAGCCCCATGTTGGGCTCCGTACTCCGTGGGGAGTCTGCTTGAGATTCTTTTCTCTCTCTCTCTCTCCCTCTACTTCTCTCCCCTCCGCAAAAAAATAAATAAATATTTTGAAAAATAGTAGATTGTGGTCAAATTATGGAGGGTTTTGAATCCTGTATAAGATTTTTGCCTTGATCATTGAAAGACTTAGAAAAGTATAAGATGACCAAGTTGAATATAATGTCATTGTAGGTGTGATGGGCATGCAATTTATCTCCCAAATGGATCATTTTTTTTCTTTTTCAAGTTTTTATTAATCACAGTTAGTTAACATACAGTGTAATATTAGTTTCAGGAGTAGAATTTAGTAATTCACCACTTCCATACAAGACCCAGGCCCCAACACAACATGTGTCCTCCATAACCCGTCACCCATTTAACCCATCCCCCACCCACCTCTCCTCCAGCAACCCTCAGTTTGTTCTTGATAGTTAAGCGTCTGTTTCCTGGTTTGTCTCTCTTTTTCCCATGTTCATCTGTTTTGTTTCTTAAATTCCACATATGAGTGAAATCATATGGTATTTGTCTTTCTCTGTCTGACTTATTTCTCTTAGCATAATACTTTCTAGTTCCATCCATGACATTGCAAATGGCAGGATTGCATTCTCTTTGATGGCTGAGTAATATTCCATTATAAATATATACCACCTCTTCTTTATCCATTCATCACTAAATGGACATTTGTGTTCTTTCCATAATTTGGCACTTGTTGATAATGCTGCTATAAACATTGGGGTACATGTATCCCTTTGAATAAGTATTTTTGTGTCTTTTGGGTAAATACCTAGTAGTGCAATTGCTGGTTTATAGGGTAGTTCTATTTTTAATTTTCTGAGGAAGCTCCATGCTGTTTTCCACAGTGGCTGCACCAGTTTGCATTCCCACCAACAGTGCAAGAGGGTTCTCTTTCTCCACATCCTTGCTAACACCTGTTGTTTCTTGTGTTGTTAATTTTAGCCATTCTGACAGGTGTGAGGTGATATTCATAGTTTTGATTTGTATTTCCCTGATGATGAGGGGTGTTGAACATCTTTTCATGTGTCTCCAACTGGATCATTTTTTTAGACTGAAAGGGTCTGTTCTCTTATAGTAGGCAAAACTGAGACCTTCTCAGGCAAACTAGAATGTATGGCCACCCAAGTTATAGACCATGGTGTGCACTAGGAATGTACATAAGAGGATAGAAACAGGAAAAGAGAACACTGTTATAATCTAGATATTAAATGTGAGGGATTGGACTACAGTGATAATGGGATAAATCAAAGTAAGCAATTCAAAGGGACTGTATAGACAAATGGGCAGGATTTGGCATTTGCTTGGTATGGTTATGTGTAAAAATAATGCCTATTTGTGGCTGTATGTCTAGGAGAATATATTACCATTAAATATTAGTAATCCAACCTACTGGGGCGCCTGGGTGGCTCAGCCATTGGGCGTCTGCCTTCAGCTCGGGTCGTGGTCTCAGGGTCCTGGGATCGAGCCCTGCATCAGGCTCCCTGCTCGGCAGGAGGCCTGCTTCTCCCTCTCCCGCTCCCCCTGCTTGTGTTCTCTCTCTCGCTGTCTCTCTCTGTCAAATAAATAAATGAAGTCTTTAGAAAAAAAAAATCCATCCTAATCTCAAATTCAACATGTATCAGAGAAAATAAATTATATGTATATAATGTCATGAAACTCTAATGCAAAATACTATTGAGTTTTACAAAGCAAACTAAAATTCTTTTTTTTTTAAAGATTTTTTATTTATTTATCTGAGAGAGAGAATGGGAGACAGAGAGCATGAGCGGGGGAGGATCAGAGGGAGAAGCAGACTCCCCGCTGAGCAGGGAGTCCGATGCGGAACTCGATCCCGGGACTCCAGGATCATGACCTGAGCCGAAGGCAGTGGCTTAACCAACTTAGCCACCCAGGCGCCCCGCAAACTAAAATTCTTAACTAGACAGTGAACTTAAAGGACTATGTTGTATTCCTTTTTTAATCCCCAGAATCTAGTTCAGTCTTTGGCACATAGTAGGTACTTCACTGATATTATTTTGGTCATCCTTAAAAGGAAACTTCTATTTAAAACTGCTTTTACTGTTCTTTAGCCTAGGAAATAAATTATAATACTCTTTATAAGGGTTGCTGGAGAACAATTTTACTGTGAAAACAATTCAGTTTGCAAACCTTATCCAAAAGCTCAATGCTCCTGGTACATCATTAGAGGAGTGAATAATATCCATTTTTAATAAATGAAATAAAGCCACCTGGTGTCTTTACTAAATCAGGATAAATGACAAGCCTATGGGATAGCAGAGATCAATTAACTAGTTTGATATTGTTTTAGCCAACCCAATAATTATGACAAAAATACCATGAAATCAATAGTATAATTATTAATGCCTTTAATTCATCTAATTTTATTTTGAATGGGAAATCAACAAGAAAAACAATTGCTTCATCAAACCATTGATGCAGAAATAGATGACTTGGCAAACCCTGATTCTTTGCTTTGAGATTCTTTGATTTGAGATAAAGGATTTATGTGGGAGAATAAACCTGATTTTCATGGCTTTGGTTAACATTATTTTTAGAGGAAAGAAGCTCATCTACTAACTTAATAAAACAAAGCCTCTCACTGGCTAACAAAAATAATTCAAAGTTCCTGCATATTATAGACATCTTTTGTATTTGGCAGTTATCTTCTTAAAGTAGTATGTTTATGACTTATTGTTATACAGTTACGGATATATATATAGGACATATCGAAGGCTCAACTTGATCCTTCTTAGAGGAAGAAAAATATTGATAAAATGACTATGGAATGAGAATTCACTTTCACTATGACCACCTTAATCATTAGAAAGTACTGAGTTTCTGGAGAGCTTTTGTGCCAACTTCGTAGCCTCTTGCCCTCACCACCTATTTCAGCCATGTTGCATTGGGTCTGTGCAGTCTTTCACAAACTTTGCACAGGTTAACCTGATTGCACCTTGCTTTGGTATCCCCTGCACCTTGCACTTCTTGCCCCAGGGCTTCTCTGAAGACAGTATAGGAAGCCAGCTGAGAAGCCTGCAGGAATTGCTTGATCCTCTTGAATGAGTTATTTGGAAGAGTGGGAGAGTTAATACTCCACAGGCAACACTTTATCCAAGGAGGATAGGAGCCAACAGATATATGCTTCCTTTATTTGTCCTGAGTGGATACTTCTTTTTTTTTTTTTTTAAAGTTTTTATTTATTTATTTGACAGAGAAAGAGAGAGCACAAGTAGGCAGAGTGGCAGGCAGAGGGAGAGGGAGAGGCAGTCTCTCCGCTGAGCAGGGAGCCAGACGTGGGGCTCGATCCCAGGACCCCAGGATCATGACCTGAGCCGAAGGCAGCCGCTTAACCAACTGAGCCACCCAGGCGCCCCCTGAGTGGTTACTTCTGAGATACATTTCATAAGGCTCCTCAGAAGGTTTTGGTAGCATTGACTGCTGTTACCCATAAGTGTAGCCAGCATCATAACCATACTTATATTGGCTTTCACTCCTTTTCACCAACTCCCTAGCATTACAAAAACAAACAAACAAAAATCCCCCAGAAAACTACCTTACTATAGGTCTTGGTCTCAGGCTCTGCTTTTGGTGAGAGGGTTAATATAGGAAATAGCCCTAGCTCCACTAGTCCTCCCATATATCTCATTACTAAGAAACATCTAGATTGATAGAACTATAGATTGACCTCATAAAGTTTCAGCTAAGTTGCCAGGTCAGTGACTACAACTGAGGGTTGGAGTTCTGTCTCCTAGGATGTGGTATCAATGTTGAACCAATGAATGATATGGCATGCTACATCCAAAACAAAACAAAACAAAACAAAAAAACCACTTATCTGGAAACCAAAAAGTGGATGTAGGGTGGGCTCCATTCATCCTAATTTCTCTTGGTCTGCACTTGCGGCAACCATGGCCTCAAAAAGGCAAGGCAATTGAGGGATTCCTTGAAGGATGATGTTCTGAGTTGTATCAACAGACAAAACAAAAACTGAACCAGCTGATATGAGAAATGAAAAATCAGGAAATCTGGGGCGCCTGGGTGGCTCAGTCGTGAAGCGTCTGCCTTTGGCTCAGGTCATGATCTCAGGGTCCTGGGATCGAGCCCCGCATCGGGCTCCCTGCTCTGCGGGAAGCCTGCTCCTCCCTTTCCCACTCCCCCTGCTTGTATTCCCTCTCTCGCTGTGTCTCTCTCTGTCAAATAAATAAATAAAATTAAAAAAAAAAAAGAAAGAAAAATCAGGAAATCTAGAAAGCACAGTAGAGAAGGATGAGAGGAATATGTTGAATATCAATTAAGGCCTCAGGGTAACTTGCAGGATCAGGGACTATAATTAGTTATAATAATTATCTCTTATGAAATCTCATAAAATATGGATCTGGCTGAAAGGGATTATAGGATGGATTGGGATTAATGGAAAATGTATATATATATGTATATATGTATATACATACACATACACAAACATATCTGAATGGGACACAAAATGGGTTGTATAAAAAACTTTTTTTTTTTAAGATTTTATTTATCTGACAGAGAGAGACACAGTGAGAGAGGGAACACAAGCAGGGGGAGTGGGAGAGGGAGAAGCAGGCTTCCCGCGGAGCAGGGAGTTTGATGCGGGGCTCAATCCCAGAATCCTGAGACCACGACCTGAGCCGAAGGCAGATGCTTAATGATTGAGCCACCCAGGTGCCCCCAAATAAATATTTCTTTTTATCATCTTTGGAAGGCTTTGGTTCTAAGATACTTTTCTCTTTTTTTTTTTTTATTATGTTCAGTTAGCCAAGGTATAGTAATTTGCTTAAGGCTCCTCAACAGGTCCTCAACAGGTGAAAATGGATCACACACACAGTGGCGGCTAAGTCAGTAATACAACCATGTATAAGCATCTCTTCCTTCCCTGTGTCACTCCCTCAGTCCCTCATTTCTGCTCCTACAAACATGCTTTCATCTCAGACATTGCTATATGGGTACCTTGCCTAAGAAAAAAACATTAGTAAAGGAATTACGTGATTGAAATTCCTTTTGGTGTTGAGGGCAGGGGGAGGCACAGCTAGATCTAGACAAGATTATAAAGTAGAAAAAATTGCCTTTCATGTTTGTTTGTTTTTCTCTTAAGCATCTTTCTGTATTTATTCTTATTACTGTGCAGGGTTTTCGTGTTCTGTATATCTCACTTTCTATTTAAAATAATATATTTACAATGAGATGCTGAGTTAAAGTGGAAAAAATCAGCTAAGTTGTTTAAATATGTAAATTGATAATAATAATAAATGTATTAGTTCACCAACATATATTTTGCCTTTAGTAACGAATAGTTGCTCAATCTAAATGTGAATTTAGTACTAGATTGTGAAAGAACTCTTACTCGTTGTGAGGAACATAGTTTTGAGGAAAAGATGTCTGGGTGTCTTTTAAATAGCTTTTGCTATGAAAAAATGAGCACAAACTTAGGATGAAATGACAGTAATTGCTCTTTCTTACATACTTGTATTCATATCTATTAACAAATTTTGTGATAATGAATTCCAATGATAGGTAAATTTTGGTCAAATTTTTCAAGGATATAAATTTTATAAGGATAAAATTTGAGTTGTATATTTGTAAATTATAAATATAGTATTCTTGACTTACATTTAATGCAAGGAGTGTACATTTGGAAAGTAACTTTTGGGAGCACTTAAAAATTAATATCATTATTAAAAACTCTTGTGGCTAGAAGAAACAAATAGGAAGCATTGCAGTGATCTTATATGGCTCTTTTGGCCTGATTTTGTCAAAGCTACTATATCAAACTTTTTAGCAGCATTACTATTGAGAAGTAAATACCTTAGTTGTTAACATTTTGTAGAAAATAATGCATAAATGAATCCGAAAAATGACTTAAAATTTTCATGATATTTCTCAATCTGTCCTCTAATACCTACTTTAACAACATTACATAGATGTAAGAAATGTATTCCTGTGTTTGCCTGAATCCTACAATATAAAATTTGTCATTGAAATTGAAAATCACATTTGTTTTCTGATTTCTGTATTGGTAATTTTTGTTCTGATATAGTAAAATTGTAAAAGTACATTTCATTATTACATCTGTGTGATTTATGTTTACCTACTACAATACTGTTTTGTTTCCCAATCATTAAAAATATAAGTACAGTGCTGCAAAAATACATATGTACAAACATTTTTAGTTTCTTCAGTTTGCCTACACTCTTCACATAGTTAATTTTTTAATAACATGGAATAATTTTCAGGTTAAAAAAAAGATAGACTATAGGGGCACCTGAGGGGTAGAGTTGGTTGAGGGTCGGACTCTTGATTTTGGCTCAGGTCATAACCTCAGGGTCATGAGATCAAGCCCCACGTGGGGCTCCATGCTCAGCAGGGAGTCTGCTTGAGCTTCTCTCCTTCTGCCCCTACCCCCCCAACCCCGCTCACGTGCGTGCTCACTCACTCTCTAAAATAAATAAATAAATAATCTAAAAAAAAAAAAGATAAAGTACCTGTGGTTGTTCAGTATGATGAGAGTAACTGGTAGTGAACATTCTTTGCCATTTGCCTCATTCTTGTGATTGCTCATGGCCAAATAGTTGTGCTAAAAGTTGTAAATGCAAGAGTTCTGTCTCAAAGCATGTAGAAACGGCATTTGTGAAATGATTTGTATTGGGGAGTGAATAGCTTTCATGAAACATAAAGAAGTATAAAGAAGAGGAATAGAGTATAAGTGGTTCATACCAGAAGTTATATACCACCTATCTTTTTTTTTCTTTTCCAGTGATCTAAATCTTTTTACATTTGTTGGGTCTGTGTTTTTTTGAAGCTGTGGGAATTATAAGCTAACATTAGTTTAGCCCTTTATATTTTTCAGGTGTAATGAGATATTTTGCTTATATTATCTTAGTAATTAAAAATGTACAACAAATGCATGGTAATAATAATGAAAGCTGAGGATCAGCTAGATTATGTGACTCTATACCTAAGGATTCAGCTCTTCAATAATGGATAGGGGCTAACTTAACTTCAGTGTCCTCAGTCCTTTATCTATATCATTTGCCTCTTTCTTGTTCATGAGTAGAGTCATTTAGAATATTATTTCCAAAACTCATCATTGCTCTTTAATGAAGACAAAAAAGAAAAAAAAAGGTGAGTATATTGTAACATATCGCAGAGCTGTCTGCATCCTTCTATGCATCTTCTTACTTGGGAAGTTCGGGAAACTTAAAATTAGCAAGTTAACATTTCACTAATCTCTAAAAATTGCTAAATTGATGGGTAAAATAAAGAGAATGACAATTATGATTGAGAGAGGCTGATTTGCTGGTGAGACTAAAATTATCATAGACTTTTCAAACTGCAAAAGCAAACATGAGTTAAAATATCATTATTCATTTATTATATGATCATACTGAAGAAATGTGAAAAGAATGGGGGTATTCATTATTTTTTTTTTTAAAGATTTTATTTATTTATTTGAGACAGAGAGAATGAGAGACAGAGAGCATGAGAGGGAGGAGGGTCAGAGGGAGAAGCAGACTCCCTGCTGAGCAGGGAGCCCGATGCGGGACTCGATCCCGGGACTCCAGGATCATGACCTGAGCCGAAGGCAGTCGCTTAACCAACTGAGCCACCCAGGTGCCCTGGGGGTATTCATTATTAATGGACATAGTGCATGAGATGATTTGATATAACGTGGCACCAAACCAACAATAAGAAGACCAAAAATCGAGACATAAAAAGGCAGGTGATTCTAAAATACTACTATGGACAAGAAGCACTCAGCACTCGGAGTCTACATGATAGCCCTTTATCTTTAACCACCTCATTTAATGGTAGCTTCATCCTAATTCTTCAGGCCAATAAATGTAGTCGGTTTTTAATCCTGTCTTTCTCTCAGAAGCTACAGGCAATCCCTTATCCAGCCCTGATAGCTCTCCCTTCACAATTTATGCAGAGGCCGGCTAAGGCCGGCTGTTCTTTGTCTCCACTGTTAACTACTCTAATCTGAAACGTCAGCATGACTTGCTTGGGCTCTTGCTGCAGTCTTTAGCTCTTTCCTTCTGCCCTTCCTTCCGATAGTCTATTCTAAACAAAGAGGCCTGCTAAAATATGTCCGATTGTGTTACTCCAGCTCAAAACCTTCCGATGACTTCCTATCTCTGAGTATAAGACAAATTCATGAAAATGGGCCTGAGAGGCCCTTGGAGATGGGGCTTGTTACCCCTCACACATAGCTCTCTGTCTTGTCTCCTATTACTCTTCCTGTTTCTCTGCATGCCACCATCCTGTCCTCCTCTCTTCGGGAGGTAAGAGGAACACTCTGGCCTCAGGACTTTAGTGTTTGCTGTTTGCTCTGCCTGTAATCTTTTCTACTCATCTGTGGTATGACTCATTACCTCAACTCCTTTAGGTCTTCAGGTAAATGTCACATTCTCTTTAAGGTTTGCCCTTTTTTAAAATTGCAGCACCTTTCCTTTTTTTTAAGATTTTATTTATTTATTTGAGAGACAGAATGAGAGAGAGAGAGAGAGAGAGCATGAGAGGGGGGAGTGGGAGAGGGAGAATTGGACTTCGCTGAGCAGGGAGCCTGATGAGAGCCGAAGGCAATCACTTAACCAACTGAGCCACCAGGCATCCCACAACACCCCCTTTTAACCCTGTTTATTCTCCTTCTTTATTTTCCTCCCATATACTTATCACCATCTCACATATATGTATTAGTCATCCACTTCTTTATCGTCTCTGTATCCTTCCCTTGTAAAAAATGAATGTAAGGGACATTTGTTTACTATCTGACACATTGGTGCTCAATAAATATATGTTGAAAGAAATAATGAATAGCATAAGAAAAAGGGTTTCCGAGTGTTCTGAGTGTGGAATCTTTTCCTCGTGACTGAGCAGTTAGAGATTGTGAAGGCCTGATCTGAATTCTCCAATAAAATTATATCCCCCTTTTTTATGAATGAAGCATCTAAAAATGAGTCCATGATAAGATGTTTTACAGGTAAATCTATTGTTTCATTTTCTTGCTCTCTACCATCTCCTTTCTCTTGTTGGTGTAGTGATGAGCCTTCCTAGTGTTAATGTGAATTATAGAAAGAACAAAAATGTAAGTTGGCAAAATGATAACTGCAAAGAACTGTTGAGGTTTAAGCATAAGTAAGGTGTTCATTAGTTTGGGCTACAAGTCAAATAATGAAACCTGCATTTAATCTTGGAACTTCTAATTGTGCAACCTTGGAAAAATCATGAAAATTCTCTTTTTCAAGCTATGTGATGGGAATGCTACTGGCTCTATTTCATGGGCTCTTCAGAAGGATTAAATAAACAAGTGAATAAATAAAATTGTAAAGCTATGACTATTGCAACTGGGTTTTTTAGTACCATTTTTGAGTTTTGGAAAAATATGCCAGGATTATACACTGTCCACAAGACTAGTGTAAATGGGGGCGCCTGGGTGGCTCAGTTGGTTAAGCCACTGCCTTCGGCTCAGGTAATGATCCTGGAGTCCCGGGATCGAGTCCCGCATCGGGCTCCCTGCTCGGCGGGGAGTCTGCTTCTCCCTCTGACCCTCCCCCCTCTCATGTGCTTTCTCTCTCTCATTCTCTCTTTCTCAAATAAATAAATAAAATCTTAAAAAAAAAAAAGACTAGTGTAAAATGTGGTCTTCTTTCAGATTGCATTAAACTTTCATAGCTGTAGTAACTCAGTTACCTTTAGCAACCCGCCAATAGTTTGTGTTATTAAAAGACTTTGTAGATATGAGTACACTATCTTGGGTGTAAAGTCTATTTTAATCTGTTCTCACTTGCTTGTCCCACTCACATTCAATTAGTTGCTTTAATGCTTCCTCTAGTCAATGTCTTCATTTTGATTACCTACCATGCCTTGAAATATTCCTAACATTTCAACTGCTTATTGATCCCAAGGATCTTAAAGCAAGTTTATTACTAGAGAAGCATCCCAGTACTGTGAAACAGAGAAGCATGTTCAAATGGGGTTTTGATGATCTTTATATAAACCTTAAGGAACTTAAATACTTTATAAGAAAATTGCACCATGAAACTTGGACACTCTTCTCTACCATTTATGACAAATTTTCTCTCCAAATCTGCTTTGGTTTTGATCAGGACAAATTGAATTTTATTGTGCTTTCCAAGTGTTGGTTTTATTTTAAAGAACATTCTGACAGGTTCTTTATATAGTAGCTCCCAAATAGCATTTAATTGAATGTGAAATAGTAAAGTCAATGTTAGTTCATATCAGTGAGCAAGTGTTGCTTCAGTTTTGATTCTTCCCATAATTTTTTTTCAGCCCATGAGAAGTTTGTCATTCTCTCAAATGGAAGATATTTTTCCCTCAAGGCAGTTCCTTGAATACCTCTTCAGTGCTGAGTGCAAGTTCTAAATTATTTCTCTTCTTTTACTGAGGGAATAAACACAACTATCATTTTCTTTGGAAGTCCTCTCCATATGGTTTTTCTACTCCTCTTTAATACTGAAGATCTGGTCAGGAATTGAAAACATTGATATTAGTTTTTTTTAACTCTAAATCCTGCCATAACACTAGCTTAGTGCAAGTCTCAAATGGATGTTTTATTCAAACAATATCTTCTATTTCCTAACTACCTTGACTCCATTCCTTGCTCACACCCATGATGACAGCATAAATCTTGTTGCCACCTAATATTATTATAAATCATAAATCTTAAATTTAGTGTCTCACTTGCTGAAAAGAAATTGTTTTCCCATCCAAACCTTTTATACCACAACATATAATGCATCCACTCTATGAAATTCTATAAACTTCCATTGTATTGATCAGTGGATCCCAAAATCTTCTCAGGGTCTAAGAGGAGCTTTATTATTTCATTTTTTTAGACAGCCTAAGACCCTTGATTCCTCACCTAGCACACCTTCTCACCATCACTCTGAAATCTCTCCAGTCTCCATCCATTCCTCCATCTGGGGGAAGAAACAAAACAAAACAAAACACCCTAACTTTGAATCAGTCTTAATATTTGCCTTATCTGCTTCTAAGTGTCCTAAACCCAGACCAGGTAAAATGCCTCAGTCATGTGCACTGTTGCCAATAGAGATTCAAGGAATCCATAATCTTTTCCCCCTAAATCTTCTTCTCTTATCAATTAGTGGTACACCTAACTACTCAGTCACCTACAGCTAAAATCTGGGGAGACAATCTAAATTCCTTATGTCCCCAAACTTTACATTATGCCATTAATGAAAGCCTAATGATATTTGTCTCTAAGTATTTCTCAAGTTTGTCTTGTCTTTTTTCCCCCAGCCTTCTACCACTGGCCTGTTTCAGCCCTTAACCTATCTTATCTAGATTATTTTAAAAGGCTTTGAAGCGGTTTCCTTGCCTCCTGCACTGAAGCTTTATCTACAACACATTCATAACTATATCACTCTTCTGCTTAAAAACTATCAGGTACCTCCTGCACTGCCTTTATGACTGAGCTAAAAGTGTCTTTTCTATACCTCTACAACGTTTTCACTTTATCACAGAACAAAGTACATTATATTGCTACTTTATTTTATAGGATAGCTTATTTCCACTAAATATAAACTCCTTGAGAACTATGGTCATGTTTATCTAGCTATATGCTGGTAACAGTACTTCTGAAAAAAAAAAAAGGTGCTTAGTGAGTATTTGATAAATAAAATAAATCATTCAGATTACTAATGGCAGAAACCATCCAGTTTATATAACAAGGTATGAAGCAAAATGCTAACTCTCAAAATTTTATATATATATACATATATATATGTATATATAAGTGTGAAGATATAGTCAAAATATTATCCTTTAGTGCTGAGTGCTTACACTTATATTCTTCCATATCGGTTGATGGTTTATACAGGTCAGGGGTAAATTTTGCTATCTTTAACATACAAATAAATCCAGTCACAAAGCTCTTCATCTGACCCTGAAAATATTCTTTGTGTCAGTTTATATCACTATCAAAAATGTTTACTATTTAAAGAATGTATAGCAGTAGTGTTCTCAAATTGAGTTTCTGTGTCCTTCATGTTTTCTCATTTTCCAGGTAAATACCTATTGGCAATTTCATGGACCCCCACATTATTTACATGTCCCCTGCACGATACTAGGGTCAATGAGTGATTATTGCCTATCTAAATTGAAAGTATTATACAATTGCAATTTCATCTTTTTAATCAATTGTTCTCAACAATTTTGCCTACTCTTCTACAGAGTATGTGACAACGTCTGGAGACATTTGTGGTTGTCCCAACCATTAGGAGGAAGCTGGGAACTACTGGCATCTAGTGGATGGAGGCAGAGGTGCAACTAAACTTTGTACAATGACACAGGTCAGCCCACAAATTCCAAATGATCAGTGAGATCTTTAGGAAAGCCCAAAATGTCAATAGTGCTGGGGTTGGAAGACCCTGGCTTAGATATCATCTTATGTTGGAAAATACTCCAGTAGAGAAAATTAGATTTCATTAATGCATTTATCAAATACCTAAGACTGATATATATCACAGCACATTGTACTAGGCAGTGGTACAAACAAATGGATTCTATAAGAAACCTGCTTTCAAGGATTTTATGATCCAATCTACCAAGAAAAGTGACTATTATAAGTAAAGTATACACATAGAGAGAGAGAGAGAGAGAGAGAGAGAGAAATATAAGTAACAGAGATAAAGATAGAGTTATTGAAGCAAAAAAATTTGAAATTATATGGGAGTTTAAAGAATTATTTCAATCTAAGAAGCTAGAAAAACTTTTGAAGAAAGCTTTGTCTTTTTCTTTTTTTTTTTAAGATTTTATTTATTTGTCAGAGAGAGAGAGCACAATCAGGAGGAGCAGCAGGCAGAGGGAAAAGCAGGCTCCTTGCTGAACAAGGAGCCCAATATGGGACTTGATTCTAGGACACTGGGATCATGACCTGAGCTGAAGGCAGACACTTAACCAACTGAGCCACCCACGCATCCCAAAGAAAGCTTTATCTTTATTTAATCTTAAGGGATTTACTAGGTTTTAGACATGTTAAGTCAGGGGTAAAGAATTCCCAAACTCTGTAATAAGAGCAGTGAAATCTTCTTCTATTCTTATTTTCATTCCCCCCTCTATCTTTACATTCTATTTCATTCATAGTTTTTTGTACTACTTAATATGATCAAGTGATAATCTCCAATGGAATAAAATTAATTGAAATTAGTAACTATTATTTTTCAAAACGTGTTGCTAGACCCAGGAAATACAACAGTGAATTTTTTGAGAATTTTTAATTAAATACCTATATGTACATCCATATCCACATGCATACCTGTATGTGTAAATGTCATGGAAGAGGCAGACATGAATGAATAATTGATTCATTGCATGGGAGAACATGAGAGACAAACTCCCAGAAAATGTGAAATTTGGGCTCAACAAAGTTGAATGAGTAAGAAGTTGAGGACAGAGGAGAGAAGAAGCACCACAAAATATAAATAAAATCAGAGGTGTGAATATGCTTTTTTTTTTCTTTTTTAGAATGATGCTGGATAAGTATCCTGGAATCAGGGAGTAAATGGCCTTATGTGCATATTTAATTCACCTGGGTACTCTGTGTATAAAGGTTTTATTAAATATTTAGTTTAAATAACATTATAACCTAATATTAATTATTGGCATTTTTATTTTGCTTTCAAATTCAGTGCCAATAAATATGACACATAGCGCTCCATTTTATGTTTGTGTGTGTGGTGGGGGGGAGTGTCTTTGCTTGTTTCCTTGTGTTTTTATTATTTTTAATATTTAACTCTATGCATTTACATTCTCTACCCACCAGTCTAAGGCTTCCCTTTGAGACTGAGATCCTGAGACTCCCCACCCCCATGCTCCAAATCACATTTAATAGTCTGTATTTCTTTGACAATTGGCACCAGTCTGAGACACAGTGCTGTGTAATCACAGCAAGAACTAGATTACAGGGAGATGATCAAGGATCTGGCTGAGATAATTAGACAACTTAACTTTTTGAGTGGTAGAAGTTTGCAGTGAGCCTTATTTTATTATTTCCTTTAAAGCATATTCTCAGAGCGTACAGAAATTTTATGTCATAGAAAATTAGAAGGTGTCCCAGCCTCCTTGCTCTTACTTACTCTTCAATTCTAATCCATCATCACAGGCAGAAGTGCCTGCCTACTTAGACCCTCTCTAATTCTCTGCCCCCCATTTCTACATCGGGCTCTCTGTTCAAGTTTTCACTGGGGCTTCTCCAGCACCTACTCACCAATGGCCTTGCATTCAGGTTTCATTTCAGTGCTGTAGAGAAGATTCAGAACGCAAATCTGCAAATCCCATTGCTTCCTTACTTAAAACATTCCAGTGACCCTCACTGCCTGTGGGATAAGATCCAAAATCCTGAGACCTGCACAAGCCCTTCAAGTCGTGGCTCTGGCCCTTCCTCATGCCTTGCTCTGTGCTAACACGCACACCCTACATGTGTATGGACCAGACAGTTGCTGCCTACACCAGTGATGCTTAAGGCTAGATAGGGAGTCCTTCCAAGGGAGGCCTCACTGCCCAGCGTGCAGAGCGCCCAGCTGCACCTCCTGTCTGCCTCAGCTTTTGAGCAGAGTCAGACTCTTCTGGTGGCCCTGGCCAATGGCTGAGTAAGACCGTGGTACCAGTGCCTGACCCCTTCCGCCTGTTGCAGGACTCTCTAACTAGGAAATCTTTGCTCCAGGCTTCATGTTAGCCTGTCGGAGACTTTGCCAGGCTTTTATTGCAGTTTCAATTCCCCTGCCTGGTCCTGCATCCCTTTCTCTCATTTCACAGGTCTGACTCTTCAATTAACTTTTAGCTCCATCTCCGTTTCTGTTTCCGGACGAACCGAGTGTTACAAGGTTCATGTGCTCCATCCTATGCAAGCTGTCCCTCAGCCAGGAATGCCTGCTTTCTGTCTTTTTCAGGGAGTTTCGTCTTGTCCCCTCAGACTTCCCTCTAAACTGAAGTCCAGTGGATCCTTTCACCTTCATGCTTTCATTGAGCTATAATTGTTCATTTACTTCTCTCACTCTCTCCCAGCATCTACTCTTCCTGAGGACATGCTCATACCTTATTTGACTCTCTAACTTTAGTGCCTATAATTATACCTGGCAGATTTACTCACTTACTGATAATACAGAGTTAATTTAGTGTTTATTAAGTGAAAGGCCCTGTTCCAGCTGCTGGAGGTATAGATGTAAATAAGGAAAATATTTTTTCCTTCATTCTGTGTGTGTGTGTGTGTGTGTATACTTATCACACAATTATTTACCTTTACTATTATGGTAAGTGCAAGGAAAGACAGAGAATAATAAGGATATAAAATGCAGGATGGACCTGACATAGAAAGGTCTGAAAAAATTGCTGTGATGAAATATTATATAAGCTGAATTCTGCAAGCTGAGTAGAAGTTAATTAGCTGAAGGAGTAGGAAACACGATAAATGTTTACTGAATGAATAAAATAATGTAGCTTATGTCTATAAAACCACTCCAGAGACAAAGGCAACAATTTTTATTAGCCACGTCAAATCTTTCTTTCTTTGTGACCAATTACATTTAATATATTATTTCTTCCAAGAAATGTTTTATTTACATCTTAACTACCACCTCCACAAAACCATTTAAATGTACTTTTCTAGTTGTAAATATGTCTAGTTTCAAATTTCAAGGTATCATCTGCTTATGGTTTGAAAGCCTATATGAGCCCAATGGAGTCTTGGACCTACTAGGTTCCATGATTTTCCAAATATCATTTATTTTTAACCTCTTCAATAAATCATCAAAACAAGTATTTACCAACAAAATTGATTCTTACAAATGTTTATAGTAGACAGCCAAGAGTATATTTTTATATTTTCTGGCAACAGAATCTTCAATTTTAATGATGCTTATGTAAAATGTATTAAATGAAATCTGCCAGTTCTAGGTTCATAGAAGAAGATACTCAGTTACAACATGTTTGATCAAAGAGGATTGAACTGCTAAAATTTAAAAAAGTAATAATTTTGGAAAAAGATTCTAGACATTTGAGAGTGTAGCATTTCGATACCAAATAGCTGGTCGGATTAATTTTTTATTTCATCACTGTCTTGGCCCCATGCAGACACAAATCTATTTCTATTGTTTCCATTTTCACTTCACCCCTTATGCCTCATTAGGTTTGCAATAGAGAAAAGGCTAGCACAAAATAAAGCATAGATCAATCATTCCCCTATAGTCCAGAGCAAGCAAAATCAATCACTGTACTTTCAAGTGGTTCTCAGCTATTGACTTTAAACTTTCCTGATCCAGAGGTTACTGTACTGTTAATTGCACTGAAGTTGGATGCTTTTGCTTCAGCATATTTCTTAACTATCTTTAGAGAATGCACATTACTATATCTCTATTAATTTCTTATGTGATTTGATGAAGGTGGGGATCTTTAACCTATGATTAGAAGCTTGATAATAATACCCTAAAGCATTATCAATAGATCTTACGTAGAAACTGCTGCTAGTTTGCTGAAGTTTCAAATCTCATTGTATATTGATTTTTTTAAGCCCTGAGTGTCAACTATTAACATACCTACATAATGGAAAATTGGTCATAAGCTATGAGGATAAATTTTTTTTATTATTATGTTATGTTAATCACCATATATTACATCATTAGTTTTTGATAAAATGTTTTTTAAAAACATGAACATATGATTTGTGTTTGACACATTTTTAAAATTTCATTTTTTCCTACAACCACTATTATTAAATCTAGTAGTTGATCATTATTACACAAATATTTATCATATTAATCATGTATCATTTATTACTTTGCATGTAGTAGGCAGTAGGCATTATGACTTTAGAAAGATTGCTTTTGAGCATGAAAACTTGGTTTTCAAATGTGCCCTTTGCTTAGAAATGGAGGCAATTGATACATATCTAAATATAGTCATGTGTATCTTTATATAGTCTTAGAAGGTAACCAACACTCTGACTTTCCAACCAAAACCCCACAGATGTGAAAAAGATTAAATTTAGAAATGACTGTGAGCATGTCTACCTTAAAACAAAGCATCTAGAAGAGAACAACATGATTAAACCTATCAGTCAAATGTTTGGTAAATTAAAAACTAAATGCATAGACTGGTCAAATGTTGAGTCCGATTTTTTGTTGTTGTTGGCATGTGATAAGGGGGTCATTTTTATGTGTCCTTGATTTCTCCCATGTAGCTGTGTCATGGTGAGCTCCAGAAAAGTTTGTGAAGTCAGTAATGCTGTCCTTTTTGGGCTTCTTATCTCTCTTTTTGATTGACTATATCTTATCTTTCTTTTGCTGGATCTATCACTACCTAACACAAAAGTACTAAATAAATCACAAATAAATGAACTATTTATTATATAACTAATATTATAGTTAGTACTAATAAATTACTCACATTTATTGAACCCTCTGCTAAATGCTTTACATACATTATCTTATCTCCTATCACCACCCTACAAAGTGCATATGTCCTATGATCATACCCATTTAACAGATTAAAAGAAAAAGAAAGAAAAAAACAGGTTAGGAGAAATTGAATGAATTTACCAGTGTTACAAAGCTAGAAAGTGATCAGAGAGCCCAGACTGTCTTCATAGATGTGAATGCCACAGATCTTTACTCTGAAAATAAACAAATACTCATAGCAGCAAGTAAAGGAGAAAAAGCAAGTAGCTGTCCTTACTCCATTAGCAAAACCATTTGTTTAAAGGAAAAATCATGTATATTAAATTCAGAGAAATGATAAAAACTTGTTCTAAAGAATAACATAGGAATAGAATTTTATTTTAGCACCAGAGATACACTAAATATTCAAATTAAAATCTGATGCTTGAGATTGAGTTTTAAGGTACAAATCTCTTTATCTTCAATATCTTCAATATTTTTATTTCCTTGTTTAAATAATTGAATGATTAAGCACTTGAAGTCTTGAAAAAAATTGAAAAAAAAAAGTGCCCTTCATGTCTGGAAGTAACAGAATGTATGCTTCCAAAAGCCAAATGAGAGGTGTGGTCTCAGGTTGGAAACGAGGAAGGAAAGTGTCTGTAATGAAAGCCCAACAAAAAAACAATTAGAGCCGAATTTTCAGCTTCTCATGATAAAAATCTTTGTCAGCTAAGTTATGAAATTAAAAACAATACCTAATTAGATTCGTAAACAATTCTGTCAAAAATATTTAAAATTATCAAGCTAAATGTGACACTATAATGTAATGACCTTGTAATTTCTTTTGAGAACACCAAGGCATGACCAATATTATGAAGTCTGTATGTAGTATGTCGTTATTGAGTATTCTGACTTTTGCCTTATTCGTGAAACTTGAAATGCTCAGAAACAGCTATAGGTTTTAAAAACAAAAACAATTTAAAAACAACTTAAAAATGTTCTACTTTGGAATATCAGAACATGTTTAAGGAAAGCATTTGATAACCAGGGTGCCTGGGTGGCTCAGCCATTAAGCATCTGCCTTCGGCTCAGGTCATGATCCCAGGGTTCTGGGATCAAGCCCCATATCTGGCTCCCTGCTGGGCGGGAAGCCTGCTTCTCCCTCTCCCACTGCCCCTGCTTGTGTTCCCACTCTCACTGTGTCTTTCTCTGTCAAATAAATAAATAAAATCTTTAAAAAAAATGTTCTCCAAATGCTACCAAGTCTAAATACTCTCCCACAGATATACTAAAGTAATGCCTGGCTATAACTGGCGTTGAAACTCAGCAGCCCCTGTCCGACCAACACCAACACACTAAATAAGGGAGAGACACTCCAGGTCTTTGGCCTCTCTGCAAAACTGTTTCTGCCAAGAAGTGTGTTAAAACTGGAAATACATATATTGTGTTTCTTTGTGAATGGTAGTTGAAGTTAAGAAATGTTATCATGTGAATGAAATAGAATGTAGAGGGAAGAAGCACAGAAATTGTGTGCATACTTTTAAAACACCAAAAATTGAAGAACATAGAAAAGTGACAAGTGTAGCTATAAAATGGTATAATTATTACTGATTTTTTAAAAAATTCAAAATAAGTAAAAATCAAAACCAGAAATAGTGCCACTATATTAAATCTGTATTTATTTATGTTTACATTATTTAGCCAAATTTTTCCACCAAGGATGTTTTTATCATTTATGTTTTCTTTCCTTCACTTATTCATGCTACTCATGCTTTATTTTTTAAATTAACTCTTATTTATTTAATAAATTTATTACTTGATTTAATATTTTATGTTATTCCTAAATGGTCAGGGATTTATATTTTTTAACTTATTTTTTTGTTTTTAAATAAACAAAATTAAATTTAAAAATAGTTATCAGAATACCAAAGGATTCCTAAATATAAGTTGAAATATATGTAAACAGCAAAAAGAAGAAAAATTCCCTGTATACATATCAGCTTGTCACAGACACCATTAGTAATTTTATAATTTTTGTTCCACTGTTTGAATGTAAATTCATGAATTGTATTAAGCTTCTGTAAGTTTTCACATAGTTTGTGGATCCATTACTACTTTTGTTCATACCTATAAGTAAGAGTCCCTTAGTTGAAAACCATTGCTTTATCTGATATTATGTATATAAACGAAAGTTGAATTACACTTAGAAGATTAAGTTCTCCTTCATAGAGCTAGAAACACAATTCACATGCAAAAAATGAAAAATCAGAGTGAATCATATTTTAGTGTTTCTCCAACCCAAATGTACTATTTTAATTTTTGATATATTTTACGTTACTCTGGTTATCAAATGCTTTCCTTAAACATGTTCTGATATTCCAAAGTAGATTTTCTCTATAGCTCTCTCTTCCTGACCCCTTAAAATAGACAGCTCCTTACTATCACAGACATACAATAAAAATAATCTTTTAGCAATCACCTTTTCTGTTACTATAAGAAAAATAACATAATATTTGAACAAATATCAAAATTAGGAAAATGTATGACTTTAAGATATTTCATTTTCTGTATTCTCAGGAAGAATATATTATTTTGCAGCACCAAAGAGAGCATCTCTTGGTTTTGTATAATGAACATATAAATAATGGATTTTTATAACTTTGGTGATATTCCTAATTGCTCTTTGATTTTCTCTCAAAGTGTGTCTCTAAATATAGAAAACTAAAATTGTTCTTACTCCGCTTGATATGCAAATTCAACAACAGATTTTCAGTTTTATTTTCACTTTATATTTTATATGGTCCTTTTATAGTTCACAAATTTTCTTAAAATCAGTTGATCCATAACTATCATCTTACTCAGGTAAGTTCTAAAATAAGCTTGCTTAATTATAGGCAGTAATTAGTAGTAAAAACTTCTAGCTTTCTGTAATCAAAATGTTTATTTTTTTATGGATATAGAAAAACTTTTCCTGAAGGGAATACAAATCAAGATCAAACCAATGAGTTATAAAACATTTCATAGAGATATTTTCTCTTTTAAATTAATTTTATTTTCTTTCTTTTTTTTAAAGTTTTTTTTTTAAATTTATTTATTTGACAGAGAGATAGCACAAGTAGGCAGAGCGGCAGGCAGAGGGAAAGGGAGAAGCAGGCTCTCTGCTGAGCAGGGAGCCTGATGCGGGGCTCGATCCCAGGACCCTGGGATCATGACCTGAGCCGAAGGCAGCCGCTTAACCAACTGAGCCACCCAGGCGCCCCTTAAATTAATTTTAATTCATCATTTGCATGAATTAACCATAAATAAAATATATATGAACTCATGAATTTGATATAAAAAGCTCTTGTTAAATAACAATCTCTTTAAAATGAGTAACATTTATTCTTGACCTTTATATTTTTCCCTTTCTTAGTGATAATTCTATTTATGGGAAGATACTTGGATTAGAGAGTGAGGTAGTCACTAGAATTTGTGCACATTTAGAGCTTGTCCAAGTCTGAGTTTTTATTCCCATTTCAGAGCCTGCTGAAGACTTTCACATTTCCAACAGTCAGTACCTTTCTCTTATCAAATGAATGGTTACTTATCAAGACACCTTCAAAACCCTTATCACTCTATCAGTTCTGTTATTATGTCATGAATTTGAGAATGCTCCATTGAAAGATCCACCTTAAATCAAAGTCTAATCTTTATAAATACCCACTAACTACCTTTTAGAGATACTAGTAAGATTGTCAATGGTGTTGTCCATTACTGCAGTAAGCAACAAACTCATCTTTGGTTGACCAACTGGTTACTTTGCTGGACTGTTCAGAAAGCAGTTGATAAAGATGATGATAATAACAGTGTTTATGCTTTTGCATAGTAATTTATTTTCACTAGCCCATTTTCAGATTTAATAATTGCATTTTTACCTTGTCATAAACTGGGAGTTTTCTATATTTATTTTACAGACAAGGAAACATAATTCATCAAATGAATGTTGTAAATAAGTGGCTGCGTTGGTCGAGAATCCCTACTTTTTGCTTTTCTGTCTAGTGCTCTATTATGTTTTTCTTATTATGTGTCCTCTGTCATAGGTTGTTCTATAGTCCTCTTCACTTCTAAAAATAATTTGAAAGAATGAGGTCAAAGTAACTGAAGACCACACAGAGCCATATTATTCTTAGCAACATTATTTGAACCAAGCAATTGTTTGAAGTTTCATTTATTTCTAAGCCAACATAGTCACAGATATAACTTTAATTTATTCTCTTGATCACTACAACAAAGAGATATTTCAAAATTTTGGTAGGGAAAAGGATCAAAAGGACCTCATACTCTACCACTTAAACCTTCACTGGTTATTTCACAAAATTTTCTCTTTTTCACAATTCTAATTAAAATACTATTGTCTTTGTCAAGTACTTGAAAGAAACTTGGCTTGTCTAAGTTCATCTTTTCTTTCATAATAAGTATATCTGGGAAGGACCACTGGCTTATTTTTTAAAGACTTTATTTACAAAGAGTCTAAAACTTCTTATGCAAAATGTAAGTGCATGCAAGGGGATGAGGGTTTCTTTAAAGAACTAGTTGCTTTAAGCACATAAATATAAGAAGGTAAAAAACTGTGGAGTTCCTCTTCAGAAATGTATGGACATTCAGGCTTTGCTAAGTCTGTTTTTGTTACAACCTCGATTACCAACTGTTTATTGACCTCCTAGAAAAGAGCATGCAAAATTCTTTGTCACATAATTTGTGTCAGAAAAAAATATGCATTTTACAAATGTTTTTTAAAAAATAGTTTGGCTCTATTTGTTGGTTCTTACCATGATTAATTCACTTGTATATATAACCATCATAATCTTGGTTATGAATTAACTAAAGTTCTGAACCACTTCATAGCAACCCTTCTAGGAGAATGATATTCAGGATGTTGTACATTAATGGTCAAATGTGGGTCCATTTTCAATTCATACTCTGAAGCAAGAGAGCTTTTAATATTTTCCTTTTGATGCCATGGTGGGGAGAACTTAGCCATCTAAGAAGAAAATTGCAGATTTTGATATAAAGAGAGCAGAAACAATGCACTCAGGTTAGAACTGCAGATTTGGGTAGTCATTTCTGGGCTGTAGTTAACAAGGGGAGCAGAAGAATTCCACAGAGCACTTTGAACACATGCCTTATCAAAGGCAGTCTTCTCAATAAAAGTCAAAAAATGTCCTGCAGCAAGCACCAGCCCAAGTAGCCATTTCAACCCAAACCTGTTCTTGAAAAATAAGAATATACTTCAAGATGAATTTTCAAAGAGCCTAATCCTTAACCCAACTCCATCATCTGTCTGGTTTAGGATTAGAATAAATCTCTTGCTGAGACAGAATTGGAGTCAGATACCAGAACTCATTAGTCATATATATATATATGACATATATATGACTAATATATGAATATATATGACAGAGGACACATAATAAGAAAAACAGAGCACTAGACAGAAAAGCAAAAAGTAGGGATTCTCGACCAATGCAGCCACTTATTTACAACATTCATTTGATGAATTATGTTTCCTTGTCTGTAAAATAAATATAGAAAACTCCCAGTTTATGACAAGGCAAAAATGCAATTATTAAATCTGAAAATGGGCTAGTGAAAATAAATTACTATATATAAATCATATATATGACATATAGTCACATATATATGTGTGTGTATGTAAATTATGTTCTCATTATGGAAAGTTTATTTAAATCAAACTATGGATTTTACCATGATAAATCTACCATATTTCTTATTCCATCCAAACAAGAGCAAAAGCCTAAATAGTTGTCTATTACCTGCCCATTGGAGTTTAGGTTCCACTTTCTAGGATGGGCAAAAACCAAGAAAAATCTTGCAGGATTCCTTTATGAAGAGACTTACATTGTGTGCACATGATATGAATTATAATGTAACTCTCAGATAAATATCTACCTTTGTGGTAACTATTACTAAATGATCTCATTATTAGTGTTTTCACTTTCCAAGATGTTTTGTCCTCCAAGGTAAAATTTGTCATTTCTCCTTCTGCATAAACTTCCCACATTCTAAGGACTTTCAACAAACTCATGTCCTCTGAATACAACATATGTCAATTCTTGATGAATGGTTTTACATAGTCTACTCTCATTCCCTTTAGCCATCAAAGTATTTTTTGGCCCATATTATGCCATTTTGACTTTTTTCATATTCTTTTCCAGAATTTTTTATGCATTGCCAAGATGAGTGGATTACTTTGATTGTCATAGCTGTGTATTATACAATCTCTACAGACACAGAATCAGCTGTTTGGAAAACAAGGGCTAACCTTTTTAAATGTTTGGATTGAGTCACTAATTAGCTAGGTAATCTCAGTTATAGTCAGAGTTTTTCATATCAGTATACCTCTTATATTGTACTCATTCAAAATGAATTACCTCTTCCCCAAATTACTGTAGTTAATTCAAAGAGCTAAAATATCTATAGAAATGTATATATCTGATATCAAACATATCTTAGGTGTTTCCCTCCCACACACCCACTTATAAAAGGAACATTGAGCTAGGAAGAGGCAAGATGGCAGAAGAGTAGGGGACCTCATTTCATCTGGTCCCTTGAATTTAACTGGATATCTATCAAACTATCCTGAACATCCACAAAATCAGCCTGATATATAAGAAAATATATCTGGAACTCTACAAGCAGAAAAGCGACTGATTTGTGCAAGGTAGGAGGCGCGGAGTTGTGAATCTGTGGGTAGATATTGGAAGATAAACGGAGGGGGGAGGGACCCTCGGTAAGCAGGCTACTGGAAAGTGATATAACACTGGATTACAAAATTGGAACCCTTAGAAATCTGCTCCAGTGAGAGATATTCCTTTCTGAAAGGGGCTTTGGGGATTAAAAAGGCAGAATTCTAGGTTGGTCATTTTGGTCTCAGGATCCCAGGAGATACAGAACAAATGGGGGTGCCTGAATCAGTAGAGTGCCCACGCAGTGGAGTAGGAAAACTGGTTATGGTCAGCAAGCCCAGGAGGAACTTTCAGCTTGGGTTGCCGTAAACCACGAGCTGGGTGGTCAAGTGACCACTCTTTGCCTGAGCACCCTGAAAAGGACTAGAATGCACAGGCCATTTACTATCCCCTGGGAGGGGCAAAATGGCTATGCCCACAACTGGGCAACAGCTCTCAGGGTGGTGGTGGCCCCTGAAAGGACAGTAGGGTAGCACCCAGCTGTGATTCGGGAACAGTGGAGCAGGGTGCATGCATGAGCCTGCAACTCATGTCCAGTCCCAAGGACACAGAGGGCAGTGGCACTCAGGGGTGCCTGGGACTCCCCAGAGAGGATTGTAGTGGGCACGCACCACAAGAGTCTGTGGAGTTTGGGACACACAAAAATGAAAACGGTTGCCCCAGAGGGTTTATTGAAGAGGGAAGGGGACTGTGATCTTTCATCTCTGGGCTAGAGATCTGGGCATGGCCATTTTTGCTCTGATCCTCTGAACAGGCATGGAAAGCCTCCAGGGAACAAAAGCCACACAGACTGTAAAACTCCAGCACCAGGGGAAAATAGTATATTGAGCTCCAGTTGTTTTCTCATGACTCATCTATCTTTCAGTCTAAAATTTTCCATTTCTTTTTTTTACATTTTTCCCCGTTTCAACTAGATTCTTATTTTACCAACTTATGTTTTTAAGTGGCTTTTTAACTTCTATTTTTTACATCTACATTTTATAGATATATGCTTCATTTTAGTCCTTTTTCACTCTATTCAATTTATATATATATATGTATATATAAATTCAATCAGGAACCAAAATTCAATCAGAAACAAGTGGATGACCCTGCTTTGTCCACCTTGCGAGATTATAGTCCCCCCCCCGCTGGTTTTTGTTTTCATTTTGGTTTTGTTTGCTTTTCTGTTGTGGCTTCCAAATGCTTTGGATTTGTCTAGGGTGTATTTTGCTTGGGTTGTGATTGATATTTTAGACTCTGCTCATTCACTCACCCATCCTTCTTTGGGCAAAATGACTAGAGTGAGTAATTCACAACAAAAGGAGGAACCAGAGGCAATGGTCTCTGCCACAAAACTAATGGATATGGATATAAGTAAGATGTCAGAAATGGAGTTCAGGATAGCAACTATAAAGTTAATAGCTAGGCTTGAAAAAAGCAGAAATGACAGTACAGCATCTCTAAGGGAGGAAATGAGATCTAATCAGGCCAAATTTAAAATTGCTATCAATGAGATGAAGTCTAAATTGGATGCTCTAACAGCTAGGGTAAATGAGACAGAAGAGAGAAGAGGTGATCTAGAGGACAGGCTGATGGAAAGGAAAGACATTGAGGAAAACAGAGATAGGCAGGTAGCACATGAAAAAAGGATTGGAGAGATTAATGATGCCATAAAACGTTCTAATGTCAGAATTATTGGGATCCCCAAGGGGGTGGAGAGAGAGAGAGAGAAGGCTAGAAGGTATATTTGAGCAAGTCATAGCTGAGAATTTCCCTAATCTGGGGAAGGAAACAAGTATTCAAGTCAAAGAGGCAGAGAGGATCCCTCCCAAAATCAATAAAAATAGATCACCACCCCAACATATAACAGTGAAGCTTGCAAATCTCAAAGAAAAAGAAGCTATCCTAACAGCAGCTAAGGAGAGTGGCCATGAGGGGTGCCTGGGTGGTTCAGTTGGATAAGTGTCTGCCTTCAGCTCAGGTCATGATCTCAGAGACCTGGGATCGAGCCCTGCATTGGGTTCCCTGCTCAGAGGGGAGCCTGCTTTTCCTTCTCCCTCTGCCACTCCCCCTGCTTGTGTGCTCCCTCGCTCTGTCAAATAAATAAATAAAATCTTTAAAAAATAAAGAACTTAAAAAATTCATGGAAACTAATGAGAATGAAAACACATCAGTTCAAAACCTCTGGGATACAGCAAAGGCAGTCCTAAGAGGGAAGTACATAGCAATACAAGCCTTTCTCAAAAAATTAGAAAAATCCCAAATACATAAGCTAACCTTATACCTAAAGGAATTGGAGAAAGAACAGCAAATAAAGCCTAAACCAAGCGGGAGAAGAGAAATAATAAAGATTAGAGCAGAAATCAATGAAATAGAAACCAGAAGAACAGTAGAACAGATCAATGAAACTAGATGCTGGTTCTTTGAAAGAATTAATAAGATCAATAAACCTTTGGCCAGACTTATCCAAAAGAAAAGAGGAAGGACTCCAATTAATAAAATCATGGATGAAAGGGGAGAGATCACAACCAACACTAAGGAAATAAAGACAATTTTAAGAACATATTGTGAGCAACTATATGCCAACAAATTAGGCAATCTGGTAGAAATGGATGCATTCCAAGAAACTTAGAAACTACCAAGATTGAAACAGGGAGATGTAGAAAATCTGAACAGATCAATAACCAGCAAGGAAATTGAAGCAGTAATCAAAAACCTCCCAAAAAACAAGAGTCCAAGGCCAGATGGCTTCCCAGGGGAATTCTACCAAACATTTAAAGAAGAAATTATACCTATTCTGAAGCTGTCTCAAAAAATAGAAATGGAAGGAAAACTTCCAAACTTGTTCTATGAGCCAGTATTACCTTGATCCCAAAACCAGAAAAAACCCCATCAAAAAAGAGAATTACAGACCAATATCCCTGATGAACATGGATGTCAAAATACTCAACAAGATACTAGCCAATAGGATACAACAGTACATTAAAAGGATTATTCACCATGCCCAGGTGGGATTTATTCATGGGATGCAAGGGTGGTTCAACATTTCGCAAATCAACCATTGTGATAGATCACATTAATAAAAGAAAAGACAAGAACCATATGATCCTCTCAATTGATACAGGAAAAGCATTTGACAAAAAACAATATCCTTTCTTGATTAAAACATTTCAAATTATAGGGATAGAAGGAACCTATCTAAAGCCATATATGAAAAGCCCACGGCGAATATCATTCTCAATGGGGTAAAACTGAGAGCTTTTCCCTTAAGGTCAGGAACACGAGAGAGATGCCCACTCTCATCACTATTTTTCAACATAGTACTAGAAGTACTAGCCTCAGCAATCAGACGACAAAAAGAAATAAAAGGCATTCTAATTGGCAAAGAAGAAGTCAAACTCTCTCTCTTCACAGATGACATGATCCTTTATGTGGAAAACCCAAAAGACTCCACCCTAAAATTGCTAGTCATACAGCAATTCAGCAACATGGCAGGGTACAAAATCAATACACAGAAATCAGTTGCATTTCTATACACTAACAATGTGACAGAAGAAAGAGAAATCAAAGAATCAATCCCATTTACAATTGCACCAAAACCCATAAGATACCTAAGAATAAACCTAACCAACGAGGTAAAGGATCTGTACTCTCGAAACTACAGAACGTTTATTAAAGAAATGGGGGAAGACACAAAGAGATGGAAAAACATTCCATGCTCATGGATTGGAAGAATAAACATTGTAAAAATGTCGATGCTGCCCAGAGCAATCTACACATTCACTGCAATCCTTATCAAAATACCATCCACTTTTTTCACAGAGCTGGAAGAAACACTCCTAGAATTTGTATGGAACCAGAGAAGACCCCAAATGGGGAATGTTGAAAAAGAAAACCAAAGCTGGGGGCATCACAATGCCTGACTTCAAGCTATATTACAAAGCTGTGATCATCAAGACAGCGTGGTACTGGCATAAAAACAGACATATAAATCAATGGAACAGAATAGAGAACACAGAAATGGACCCTCAACTCTATGGTCAACTAATCTTTGACAAAACAGGAAAGAATATCCAATGGGAAAAAAGTCTCTTCAATAAATGGTGCTGGGAAAATTGGACAGCCACATGCAGAAGAATGAAACTCGACCATTCTCTTGCACCATACACAAAGATAAACTCAAAATGGATGAAAGACCTAAATGTGAGACAGGAATCCATCAAATCCTAGAGAAGAACACAGGCGGTAACCTCTTTGATCTCAGCTGCTGCAACTTCTTGCAAGACATGTCTCTAAAGACAAGGGAAACAAAAGCAAAGGTGAACTACTGGGACTTCATCAAGATAAAAACCTTCTCATGGCAAAGGAATCAGTCAACAAAACTAAAAGGCAATCTACAGAATGTGAGAAAATATTTGCAAATGACATAATAGATAAAGGGCTGGTGTCCAAGATCTATAAAGAACTTATCAAACTCAACACCCATAAAACAAATAATCCAGTCAAGAAATGGGCAGAAGACATGAAGAGACACTTCTCCAAAGAAGACATCCAAATGGCCAACAGACACATGAAAAATGCTCAACATCACTTGTCATCAGGGAAATCCAAACCAAAACCACAATGAGATACCACTTTACACCAGTCAGAATGGCTAAAATTAACAAGACAGGGAACAACAAATTTTGGTGAGGATGTGGAGAAAGGGGAACCCTCTTATACTGTTGGTGGGAATGCAAGCTGGTGCAACCACTCTGGAAAACAGTATGGAGGTTCCTCAAGAAGTAAAATAGAAATACCCTATGACCCAGCAATTGCACTACTAGGTATTTACCCCAAAGATACAGATGTAGTGAAAAGAAGGGGCACCTGCACCCCAATGTTCATAGCAGCAGTGTCCACAATAGCCGAACTGTGGAAGGAGCTGAGATGTCCTTCAACAGATGAGTGGATAAAGAAGATGTGGCTCATATATACAACAGAATATTACTCAGCCATCAGAAAGGATGAATACCTACTATTTGCATTGACATGGATGGAACTGGAGGGTATTATGCTAACTGAAATAAGTCAATCAGAGAAAGACAATTATCATATGGTTTCACTTATATGTGGAATATAAGGAATAGTGCAGAGGATCATAGAGGAAGTGAGGGAAAACTGAATGGGAAGAAATCAGAGAGGGAAGCAAACCATGAGAGACTCTTGACTCTGGGAAACAAACTGAGGGTTGCAGAAAGGGAGGTGGTTGGGGGGATGGGGTAACTGGATGATGAGCATTAAGGAGGGCACATGATGTGATGAGCACTGGGTGTTATATGCAACTAATGAATCATTGAACACTGCATCAAAAACTAATGATGTACTATATGGTGGCTAATTGAATTTAAATTTAAAAAAAGGGAAATTGAGCTGTATGCCTTGACTTAATGTATGAGGGCTTCCTATGACCTCTTTATACTGCTTCTGTGAGATTAGTAAGTGAAGAACATAACTAATCAGACACTACCTTCAACAGACTAGGCATCTTCAACCATAATAGGTGGGATGATATTTAATGCACTTAAGATGTTAATAATATAGTAGAAAAAGTATAACACCCACTGATTTAGAGTCAGAGTAATCCAACTTAAAGATGGAGAAATTGAGTCCTAAGAAAGTGAATTGACAAAGACTACCCCTCAGTTAATGACCTAAGAAGAATCAAATTCTATATTTCTCCAATATCTACATCTAATACCACAACTCAAAATTTAGAGGTCTACCTATACTTTTTCCTCCAATCTAATATTCCAGTAAGTCACTCTGTAAACTCAGCTTTCCTAGATCCAGAGCCTGGGTGGGGATTTTCATGCAAGTGATACTTTAAGGGTATTTTATCAGGAGAAACTTGTAGGAAAAACAAACAGAAAAGGGGATATACTAGTCTTCTTAGACTGCCATAACAAAAGCCACAAATGGGTGGCATTAAGTAATGGAAATTTATTTTCTCATTTATTTTCTTACAGTTCTGTAAACTAAATGTCCAAGATCAAGGTGCCAGCAAATTCAGTTCCTGGTGAGGCCTGCCTTCCTGGCTTCTTGCTGTGTGCTCACATGGTTTTTTCACATGTGCAGAGAGAAAATGATCTCTGATATTTTACTCTTCTTATAAGGATTCCAGTTCTATCAGATTAGGATGCCACCCCTATAATCTCATTTAACCTTATCTCCCTAATAGTAATAATTATAATAATATAATAATAGTAATAGTAATAATAGAAGTAGCAATAGTAGTAGAACCAATAACTATCTCCCCTAAAAGCCGTATCTTCAAATACAGTCCCATTGGGAATTATTACTTTATGATACAAATTTGGGAGGGAGACAATTTAGTCCATAATGGAAGGGAAAGTCAAACCATGCAGTTTTACCTGAAGTCTATGCTTAGCCTGACCAAGAATGAAGTATAAACTGCACTATGGAATTAGTCCTGCCAAGGCTAGAGAGCTAGGTTTTCCTACTAGTTCTCTCTCTAATCCTACTCCAAATAACTATCATTGGTCAGTCATGTTAGTAGATCATGGGATGATATAAATGGCAAGATGGATCCATTTATGCAAAACAGTTCTCTGGAAGAGTTTGTAGGTGGGAGCCACCGGTAGCTACACAGGTAGAAGTTAGAAAATAGGCTTACCAACCAGTAAAAGAGATCCCTGGGGTTTGGTCAGGATCTAACAGGATCCACTAAGTCACTAAATTCTGTATGCGTTTTACTTATTTGAATGTCATTTTCTTAGTTCAAATCACCATTGTGTGTCATCTGGATACTGTAATAGTCTCAACTAATTTTTCTGCTTCCAGCATTTTCCTTCTCTATTTCATCCTTCTTCTTGTTGCCAGAATGTATCTAAAACACAAATTTGACCATGTCACATCTTTCTAAATCTGCCAGTATTATCCTTAAGAGAAACAAACTCTTGACTCTATACCTAAGATTCTTCTTAACTGAATCTTCTCTACTTTCCCATCTAAACCCATTGCAATTTCTAGATCCATATGCCATGCTTTAGCTATACTAAATACAAAATTATTTTCTTAATCCTCACTCATCTAAGCTTTGGGGACTATTCACATGTTATTTTATTCATTTGGATTGCCCATTAGCTTCTCTTTCTAATTGAATTTCTTGTACTTACTCTATAAATATAAGTAAAATGTCAGCTACTCCAGGAAATCATCCGCTCACCCAAACTCAAGCTATTTTAGTTGTTTGCAGGGCTATTTGAACATCCTTCTTTTATTAGAGTATTTCATATTATAATTAGTTGGTTTACATATCTAACTGGTAGTACAAAGCACAGGTATTACACTAGAAAAAACAATTTCTGTCAAATAAGAATAAAAGAGATGTAGCTATGAGTTGATGCAGTTTTTTTTTAGTTATATTAACACAGTTAATTATAGTATACCTTATATAACTGTATAAGTTTAAGGTGTACAGCATAGTGATTTGACTTTGGTATTTTCTGAAATGATTACCACAGTAACTTAACATCCATCATCTCAAATAGAAAAAAAGGAAATTTGTGTTTTTTCTTTATGATGAGAACTTTTAGAGTTTAGTCTTTTAGCAACTTTCAAATATACCATAAAACAGTGTTAGCTATAATTACCATATGTTATACATTACACCCTTTGTACTTGCTTAACTTGTCACTAGGAGTTTATGCCTTTTGAACATCTTCATCCAGTTCCCCTACCTCCACCTCTGGTAACCACAAATCAGTCTCTTTTCTTATGAGTTTGATTTTTTTGTTTTTGTTTTGGGTTCATTTGTTTTTTAGATTCCACATATAATTAATATCCTATAGTATTTGTCTTTCTCTGACTTATTTCACTTAGGATAATGCCTTTAAGGTCCATCTATGTTGTTGAAAATGGTAAGATTTCCTTCTTTTGTATGGCTGAATATTTCATTTTATATATTATATATAAATACACATTATATACATGCATATGTAAGTGTGTGTATATATATATGTGTGTGTGTGTGTATATATATCTCATTTTCTTTATCCATTTATCCACAGATGGACACTTAGGTTTTTTCCATGTCCTTAATGTTGTAAATAATGCTGCAATGAACATGGTGGTGCATATATCTCTTTGACATAGTATGTTCATTTCCTTCAGATATATATACTCAGAAGTGGAATTTTAGTGTTATATGGGAGCTCTATTTTAAAATTTTTGAGGAAATTTCATATCTTTTCTATAGTGGCTGTATAAATTTACAATCCCATCAAAAGTGCACAAGAGTTCCCATTTCTCCATATCCTGCCAACATCTGTTATCTCCTGTCCTTTTGATGATAGTTATTCTAACAACTGTGAGATGGTATCTCACTGTGGTTTTGAGTTGCATTTCCCAGATGATTAGTGATGTTGAGCACCTTTTCACATACTGTTGGCCATTTATGTGTTCTGTAGAAAAATGCCTATTCAGGTCTTTGCCCATTTTAAAAATTGGATTAGTGGTTTATTTTGCTATTAAGTTGTATGAGTTTTTATATATTTTGAATATTAAGATTTTATGAGATATATGTTTGAAATATTTTTTCCCATTTGTAAGCTGTCTTTTCATTTTGTTGATGATTTCTTTTTCTGTGCAAAAGCTTTTTAGTTTGGTATAGTCCCAAGTTGTTTTTTATTTTGTTGTTTATGCCTTGAGTTTTTCCTATATTTCTTCTTGAAGTTTTATTGTCTCAGGCCTCAAATTTAAGTCTTTAATCCATTTCTAGAAAAAAAAAATTGTAAGTGACGTAAGATAAGGGTCTAGTTTCATTCTTTTACATGTGAATATCCAGTTGTTTTCCCAGTACCATTTATTGAAGAGAATGTCCTTTCTCCACTGAGTATTCTTGGCTGTCTTGTCAAATATTAGTTGACTGTATATGCATGGATTTATTTCTGAGCTTTGATTCTGATCCACTGGTCTATGCATCTGTTTTTATGCTGGTACCAAACTGTTTGGATTACTATACTTTATAATATAGCTTGGATTAAGGAAGTGTGATGCCTCCCACTTTGTCCCTCTTTCTCAGGATTATTTGGGTTATTCAGGGTCTTCCAATGGTTTCAAATAAGTTTTTTTTTTTTTTTTTTTTTTTTTACAATTTTTTTTTTTATTCTTATGTTAATCCCCATACATTACATCATTAGTTCTAG
>NC_138377.1:48481947-48499297 GCF_054177405.1 Leptonychotes weddellii
AAAAAAAAATTAACTTTGAAAGACTAAAGAATCATGGTAAAAAAGCCATGAATTCTATGTGTAGTATTCCCCTAGCGCTGGGCTTCTGCCGTTCTCATTGATCGGTAAACTTGGTCTTGGTCTTGGCTGGCTGTTCTCACTGATCTTCTGGGGGAGGGGCCTGTTGCTGTGGTTTCCAAATGTCTTTGCTGGAGGCGGAATTGCCCCGCCCTTGCCCCGTCGGGCTAAGTAATCTGCTCAGGTTGCTCTCCAGAGCTTTTGTTCCCTGTGAGCTTTCCGCACAGCTTTGGAGGCGGAAAGTGAAAATGGCAGCCTCCCAATCTCTGCCCCAGAGGAGCTGAGAACTCGGGGCCCCGCTCCTCAGTGAGCCCCCAGATAAAAGCATTCAGTCACTCCCGTCTCCCCGGTCTCCGGCTACACTCCGTGCTCACCCGGCCTGTGACCGCGCGTTTCTATCTCTGGCACCCGACCCTGGGTGGAATCTCCAAACCCAGCAGATCCCTGCGGTGCACTCCTGCGCCGCTCCTCCCGGGGGAGAAAGGGGAGTTTCCCCGGATCTGCCACTTATTGGGTCCCTACTGGAGGAGCAGGGGCCCGACTGTGCCACAGATCACGGTTTATGGCAACCCTGAGCTGAGAGCCTGCGCCTGGGCTCCGCCTCTGCAGCTGGCTTCCCTGCTCCATTACCTGGGAGCTCTGCCACACTCAGGTACCCCCAGTCTTTCTGTGACCCCGAGGGTCCCGAGACCACACTGTCCCACGAGGGTTTCACCCTCCGCTTAGCCACCGGAGTGACGTCCCTCAGCGGAGCAGACTTCTAAAAGTTCCGATTTTGTGCTCCGCGGCTCTATCACTTGCCAGAAGCAGCTGACAGAGGCCCCTCCCCCGCCATCTATCCTCCCGAATATCACCTCGGATTCACTTCTCCGCACGTCCTACCTTCCAGAAAGTGGTCGCTTTTCTGTTCAGAGAGTTGTTGCTGTTCCTTTCTTCGATCTCCTGTTGAGTTTGTAGGTGTTCAGAATCCAGTTTTTTTATATATTTTAGATACTAACCCTTTGTTGGATATGCCACTTGCCAGTATCTTCTCCAATTCAGTATGTTGCCTTTTAATTTTGTTGATTGTTTCCTTAGCTGTGCAGAGATTTTTATTTTGATGTAGTCCCAATAGTTTATTTTGCTTTTATTTCCCTTGCTTCAGGAGACATATCTAGAAAAATGTTACAGCCATTATCCGAGAAATTACTGCTTGTGCTCTCTTCTAGGACTTTTATGGTTTCAGGTCTCACATATAGGTCTTTAATCCATTTTGCATTTATTTTTGTGTATGGTGTAAGAAAGTGGTGCAGTTTCATTCTTTTGCATGTAACTGTCCAGGTTTCTCAACACCATTTGTTGAACAGACTATGTTTTTCACATTGGATATTCTTTCCTGCTTTATCAAAGATTGACCATATAGTTGTGGGTTCATTTCTGGGTTTTCTATTCTGTTTCATTGGTCTATGTCTATTTTTGTGCCAGTGCAAAACTATTTTGATTACTATAGCTTTGTAATATAGCCTGAAGTCTGGAATTGTGATACCTCCAGCTTAGTTTTTCTTTTTCAAGACTGCTTTGGCTCTTGAAGATCTTTTGTGGTTCCATACAAATTTTAGGATTGTTTATTCTAGTTCTGTGAAAAATTTTGTTGGCTCACAGTAAACCTATGGATTGCTTTGAGAAGTATAGACATTTTAACATTATTTGTTCTTCCAATTAATAAGCATGGAATATCTTTCCATTTCTTTGTGTGATCTTCAATTTCTTTCATCAGTGTTTTATAGTTTTCAGAGTAAAGATCTTTCACCTCTTTGGTTAAGTTTATTCCTAGGTATTTTATTCTTTTTTGTGCAATTGTAAATGGGATTATTTTCTTAATATCTCTTTCTGCTGCTTCATTACTACTGTATAGAAATGCAACAGATTTCTATACATTGATTTTATATCATTTGACTTTACTGAATTCATTTATCAGTTGTAGTAGTTTTTTGGTGGAGTCTTCAGGGTTTCATATATACACTATCATGTCGTCTGCAAATAGTGGAAGTGTTACTTCTTCTCTACTTATTTGGATGCCTTTTATTTCTTTTCATTTTCTGATAGCTGTGGATAGGACTTCTAGTACTATATTGAATAAAAGTGGTGAGAGTGGACATCCTTGTCTTGGTCCTGAATGTAGGGGAAAAACTTTCAGTTTTTTAGCATTGACTATGATGTTAACTGTGGATTTTTCATATCAGGTCTTCATTACATGGAGGTATGTTCCCTCTAGACTCACTTTGTTGAGAGTTTTTATCATGAACAGATGTTATATTTTATCAAATGATTTTTCTGCATCTATTAAAATGATTATATGGTTTTTATCTTTTCTCTACTGATGTGACATATCATGTTAATTTGCAAATATTGAACCACCTTTGCATCCTGGGAATATTTTCCACTTGATCGTGGTGAATGATTTTTTAATGTATTGTTGGATTTGGCTTGCTAATATTTTGTTGAGGATTTTTGTATCTATGTTCATCAGAGATATTGGCCTGTAGGTCCCTTTTTTTTGTGGTGTCTTTATCTGGCTTTGATATCAAGGTAACACTAGCCTCATAGAATGAATTTGGAAGTTCTCTTTCCTCTTCTATGTTTAGGAATATTTTGTGAAGAATAGGTATTAACTCTACTTTAAATGTTTGGTAGAGTTTGTCTGAGAAGTTGTCAAGTCCTGGCCTTGTGTTTATTGGGAGCTATTATTATTACTATTATTATTATTATTAATTATTACTACTACTACTACTACCGATTCAATTTCATTACTGGTAATCGGTCTGTTCAAATTTTCCATCTCTTACTGATTTACTTTTGCTAGATTATGTTTCTAGGAATTTATTCACTTGTTTTAGGTTGTCCAATTTGTTGGCATATAATTTTTCATAATATTCTGTTATGATTTCTGCGGTGTTGGCTGTTATTTTTCTTCTTTCATTAGTGATTTTGTTTGAGTCCATCTCTTTTATGTTTTTGTGAGTCTGGCTAGAGGTTTATCAATTTTTTTAAGATTTTACTTTTTTATTATAGAGAGAGAGTGAATGAGCATGAGCAGGGGGGAGGGGCAGAGGGAGAGGGGGAAATGGAGTCCTAGCTGAGCAGGGTGCCCAATGACTCAGTGCTCCATCCCAGGACCCTGGGATTATGACCTGAGCTGAAGGCAGACACTTGACTAAGCCACCCAGGTGCCCCGAGGTTTATCAATTTGGATGATCTTTTCAAAGAACTAGCTCCTGATCTCATTGATGGGTTTTAGTTTCTGTATCATTTGTTTCTGCTCTAATCTTTATTATTGTCTTCCTTCCTCTGATTTTGGGTTTTCTTTGTTCTTTTTCTAGCTTTTTTGGGTGTAAGGTAAAGTTGTTTGAGATTTTTCTTTCTTCTTGAGGTAGACCTATGTTGCTATAAACTTCCCTCTTAGAACTGCTTTTGCTGTATCCCAAAGATTTGGGGTCATTGTGTTTTCATTTGTTCCCATGTAATTTTTGATTTCTTCTTTGATTTCTTGGTTCACCATTCATTGTTAATAGTATGTTGTTTAACCTCCATGTATTTCTTCTCTTTCCAGATTTTTTCTTGTGGTTGATTCCTAGTTTCATAGTGTCATAGCCAGAAAAGATGAATGGTATGACTTTGATCTTTTTGAATTAGTTGAGACTTGTTTGTGGCCTGATATGTGATCTATCCTGTGGAATGTTCCATCTGCACTGGAAAAGAATGTGTATTCTGCTGTTTTAGGATGGAATATTGTGAATATATATGTTAAGTTCATCTGGTCCAGTGTGTCATTCAAAACCAATGTTTCCTTGTTGATTTTCTGTTTTGATCATCTGTCCATTGATGTAAGTGGGGTGTTAAAGTCCCCTACTATTATTGTACTATGATTGATTAGTCCCTTTGTTTGTTATTAACAGTTTTATGTATTTTGGTACCCCATGTTGGATGCATAAACGTTTACAATTATTATATCAATTGTTGGATTGTTCCATTTATTATGATATAGTGTCCTTTTTTGTTTCTTGTTATAGTCTTTTTTTTTTAAGTCTATTTTTCCCAATATAAGTAATGCTACTCAGCTTTTTTTTTTTTTTTTGACATCCATTTGCAGGATAAGTGTTTCTCCATCCCCTTACTTTCAATCTACATGTGTCTTTAGGTCTGAAATGAGTCTCTTGTAGGTAGCATATAGATGGATCTTGGGTTTTTTTTAATCCATTCTGTCACCCTGTATCTTTTGATTAGAGCATTTAGTCCATTTACAAAGTAATTATTGATTATATATGTATTATCATTTTGTTACGTGTTTTGTGGTTGCTTTTGTAGTTTTTGATCCTTTCTTCTCTTGCTCTCTTTCATGGTTTGTTGGTCTTCTTTAGTGATATACTTGGATTCCTTTCTCTCTTTATTCTTTGCATATCTATTCCTGGTTTTTGATTTGTAGTTACCATTTGGTTTGTATATAGCCTCTTCTGCATCTAGCGGCCTATATTAAGTAAATGGTCACTTATGTTTGAACCCATTCTTTACTCCTCTCCCCACCTCATCCCCCATGTTTTAGGTATATGTTGTCATATTTTCTCTCCTTTAATTTGTGAATTCCTTGACTGATTTTTTTTTTTAAGATTTTATTTATTTATTTGAGAGAGAGAATGAGAGTGAGAGAGCAGGAGAGGGGGGAGGGCCAGAGGGAGAAGCAGACTCCCTGCCGAGCAGGGAGCCCCATGCAGGACTCGATCCTGGGACTCCAGGATCATGACCTGAGCCGAAGGCAGTCGCTTAACGAACTGAGCCACCCAGGTGCCCACCTTGACTGATTTTTATAGTTATACTTATTTTTACTGTCTTTGTGCTTCCAACTTTCTATAATCTCACTATGGTCTTTCCTTTTCAGCATTCCTTTTAATATTTCTTGTAGGGCTGGTTTAGTGGTATGAACTCCTTTAGTTTTTATTTGTCTGAGAAACTCTTTATCTCTCTTTCTATTCTGAATGATAGCCTTGCTGGATAGAATATTCTTGCTGGAGATGTTTTTCTTTCAGCCCTTTGAATATGTCATCCCATTCTCTACTGGTCTGCAAAGTTTCTACTGGAAAATCCACTGATAGCCTTATGGATTTTCCCTTGTATATACCTGTCTTTTCTCTTGCTGCTTTTAAAATTTTTTATCAGTATGTTTTGCCTTTTAATTACTATGTGTCTTGGTGTGGACCTCCTTGGGTTGATTTTCTTGGGGGATCTCTGTGTCTCCTGGATCTAGGTATGTTTCCTTTCCCAGATTAGGGAAGTTTTCAGCTATTATATCACTAAATAATTTTTCTGCTCCTCTTTCTCTTCTTCTTTTGGGATCCCTATAATGAGAATGTTTTTAGACTTGATGGAGTTACTGAGTTCCCTAAGTCTATTTTTTCTTTTTTGAATAATTCTTTTTCCTGTAATTTGCTCAGCTTGATTACTTTCCATTACTTTGTCTTCCAGGTCACTCATTTGCTCCTTTGCTTCCTCAAATCTGCTATTTATTCCATCTAGTGTATTTTTAAATGTTTGCTTTTTAAAAAGATTTTATTTATTTAATTGAGCAAGAGAGATCACAGAGGGAGAGGGAGAAGCAGACTTGCTGCTGAGCAGAGAGTCTGATGCAGGGTTTGATCCCCAAACCCTAAGATCATGCCCTGAGCCAGAGGCAGATGTTTCACTGACTGAGCTACCCAGGCACCCCCATTTAGAGTATTATTAATTTCATTTATTGTATTCTTCATCTCTGATTGGTTCCTTTTTTATCTTTTATTAAGGGCCTTAATAATGTCTTCTACTCTTCTCAAGTCCAGTGAGTATCTTTATGATCACTTTAAACTCTATACCCAGCATATTACTTATATCCATTTTGTTTAGGTCTCTTGCTGTGGTTTTGTCCTGTTCTTTCATTTGAGATATTTTCCTCTGTCTTCTCATTTCATCCATCTCTCTGTGTCTCTTTCTCTATGTTAGCAAAGTCAGTTACATCTCCTGCTTTTGCAGGTAATGGCTTTATTAAGAAGAGATCCTATAGTGCCCTGTAGTACAATTCCCCCTATTCCCCAGGACCTGGTGCTTCAGGGAGTTCTCATATATTTGTTTTGTGTGCCCTGCTGTTGAGTCCTGGTCACTTTTTCCTTCAGTCCAGTTGACTGCAGAGGCTCTCTTTGTATGTTGTGGGCAGTGTTTTATACCTGTCTGGGTGGAGCGATTTAACAAGATGTGTGCTGGTCTGCTTGCAGAATGAGACCTGCTGCTGCTGGAATTGAGGTCCCACAAATCACTTGGGTTCAGAGACAGTGTGTTGTGGGGTTTGTGCTGGCTTTTTCAGGGAAGGGGCTCGCAGGTCAGGGATTGAGGCAAACATGACTGGGAAGGGCAGATCCTCAAAGCATGGGGAGATGGGTTTGGTGAAAGCAAATTAGGTAGTGAGTGTTAGCACAGAACTGGCTCCTGCAGGTGGCCTTGTGTTTATGCTGGGGGTGGGTGGGGAAGGGCAATGGTGTCTATCATCCACTTTGTTCCTGGAGTGGTCTCCCTGTGATCCCTGCCTCTCTAGGCCATGCTCTGAGATGAGTAAAGAACTTTCTCTCCTGTCTCCCCCTGGCAGGCATTTTTCAAACTGCTGTTTCCATGCTATATCTCCACTGGCTGTTTGTTGTGCTCTTTAAGGGTGGGTACTCAGCTTCCTAAAGCCCTCCAGGCTCTCCCAGGGCCAAACTAGTGGATTTTTAAAATTCTAGGTTTTAACTCTTGCTAGTTGTAAGAACTCACAAAATCTTTCAAAACATATGTTATGGGCATTCATCTTCCCCATGTGGGCTGTCCAGTGTGATAGTCTGTTTTTCGTCCTTCTCTATGCCACTGGCTCCCTCCCAACTGCTCAGATGGACACAGTCCATTTTATTCTCAAACTGTGTTTTTGCCCTTCCTAACTTCTTTGGTGTGGCCTCTTCTCTAGTGGAGTTTGTTCTGCTTGTCTTCAGGTCATTTTCTGAGTTATTTGTGCTGATTTGAGTGTTATCTAGTTGAGGTGAGCTTAAGTTCTCCTACTCCTCTATCTTCCCAGCTTCCCCATTTAAATAATTATTGACAGGTAAGGATTTACTATGGCTATTCTGTTAACTGTTTTATGATTCTTTTTTGTACCTCCATTGTTTCTTCCTTCTTGTCCTATTACTTTTTTTCTGGTGTTTGTTATTTTTTGAGCTATAATGTCTTTTGGTATCAACATGTTCTGACTTCTTTTATCATGTTCTTCCATGTACTTGCTACAGGTTTATCCCTTTTGGTTACAATGAGGCTTCTGTAAAATATCTTAAAATTATATCACCCTTGATAGGGATTGCACTGAATGTGTAGATTGCTCTAGGTAGCATAGATATTTTAACAATATTTGTTCTTCCAATCCATGAGCATGGAATGTTTTTCCATTTCCTTTGTGTCCTCCTCAGTTTCTTTCATGAGTACTCTATAGTTTTCTTTTGATTGGGGCATTTAGCCCATTTACATTCAGAGTAACTATTGAAAGATAGGAATTTACTGCCATTGTATTGCCTGTAAAGTGACTGTTAACTGTATATTGCTTTCTAGTCTATGTTACCATCAACTTTTTTCACAGAACTGGAACAAATAATCCCAAAATTTGTATGGAACCAGAAAAGACCCCGAATAGGCATAGGAATGTTCAAAAAGAAAAGCAAAGCTGGTGGCATCACAATTCCGGACTTCAAGCTCTATTACAAAGCTGTCATCATCAAGACAGTACGGTACTAGCACAAAAGCAGACACATAGATCAATGGAACAGAATAGAGAGCCCAGAAATGGACCCTCAACTCTATGGTCAACTCATCTTTGACAAAGCAGGAAAAGAATATCCAACGGAAAAATGATAGTCTCTTCAACAAATGGTGTTGGGAAAATTGGACAGCCTCAGGCAGAAGAATGAAACCGGATCATTTCCTTACACCATACACAAAAATAGACTGCAAATGGTTGAAAGACCTCAATGTGAGACAGGAGTCCATCAAAATCCTAAAGGAGAACACAGGAAGCAACCTCTTTGACCTCAGCTGCAGCAACTTCTTCCTAGAAACATCGCCAAAGGCAAGGGAAGCAAGGGCAAAAATGAACTCTCGGGACTTCACCAAGATAAAAAGCTTTTGCAAAGCAAAGGAAACAGTCAACAAAACCAAAAGACAACTGAAAGGATGGGAAAAGATATTTGCAAATGACATACAGATAAAGGGCTAGTATCCAAAATCTATAAAGAACTTATCAAACTCAACACCCATAAAACAAATGATCCAATGAAGAAATGGGCAGAAGACATGAACAGACATTTCTGCAAAGAAGACTTCCAAATGGCCAACAGACACATGAAAAAGTGTTCAACATTACTTGTCATCAGGGAAATACAAATCAAAACCACAATGAGATACCACCTCACACCAGTCAGAATGGCTAAAATTAACTAGTCAGGAAACAACAGATGTTAATGAGGATGCAGAAAAAGGGGAACCCTCCTACACTGTTGGTGGGACTGCAAGCTGGTGCAGCCACTCTGGAAAACAGTATGGAGGTTCCTCAAAAAAGTTGAAATAGAGCTACCTTATGACCCAGTAATTGCACTACTGGGTATTTACCCCAAAGATACAAATGTAGAGATCTGAAGGGGCACTTACACCCCAATTTTTATAGCAGCAATGTCCACAATAGCCAAACTGTTGATGGACATCTGGCTCCTTCCATAGATGAATGGATAAAGAATATATATATGATGGGATATTACACAGCCATCAAAAATGAAATCTTGCCATTTGCAATGAAGTGGATGGAACTAGAGGGTATTATGCTAAGCGAAGTAAGTCAATCAGAGAAAGACAATTATCATAGGATTTCACTGATGTGTGGAATTTAAGAAATAAGGCAGAGGATCATAGGGGAAAAGAGGAAAAAATGAAACAAGACAAAACCAGAGAGGGAGACAAACCATAAGAGACTCTTAATTGTAGGAAACAAACTGAGGGTTGCTGGAGGGGAAGGGGGGTAAAGGGATGGGGTAACTGGGTGATGGACATTGGAGAAGGTATGTGTTGTAATCAGCACTGGGTATTATATAAGACTGATGAATCACAGACCTGTAGCCCTGAAACAAATAATACATTATATGTTAATTGAATTGAAATTTAAAAATAATACTAAAATGCAGGTTTTCAAAAAAATTATATAACCCTTTTTAAAAATGATAACTTCAATAGCATTGCTAAAGTTTACACTTTTATTGCCTCCCCTCACATTTACAGTTTACGTATTTTTATATTATGTATTTACTAACAGATTATTGTAGTTTTGCTTATTTTACAACATTTGTTTTCTATAATTAATATATAGTGCTGTATTTGTTTCAGGTGTACATGAATTCAACAATTCTATACATTACTAGAGATTTATCATGATTTATCAGAATAAGTATACTTTTAATCGCCTTCACCTATCTCATCCATTCCCCCAACCTTCCCTCTGGCAACCACCAGTTTGTTCTCTATATTTAAGAGTGTCCCTTTTTTTCTTTGTTCATTTGTTTCTTAAATTCCACCTATTACTAAAATCATATGGTATTTGTCTTTCTCTGACTTATTTCACTTACCATTATACTCTTTAGATTCATCCATGTTGTTGCAAATGGCAAGGTTGTATTTATTTTTTATGGTTGAGTAATAGTCCACTTGGGGTGTGTGTGTGTGTTACACTATTTCTTAATCCATTCATGTATGGATGCATACTTGGATTACTTCCATATCTTGGCTATTGTAAATAATGTTGCTACAAACATAGGAGTACGTGTCTTTTCAAAATAATGTTTTATGGTCTTTGGATAAATACCTAGTATTTGAATTACCAGACCATATGGTAATTCTATTTTTAATTTTTGAGGAACCTCAATGTTTTCCACAGTGGCTACACCAGTTATATTCCCACCAACAGTGTACAAGGGTTCCTTTGTCTCCATAGCCTTGCCAACACTTTGTTTCTTGTGTTTTTGATTCTAGCCATTCTGACATACATTTCATTGTGGTTTTGATTTGCATTCCCCAATGATTAGTGATATTGAGCATATTTTTATATGTCTCCTGGCCATCTATATGTTTTCTTTGGAAAACTGTTATTCAGGTCCCCTGCCCATTTTTTAATAACATTATTTGTTTCCCAGGTGTTGAGTTGTGTAAGTTCTTTATATATTAACCCCTTATTAGATACATCATTCGCAAATATCTTCTACCATTCAGTAGGCTGTTGTTTTTGGTTTGTTGATTGTTTCCTTCACCGTGCAAAAGCATTTATTTATTTTGGTATAGTCCCAGTAGTTTAATTTTGCTTTTGTTTCCCTTGCCAAAGGAGACATACCTAGAAAAGTGTTTCTATGGCTGATGGCAAAGAGATTACTGCCTATGTTTTCTTCTAGAAATTTTATGGTTTCAGGTCTCACATTTATGTCTTTAATTCATTTTGGTGTATTTTTTGTATGGTGTAAGAAGGTGGTCTATTTACATTCTTTTAAATGTGGATATTGCTGTCCATTTTCTCAGCACCATTTGTTGATAAGACTGTCTTTTCCCCATTCTATATTCTTGACTCCTTTGTTGAAGGTTAGCTGACATTAAAAGAGAAACAAAAGGCATCAGAATTGAAAAAGGCAGGAGTAATTTTTGATATATTCAACATATTGAAAGAAATAAGCAATCAAGCCATAAAATGAAATGGCAGAAATGTAAATGCATATTGCTAAGTGAAAGAAGCCAATCTGAAAGGCTACACACTGTATTATTCCAATTCTATAACATTTTGGAAGAAGAAAAACTATGAAGACAGTAGAGATATTAGTGGCTGTATGATGAGAAAGCAACTTCGTTTTCTGAGGGTATGACAAACCTGCTTACACCCAGAGTCTGACCATTTAGATAAGACTTGAGTTTAGGATGCCCCACAAATTCCCACTTTGCTTTTCTCAGGCACCTTTTAAAATAACCACTTAAGGGTTAAGCTGTAAAACTTAGTGACTTCCACCCCAACCACCTCAAAGTTATAGGTGCTTGCTACCCTGTTCTCTATTTCCTGTTCACTGGTGGCCTGAGATGGAAGACTGCCCTTTCTCAAGGTCAGTTGGACACCCTAACTTCTGGGATCTGTAAGTAATAAATCTTATGACTCTACTTCTTTTGTGTAGGTGGACTGAAACTGCACCTTCTATAAAAACAATACTGTGAGTTTCACTTCGGAGTTTGGATGCTGAGGGAGCTACCTGCTGCCCTCTTGTGGGTGGCTTGTGCCTACTCGTTCAGTACACCAGCTCCACCTTCTCAAGACAATTGGCAATAGGAGGATAGAACTGTGGGTGCAGTATTTACCCCTGTACAATGCCTTGAGCCTGAAAAGGCCTCTTATTAGTCCTAAACAAGTGGTGGCACCTCAAACCAGCACCCTCCCTCATGAGATGATCAACAGATCTGTTTTGGCAGCTCTGGAGATCAGAGATCCCTAATGACTTAATCTCAAGATAGCCCAAATACAAATTAGAAGATGTTGCTCAGGCTCTGCAGGTACTTCAAGAGACTGATGGCTCCTCCCAAGTTGGATGCTCTCACCACTTTAGATGCCCCAGCCTCAGCATCAGGATCTGGGATCCTGTGGCCTGACTGAGAGTGGCACCTTCCAAGGATCCTGCCATAAGGATCCAGCAGTGCTCTGGAGCTGGCCCCACCTCCAGAAACAATCACATATATACTTCTAATTACCCATTAGGACCCACAGACATTTTACTGCTCCCATTGACACTGGAGCCCAAATTACAGTACTCCCTGGCAACCCTTCCAAGCGTAAACAAGTGGCACACCTTAAGTTACAAGGTATAGCAGGTAGGATAGTAGAAGGCATTCAGCTTCCCTTGGATGTCACTGTTAGAACAGTCTATTAAAAATCTTTTAGTGGCAGCAGCCCTTTTGACCCCGCCTTTCTTGTTATAGGATGGATGCCTTGGTATACCACCATGCCATCTGGAACAAACCCAAATTCCTGGCCTCCCTCATGGGAACTGTACATCGAAAACCCACAAGTCTGCTACTCCTGATTAAGATGGTAAATATCCCCTAATATTGCTTGTAACAAGGGACAAAGGGACTGCAGTCCATAGGCCCATAATTCAATATTAAAACAAGGAGTCATAAACACACCATTTCTCCTTTCAATTCCTCCACTTGGCCACTATTAAAGCCTGCTGAGTAGTCCCTTACAGTCAACTACTGAAATTTAAATGCACAAGGTACATCTATTAAGGCTCCCATACCCAACATTGTCCAATTGAGGATATCCAAAGGACTCCAAGAGACTACTTCGCCATGATCCATCTAGCTCATATGTTTTATTCAGTATTGATTGCCAAGGAGTCCCAACCACAGTTTGCCTTCACATTTGAAGGCACTCAATATACCTTTATGTGGATGTCCCTGGGCTACCTTAACAGTCCAGCTATTGCCCATAATCTTTGCCAACAAGACCTTGATGGTCTTCTGTGTGCCCTTGTACCATATGGCACTATGTTGATGACATACTCATCTGGGGCACCTCAGAGAATATGGTGAATGAGGCCCTAACATGACTGATGACCCGGTTACAACATAAAGGTTGGGCTATTGCCTCACATAAAATTCAAGGACCAGCTACAACTGTAAATTTCTGGGCATTAATTTGTCCTCTAAAGGCTGGGAAATTTCACTTGCAGTTCAACATTAATTGTTAACTATTCAGCCTCCCACATGCAAGCCCAGCACGTCTTAGATCTCTTTACATTTAGAACCAACACATACCACACTCATCCAACATTCTTAGACCCCTTTATTCAGTCACATACAAATTTTATACATTTTATTAGGAAGAAACTTAACAGCAACATAAAGGTCACTTAATTAAGCCCTCTCTGATTCCCACCATCCTCTCTTTCTGGGCAGATGTACTGGCCACCATGAACTATATGTCTTGGGGCCGATGGTCTAAACGTGGCTCCTCCTGGCTTCCAATATGCTTTTGGACCAGACGAGTACCTATTATATCCCTTTAAAATGTCAAATTCTGGCCACTTATTGAACTTTGTTAAAAACAGAGGCGCTCATCAGAGTGCGGTCTGTTCTGCTGAGTACCACATTCCTATTACATCGCGAATAAGGGATGCCTCCCAATAGTAGTAGCTTTGTATGGCCATAAATTCCTTCTTTGCTAAGTTGGATATGGTGTCTTCAGGGATGAGCTAAATCCTACAGAACTTTCCAAATTACAGGTGGATGTGGCTTCCCTACTCTTTAGCTGCCTGGTCATAAATCTTGAGGAACTGGTGACAGTGCCCCAATTGTTTGAGCCTCAGGCAACTTGGGATAGCTCCGAGGAAGAGCTGATGGAAAAAAGGAGCCTGTGTAGTTCATGGATGGCAGCACCAGAACTCATGCAAGGTTGAGTCTACTCTGCCAGCAGCTTCATGCTGTTCAAAGATGGCAAGTCAGGATCAGCTTAGCTTACTGAGCTTGTGGCAGTACAATGGCTGTGTACAGTGCCTTTGCCCATGACAGGTCTCTGGTCCATAGTTTTACTGACTCATGGACAGGTGCTAATGGGCTAGCAGTATAGTCAGGTCAAAAGCAATGGGATGATTTTTACATTCTAGGCAGACCCATTTGGGGTGCCCCAATTTGGAAGGATATTGACCATGCACCAGTCACAATTAAAGTTACCCACTTTTTTTTTTTTTTTTAAGTTACCCACTTTTCAACACATACAAATACTACCCCATCAGAGGTTGTCTTTAACTGCAAGGTAGATTTCCTTGCTCTAATCCAGGTCACCACCTGTTTGGGGCTCTCAACCAACAACTCTTCCTGCTCCACCCCCTACCACAAAACCACAGCCCCCTTCCCACCTCCAGGATCAATTAAACCTCAACTCTACCATTCCAGCCAAATGGTCCCATATCTCTTTGGGTCATTGGGAAGCTGCTTCCACAATGGCCTGGGCCTGCAGCAGGGCCATTTTGCTTAAGGGAGCCCTTGCAAAATGCATTGTTTTGAGTTGCAAATTACATTCCCAAACCCAATACTAGACACTGCCTCTTCATTCTTTGGTTCCATTAAGGCACCACTGTTTACCCGCTGAAAGGGTGATTTCATAGGGCCCGTCTTCCATCAACAAGGACTACCCACTTTGCCACCATATCTGTGGATATTTTCACCAGTTTACTGCATGATACACCCACCAGGAACACCTATGAGGCACAGGTAATCTCTTTTGTAAGTGTATATTACCTCTATTTTTGTGCTCCTGACATTATTGACTCATATCAAGGATCTTATTTATTTATTTATTTATTTATTTATTTATTTTATTTTTTAAAGATTTTATTTATTTATTTGAGAGGGAGAATGAGAGAGAGCATGAGGGGGAAGAGGGTCAGAGGGAGAAGCAGACTCCCCGCTGAGCAGGGAGCCCGATGCGGGACTTGATCCAGGGACTCCAGGATCATGACCTGAGCCGAAGGCAGTCGCTTAACCAACTGAGCCACCCAGGCGCCCTCAAGGATCTTATTTTACTGTCCATGTAATACAGCACTGGGTTCTTTTACAGGGTATCTGACAGAACTTCCATTTTCCATACTGTCCACAGGCTTCTGGCATTATTAAATGGCTCAGTAATGTTTTAAAATCCTTGTTCCTTAAGTTATGGGGCAGTAGATGGACACTTTAATAGACTTCCTTGCTGCCAGGGACACCTATCACTTTAAACTCTTGGCCCTATAGCCACCACTCTCCTCACACCAACTGGGCTCCTCTGGCCTGTTATTATTATCATGGGGAATCTGATGCCTTTATTTCATAGGATAATGTTATTTTCCCCAACAATTTTGAGTTCCTATACAAATTTAAAATGCTGATCATCTTACCTTCCAATATTCATTGCAATACATTCGAGGATGGGTGATGGGCTGTAACCCCCTGGTCATAGATAGTCCTGGCCCATTAGAAAAACAGACCCAATATGCTGCTTCTGGACCACACTTACCCACTTGATATGTTCCAGCTGAAATTTCAATGCATAGTGGCTTTACTGGATAGCTCATTTCTCCTGACCATACCTTCCCATTGGGAGTGGAAATAATTGCAGCTGGACCCATGGAAGGAATGGTGTTAATCTCTAAAAGGAGGAAGAGACACTCAGGTTTGTTGATACTAGCAACATTAGAAGATGACAGCATGGTGATACAATTGCAACACTTGTCCCTACTTCACTTTGGAGGAGGCCACCAACGAGCTGTAGACCCACAGCAGCCCCATAATAAATCTTCACATGGGGCAATCAGGGGGAGGGTGCACCACTATAAAATGAAGATGCTTGCTGCTGCTGGCCTTACTCTGTGACTTTTGTGCCATCTGGGTTATGGGGCTTCTCCTTAATCTCAGAGAGAAGCAACACTAGCAAGTTGCTGAATCATATAGCGCTTGCCTGCAATTTCATCCCAGGATCAGAGGATGGCAATGTAGGAAGTCAGCCATAGTGGGGCTGCACTGAAATGACACCAAGTGTGAATACTACCTGGGCAATTTTAAATGGAACCAATGGCACAAATGCTTAAAGACCACCAGTCCTGTTCAAATGGTCACTGACATCTTGACCTCCATTGTAATTTTAACCCTAATAGGCTGATAGGCTTATGTAGTTCAGAACCATCTCTGGTAACAGAAAGCCAAACATTAGATTGTCAGGAGCATATAAATAAATTTTGTTTAAAACAGGGCTGCATATGTGCCTCCAACCTTTACTATTTTGGATGGAAATCTCTGCCTTAGAGGAGGCACTGCCCAGTCATTTGTGAGGCATACTCCTGAGGACCCCGAAAATTGAGATATCAGTAAAGGTTCCTAATGGTGCAAGCAAACCTTAATCGGAGCATCCCAAATCTTTGTGACCACTCGGTCCCTCAGTTCCCCTCGTGGGTGGTTAACTGGGAGAGCTAGCCCTCTCTGGGATGGCTCCATCCAGCTATGACAATGCTGGAGATGACAAGCCCAGGCCATGACAACACCCTGGCCCATAACATCACAAGACACAACCACATCCAAATACAGCCTTCTGCTGTAACAGAGATGACATGGTGGTTGATGATGGTGAGCACTTCCTGGGACTTGACTGCTGTACGAAATGCTTGTTTATCTAAATTCTCTGCTGATGATCCCCTTGATTGGCATTTTGTAGAATTGACTATGTGTTTATTCCTGAGTCCCCTTGCTTACTACAGTGCTTGCTGCTCGAGTGTGAGGCAATACTGTGATTGCCAAACTGCTCTCTGCTGCACCTTTGAGCTTTGGAAGGCCAAGGTATGTGCTGAGTTTCACAACCTCAATCTCTGCAGTTTGCCTGGCCACTTTCTATGGTGCTCAACTGCTCCCATGCAGGACACTTCACAATACAGTATGTGGCACCTGGCAGGAGCCCCCACACGCCTTTTATAATCCTCCATATCTGTCCAGGTACCAACATCACATGGATGAATATAACCTCATCCAAAGGAGCATAAATCTCTATGGTCTTGGGCCTCCCAGCCCCGTCATCTAGGTGTAACCCTAACTTAATCCCTAATCAAGCACAGTGTTCAGTGCTTTGGGGCTCTCACACATATGTGATTTGCCACATGTGTACTTCATCCCTCAACTTAACAATATGTTTGCTTCTGTGTCAGGCCCCAGGGAGTCCTGTCTGTGGATACCAATATACTTTAGTCTCCCTGGGACTATCCTTATAAGTCACTGAGCAGAACTCTTTCTGACCCCACAAGTCAAAAGCCTGCAGTATTCATCTTCATTATACTGGGAGTAGATCTGCTAGTATTCCTCATAGGGGCGTGACAAGCACTAGCAAATTATGGAGGCAAACACCAACCTGTCAGCCACACTGGCTGAACACACTCTGGGCTGTTATACCAAAACCTAGCCTTAATACAGCAACAGTGTGATTCTTTTTTTTTTTTTTTTTTTTTTTTTTAAAGATTTTATTTATTTATTTGAGAGAGAGAGAATGAGAGAGAGCACATGAGAGGGGGGAGGGTCAGAGGGAGAAGCAGACTCCCTGCTGAGCAGGGAGCCCGATGCGGGACTCGATCCCGGGACTCCAGGATCATGACCTGAGCCGAAGGCAGTCGCTTAACCAACTGAGCCACCCAGGCGC
>NC_138377.1:48499797-48543523 GCF_054177405.1 Leptonychotes weddellii
TTTTTTTTTTTTTTAAAGATTTTATTTATTTATTTGAGAGAGAGAGAATGAGAGAGAGCACATGAGAGGGGGGAGGGTCAGAGGGAGAAGCAGACTCCCTGCTGAGCAGGGAGCCCGATGCGGGACTCGATCCCGGGACTCCAGGATCATGACCTGAGCCGAAGGCAGTCGCTTAACCAACTGAGCCACCCAGGCGCCCAACAGTGTGATTCTTTAGCACAGATAGTTTTGGATAACTCTTTAGCTTTAGATTACTTGTTGGCCCAGAAAGGAGGTATATGTATTATAAAGCGTACCTCCTGCCACATGCATATTAATGATAATGGACAAATTAAGACATATATACATAAAATGTCCCAACAAGGACAAGAATTCCATAATCTTATGCAGGTTTTTAATCAAATACTTACCATAACCTTATCCCAAATAAATAAAGGGACTTTATTTATTTTTATGTCTAGACCTCAACAAATGGGGAGATGGTTACAGGCAGTATTGTAGAGTCATTTTTGCTTTACTCAAATTTTTTTTGTGCTGGGTGACCAAAACCCTGCTGGTGGCTTTTAATATTTCCTATGATTTTTTATAAAGAGTAATGACTAGGCTGAGTTGTTGCATTTTACCATATAATAACCCTGTTCACACCTGGAGTCTGTTCATTTAGTTAAGGATACCCCCCATAAATTCTTGCTTTACCTTTCTCAGGTTTAAAATAACCATTTAAAGTTAAGCCTGTGAAAAATTAGTGACCTCCAGAGAGGAGAGTTCAAGATGGCAACCTAGAAAGACCCTGAACTTACCTCTTCCATGGACACACCAAATCTATACTTACTTATAGAGCACTTCCTCCTGAAGAAGTGAGGACTGACTGAACAGCTTCTGCACAACAAAAGACATAGGGCACACAAGAAAGATGGAAACACGGTAACAAAGGGAATCCCCATCCCTGATACAATGAACTACAGTGAAGAGGGATGGTACTAAGGGATTATGAGCAGATTTGTCTGCCCTGATGCACAGAAAAAAGCCATGGTTTAAAAGGACAACTAGAATATAAAGGAACCAACCCTAAAAGCATGACAAAAGGTGGAGCTCTTTCTGTGTTAGAGGGGATGGTAAGCACCATGGTTTATGTTCCTCTTCCACCTAGGCTGCAGATGGGAGAAGGGTCTGGTGCCTCACCTCAGCAAGCCCCAGGTTCCTAGCCCACACCAGTCCCAGATGCCCTAAGGCACAGAGAAAAAGTTGCCATTTAATAGAGCAACTAGAGGGGCACCTGAGTGGTTCAGTCAGTTAAGCATCTGTCTTCTGATCAGGTCATGGTTGGTCCCAGGGTCCTGGGACGGAGCCCCATATTGGGCTCCCTGTTGGAGGGCCTGGTGAGCACCACTGTTTACATCCATCCCCCCTACACCTTGATGGCTTGGATAGGAGCAGGGTCCAGGCACCATAGCTGACCTACTCTTTCAGTGAGCCCCAAGACCCTAGCTCACACCAGCCTCAGCCATCCTGTCAAGGTGGCCCCAACACAGTGCACATCAGGACACCCTTGGTCAGTGCTCACTGTAGCTCCAACCATCTTGCCAAAGTGACATAGGCACAAAACACCCTAGAACACTTAGCCACCAGATGCTTGCAAGGGTACCCCAGTGCAGAGCACCTCGACCTCTGGGCCCACATCCACTTAGGCTCCAGCTGCCACACCATCTACCCTACTCCATGCAAATGGAAGAAAAAAAAAAAAAGGCAGGGTAGCAGTACTTCAATACTTATATCAAACAAAATAGACTTTAAAATGGCTATAACAAGAGACAAATTAGGGGATTACATAATGATAAAAGGACCAATCCAACAAGAGAATAAAACAATTATAAATACCTATATGCCTACCATTGGAGTACCTAAATATGTAAGGCAAATATTAGCAGACAGACATAAAAGGAGATGTTGGCAGTAATAATAGGACTTTAATACCCATTTACATCAATGGATAAATCAGACAGAAAATAAGAAAATAATGTTTTTGAATGACATATTAGACCAGAGGTATTTAATATATATAGAATGTTCCATCCCAAAACCACAGAATATAAATTTTTTTAAGTGCACATGGAACATTCTCTAAGATAGATCACAATTAAGGGCACAGTCCCAATAATTTAAGAAGACTAAAATCCTATCAAATACCTTTTCTGGCCCCAGTAGTGTAAAGCTAGAAATAAATTACAAAAAAAGAAAACAAAAAACATGCTATTAAACAACGAAGGGGGTCAATGAAGCAATCAAATAATAAATAGGGAGGAGGAGAGGGAGAAACAAATAAAAATGAAAATGCCATGATCCAAAGTCTTTGGGATCCAGTTCTAAAAGGTAAATTTATAACAAGTCAGGCTTCCGCAGGAAGCAAGAATCTCAAGGAATCTAACCTGACACCTAAAAGACCAAACAAAGCCAAATGTTAGAAGGAAGGAAATAATAAATATCAGAGTAGAAATAAATGAAATAGAGACTAAAAAAATCAATGAAACCAAGAGCTGGTTCTTTAAGAAGATAAAGAAAATTGATAAACTTTAATCATGCTCTACAAAAAGAAAAAAAAGGAGCTAATTAAATAAAATCAGAAATGAAAGAGGAAAAATAACATTTGACACCATAGAAATATAAAGGATTATGAGGTACTATAAAAAATTATATGCTGATAAATTCCTAGAAGCATACAATCTTCCAAAATGGAATCAGGAATAACTAGAAAAACTGAGCAGGCTGATTACTAGTAACAAAATTGAATTGGTAATCAAAAAACTCCCAGCAAAAGTCCAGGACCAGATGGATTCACTGGTAAATTCTACCAAACATTTAAAGAAAAGTTAATACCTATTCTCAAATTATTCCAAAAAATAGAAAAGTTTCTAAATTCATTCCACAAGAACAGCATTACCCTGATACCAAAACCAGATAGAGATACTACAAAAAAAGAGAATTACAAGCCAATATTTCTGATGAACATAGATGCAAAAAACCTCAACAAAATATTAGCAAACCAAATCCAACAATACATTAAAAAAATCATTCACCACAATCAAGTGGGGTTTATTCCAGGGATGCAAGTGTGGTTTGATATTCACAAATCAATCAACATGATAGATCACATTAACAAGGGGAAGGGAGAAACCACATGGGCATCTCAATAAATGCAGAAAAAGCATTTGACAAAATTCAACATCTGTTCATGATAAAAACTCTCAAAGTAGGCTTAGAGGGAACATGCCTCAACATAATAAAGGCTATATATAAAAAAACCCATAGCAAATATCCTACTCAATAGTGAAAAACTGAGAGCTTTTCCCCTAAGATCAGGAACAAGACAAGGATGTGAACTCTCACTACTTTTATTCAACATTTTATTAGAAGTCCTAGCCACAGCAATCAGATAAATTGGTAAGAAAGTAAAATTGTCACTATTTGCAGATGATATACTGTATATAGAAAACCCTTAAGACAAAAACTATTAGAATAAATGAATTCAGTAAAGTTGCAGGATACAAATTAATATACAGAAATTTCTTGCATTGCTATACACCAATAATGAAGTAGCAGAAAAAGAAATGAAAACAATTCCATTTACAATTGCACCAAAAAAAAAAAAATACCTAGGGATAAACAAAGTTGCTGAAAGACCATATTCTGAAAACTATAAGACATTGATGAATTAAATTGAAAATGACACATTGGAAAGATATAACATGCTTATTGGAAGAATTAGTATCATTAAAATCACTATCCAAAGTAATCTATATTTTCAATGCAATCCCTATCAAAATGCCAAAAGTATTTTTCACAGACTAGAACAAATCTAAAATTTGTATGTAACTGCAAAAGACCCTGAATAACTAAGGGAGTCTTAAAAAAGAACAAAGTTGGAAGTATGATAATCCCAAATTTCAAGATCTACTTCAAAGTTGTAGTAATCAAAACAATATGGTACTAGCACAAAAATAGACATGTAGATCAGTAGAGCAGAATAGAGAGCCCTGAAATAAACCCATGCTTATATTGTCAATTAATCTAAGATGAAGAAGGCAAGAATATACGATGGGGAAAAGAAATCCTCTTTAATAATTGGTGTTTAGAAAGATGGACCACTTTCTTACACCATACACAAAAACTTAAAGACCTAAATGTGAGACCTGAAACCATAAAACTCCTAAAAGAAAACATAGGTAGTAGGACATTGATCTTAGAAATGTATTTGTGGATATCTCTCCTTAGGCAAGGGGGCGGGGAAAGCAAGAATAAACCATTGGGATTACACCAAAAAAAAAAAAAAAAAAAGATTTGCACAGTGAAGAAAACCATCAACGAAATGAAAAGGCAATCTATGGAATGGGAGAAGATATTTGCAAGGGATATAACCAATAAGACGTTAATATCCAAAATATACAAAGAATTTCTACAACTCTACACCAAAAAACAAAACAAAACACATAATATGATTAAAGAATGGGCAGAGGACCTGAAAAGACATTTTTCCAAAGAAGACATCCAGATAGCCAACAGACACATGAAAAGATACTCAACATAACTCATCATCAGGGAAATGCAAATCAAAACCACAGTGAGATATCACCTCACACCTCTCAGAATAGCTAAAATCAAAAACACAAGAAACAACAAGTGTTGGTGAGGATGTAAAGAAAGAAGAACCCTCATGCACTGTTAGTAGGAATGTATATTGGTGTAGCCAATGTGGAAAACAGTATGGAGGTTCCTCAAAAAATTAAAGAAATACCATGTGATTCCGTAATTCTGATATTGTTACTTACTGAAAGAAAATGAAAATATTATTTTGAAAAGATATATGTACCTCTATATTTATAGCAGCATTATTTACAATATCCCAGATATGATTCACTGTCAATCTGTAGGTGAGTGGATAACGAAGTGGTACGTATGTGTGTACGCACACAGACAATGGAATATTAGCCATAAAAAGATGCAATCTTGCCATTTGTAACAATATGGATGGACCCAGAGAGTATTATGCTTAATGAAATAAGGTCAAAGACAAATACCATATGATTTCATATATTCTAGATTTTCCATATGTGGAATCTAAATAACACAACAAATGAACAAACAGACCAAATAAAAGCAGAAACAAACCCATAAATAGAGAATAAACGGGTGGTTTCCAGAGGGGAGAGGCGTGGGGGAGTACAGGCTTCCAGTTATGGAATGAATAAATCACAGGGATGAAAGGTAGAGCATGGGGAATATAGTTAATTGTATTGTAATATAATTGCAAGGTGATTGATGGTGTCTGCACTTATGGTGAGCATGGCATAGCATAGAGTTGTTGAATCACTATTGTACATTCTGAAACTAATGTAACACTGTGTGTCAACTATACTTCAAAAAAAAATTAGTGACTTCTGCCCCAATTACATTATAAGTGATATGTGCAGGACACCCTGCTCTATATCTCCTGCTTCCTCTGGGCCCAGGATGAAAGATTGCCCTTTCCCCAGCTCATTTGTGCCCTTCCAATTCTGGGATCTGCAAGTAACAAATCTTGTGACTCTATTTCCTTTGTGTGGGTGTATTGAAACTGTGTCTTCAACCAAACAGACCCTATGAGTTTCACTTCTGGAAAGTGGGAGCTTGGATGCTGAGGGGGCTACCTGCTGCCCCCTTGTAGGTGGCTTGTATCTCCTCTTTCAGCAGGTAATGATCTGCATATTCTCAATTTAATACACCAGCTTCAACTTCTCAGCACAGATTGCCAGGGGTTGGAGGGTGTGGGAAAAATAGAGCACAGAGAATTTTTAGAACACAAAATCCAGTTTGTATGATAGTATAGTGGTAGATATGTGTTTTTCCAAGCCCATAGAATGTACAACACCAAGAATAAACCCTAATGTAAACTATGGACTTTGTGAGATAATGACAGGTCAGTGTAGATTCATTAATTGTAGCAAATGTAACAGTGTGAAAAGGGATGTCAATACTGAGAGAGACTGTGCAATGTGTGGGTACAATGGGTTAATGCAAACTCTGTAATTTCCACTAAATATTTCTGTGACCCAAAACTGCTCTAGAAATAAATTATATTCACTTAAAAAATTAAGGCATAGAAAAGTATGTACTATGCTAACACCAATAGAGAGAAAAAGTAGTTATATTAATTACAGACAAAACCAACTTCAGAACAAAAAAATTATCAGCAATAGAGGAATGCCATAATGATAAGTATCCCCAAATTATAACAATCTTTAATGTGTATACACCTACCCACAGAGTATCAAAATTTGTGAGGCAAAAACTGATAGAACTGCAAGAAGAATTAGATATTACACTATTGAGATTTCAACACCTCTCTTTTAGTAAATGATAAACAAGGAGAAAATCAGTAAGGAGAAAATTAACCTAACCTAATTAGCACTCTCAATTAATTTGATCTGATTGATATTTATAGAATACTTTATCCAACAACAGTAGGATACACATGCTTTTCAGGCTCCCATGGAATATTCATCAAGATAGAATGTAATGGGACACAAAACACATCCTAACATATTTAACAAAACAGAAATCATATAAAGTAGTTTGAAGACCACAAAGGAATTAAACTAGAAGTCAGTAAGAGAGAGAATGCTCAAAATCCCCAAAGGTTTAAAAATTTAACAGTATACTGCTAAATACGTATAGGTCAAAGTCTCAAGAGAAATTAAAAGTATTTTCAACTAAATGAAAATATTACCTGTATTTGTGGAATGCAGTGAAATTGCTGCTTAGAAAGTTATTGTATTAAATACACACATGAGGAAAGAAGAAAGATCTAAAAGTCAATAATCTTAGTTTTCAGACAAATAAGAAAACAGATAAAAATAAAGTAAGCCTAATTACAAGAAAACCATACTACAAGAAAGAAAAACTACAGGCCAATATTTCTCATGAATATAGATGTAAAAAAAACCTCAACAAAATATTAGCAAGTCAAATACAAGAATGTATAAAAAATTATACATCATGACTGATATTTATTCCAGGTTTGTAGGACTGTTTCAAATTTGGAAGTCAAACAATAAAATCCAATACATCAGACTAAAGAAAAAAATAACATATATGCTCATATCAATAGATGCAGAAAAAGCATTTGACAAAATCCAACACCCATTCATAATAAAATACTGAACAAGCTAGGAATTGAGGGAACTTTCTAAACTTGATAAATAATAATTAAAAAAAATAAAACTATAGCTAAGGTCATACTTAAATGTAAGAAACTTGACACTTCTAAGATTGGCAATAAGGCAAGGTTATCCTCTCTCAACACCCTTATTCAAAATTGCACTGGAAGTTCTAATTAGTGCAATGAGACAATAAATAATGGGATTATATAGCTTTGAAAGGATGAAATAAAGCTATCTTTGTTCATAGATGATATGATTATCTATAAAGAAAATACCAAAGAATCAACAAAGAAAACTTCCTGGAACTATTAATCGCGTCCTTTACTGGAACCAACTGCATATTTGCAAGATACAAGGATAATATACAGAGCCAAATGTTGTCCTGTATCCCAGCAATTAACAATATGAACCACCAAATAAAGTGGTATTGGATTATACCCAGACATATTAAAATAAATATCCATGAGTCCATATTGGAATATTTTTGTTAAATAGATACTTGGAGGCAAAGAGACAATTCTCTTACATAGAATTTTTAAGACTTTATGTAGAACCTATAGAATGTATAATATCAAGAGTGAATCCTAATGTAAACTGTGGATTTGGGATAAAAAAAAAAAGAAAAAAACACATTTATGTAGGTATTCTGCCCTCAAGGAGATGGAGTCTTACTCTCTAACCTTTAAGTGTACATTGCACATACCGACTTCCTTTTAAATTGTAAGGTATGGAAAAGAAGAAAAAAAAAACTTTAAGGCTGGAAACCTGAAAAACAATGCTTTCATTAGGAGATCAAAGTAAATATATACAGTGTTGAAATGTTGATCATATACACTCCTGATATGCTGTGATGAAATGGCACTTTATCTCTGTGGTCTTCTTTCCAAAAACCCATAACCATTCTAATTATGAAAAAAAAAAAAAAAATCAGACAAATCCCAGAGGAAACCTAAAAATAAACAATCATCTTCACGTTTGTGTTTTAAAAACTGTAGTAAATCTATAATTCAAAAGTGGAAACCAAGGTTATGGCTCCTGTATCCATTTCATAAATATTCCCTTCATTATTGGAAGCTGAACTGTTTAAAATCAGTCCCATACTAATCAAATTTGGCCAGGCGCCTGAGTGGCTCAGTCGGTTAAGCGTCTGCCTTCGGCTCGGGTCATGATCCCGGGGTGCTGGGATCGAGTCCCGCATCGGGCTCCTTGCTTCGCTGGAGGCCTGCTTCTCCCTCTCCCACTCCCCCTGCTTGTGTTCCCTCTCTGACTGTGTCTCTCTCTGTCAAAAAAATAAATAAAGTCTTTAAAAAAAAAAAAATTGGCAATTTTGAGGGTTTTTTTTTCCACTCTATGCTAGTCGTAATATGTTTTTAGAGTTAGAAAGCTATCAACATAGAACCCCAGTTATGGCTGTATTTTGATTATTTAAAATACCTACACTATAAAACTACTGTATATAATACACTTCTGGCTACATTTCTAGAGCATTTAAATATTTTGGAATATAATTTACATTAACAGAATTTTGAAGGACTTCATTTCTACTTGCTTGAATTCAGTGAATTGTTACTATCTAAGTGATAATTTGGGTATTTTTTTGTATTTAATATATGAAACAATTTATGAGTATATTATACTATTTTTTATTTCCTTTGCTGTTCAAAACAATGTGATTTCTTATACTAGTACCATTTATTTCCTTTTATGTAAACATTTTTTCCCCAAAATGATTTAGCATAGTATAAGCATTTATGCTTGAAGTTAAGTTGCTCAGTTTAGTTATATGCTTTAAGGAAAAATATTGTTTAAATAATATTTATAAAATGCATTTTCCTTTGTTCCATAAATTACTTAAATACTATTCTAACATTCCTAGAAATTGAACTTCATTTAAATGTGTAAACTTTAAACTTCTTTTGAATGTGCATATTTGTGTCACTTCTGAAGTGATATTTACAACATAATGTGTTTTTCTGTTAGGTCATTATTAGAGATAACATTTCTCTCCACCTATATTATATTTAATACTACTGTTATCTGTATTTTGATAAGAAATATGTTTTTATTCATGAATAACAATTTGTTTGAAAAATAAAAACAATTTGACTTAGATATCCACAAAAATTTATTTCAAAGATGAATACTACTCCCTCATTAAGTCTTTCATCTCTATACTTAAGATGAATTGTCAAGTCTTTATAGAGGTTACCATTCATGCTGGTTAGCATGTGCACTCAGAGAATTAAGGTTGTAATTGATAATTCTTCCCTGAATTGCTTAGGTTTAAATCTAGCATTAAGCATTCCATAGTAAGTTATTTCCTAAAAGCCCACATAGACACAACATGCTCAACAGGAAAATGAGATCTTTAGGGCCTTAATATTACTAATTGGAAACATATTGGTTTAAAAGCCATTTAAAAACTGAAAGAAAAAATGATTAAAGACCTTTGCTCTATATACATGAAACTTGTTAAGTCAACGGTTTCATCCTTTTGAGCTCTAATCAAAATATTTAGTGGGGTCTGGGAAATGAATTTTCCATCCTTCCTGATAATCTTCCTGGGCCCAAAGCTTAAAATCAATTAAATGACACCAGTAAACTATTCTGAAAACTTTGCTTAGAAAGAAACTCAATATGTTTCTTTTTCAACACAGGGAGCAGAGATTCTTTAATATAGTTAAAAAAAAAAATCAGGAACAATTCTATCTTGACATAGAATTGAGACACCTTAAACTCAATTAGTCTTTTGTAGGCAGAATAATACCTCCCCACTCCCAATTTGTCCATATCCTAATTTCTAGGAGCTGTGACTATGTTACCTCACACTGTAAAGGAACTTTGCAGATATGATTATGTTAAAAACATTGATAAGGGTTGATTACTCTGGATTATCTGAGTAGGTCCAATCTAATCACATGAATACTTAAAACTCAAGAACCTTTTCTGACTATAGTCAGAAGAAAATATGATTATGGAAAAATGTTCAGAGAGATGCAATGTTGCTGACTTTAAAAATGGAAGGAGGGGATTACCATGGAATATAAAGTGTCTTTTAAAAGTTGGAAAGTGCAAGGAAATGGATTCTCCACTAGAGCATCCAGAAAGGAAGATGGCCCTGTCAACACATTGATTTTAGCCTACTATGACTTGTGTTGAACTTTTAACCTAAAAAAATTTCATATAAAAAATATGCATTGTATTAAGACCTGAAGTTTATGTAATGTTTTAAATCAGTGGCAGTAAAGTAACACCCAGTCCAAAATAGAATCTATGGCTCTACGCTCAAACTGCATTCTCTCACACAGTTCTTTTCCTTATCAAGGGCATTCCTCTATCTTTGATATTTATTTTCTCCCCTATCTTGTAAGTTTCATGAGGCCATGACCAATTTGATCAACAGTTTTCCCTGGTTGACTGTAAGTCACATAATATTGTATGGACCTCATTTACCTTATCATAGCTATATGATATATCTTACATGTTTGAAATAATGAGCCTGAAAATAAATATTTAATAAAGTTTCTTTAAAGCCTAGGATATTTGTTTACATATTAGGGAAATTTATTGAGGTAAGAATGCATATTTCAGTATTGCTCCTTGTTCCCTACTCCTTCTTACTTCCAAGCATATACCACGCCTTCTGCATTTCTTTAGGTATTTTTGGCAGAGCAGAAAATGGTATTTGCCTGGAGTTTTTGTTGCTGACTTTTGTATAAATCTAAACTTACCAATGGGGTTGTTCTGGAATATATTTTTGCTGTACTCCTAAGAGCAACAGAAGAGGGAAAGGATAAAATTTCCAGAGACAACAGAAAAGTAGAAAATTGAGAGGTGGGATGTGGGTGATAGGAGAGAGAGAGATATATCCACAAATCTGTGGCACATATTTGGGGGTGATAATACTTAGAGGTGTAAAGAGGGATGACCATGTGATGTGCCTTCAAAGGCTGGATTCTGGGCCCTAAAATCCAGAAGCTGGACTGGAAACAACAGAACTCACAGCCTATGGGGCTTTACAGAATGTACAATGAGCATCTCAGCAAGAGCAAAGGTGGACTGCTGTCCATCACAGATTTTTTCCTTCCACCGCGGCCATATGTCGAATACTAGAACTTTAGGATAATCTGGGTTAACGGACTGAATATCTTACCTATCTGGCAGAATAAGGACACAGAATTGGAATTAACTGATACCAAGGAAGTAACAATATGCCTAAGACACCTGAGCAACTATATTAAAATCTAACATGTTAAATTATACAAGTATACATTTTATATTCCCTTCAAATGATGCATTGCTACATACTGAATATGAAGTATTTCAGCAGTCAACTTGCATATCTGTAAGGGATAACTCTGATGAAATATATTCTAATGATCTCATTTTCCTCAAAAAAGATGACTAAAATATATCTAAGGATCCAATCAAAGAAAATAGACAATAGAAAACCACTGTATAGAGTAAATAGTTAAAGAATGAGAATTTGAATGAACAGGATACTGGAGTCAGGTAAAATTGTAAAAGTAGGTAATAATTATGAATGAAATAAAATACTTATTGGAGAGAATAAAGAAATGACAATTGCAGTAGTTATCTCCCATTCATATTTGAGGGCAGGAACTAGAATCAGGGTTAGTTGGATTGTTTTAAATACTTTGAAGAAAAAGTTATTAATAAGGTGTATATCAGATTCTTAGGGGGATGGAAGAAATAAAGAAGAAACACAGGTTAAGACTTTCATAGAGAGGTACTGCTACTCTCTAAAGATTTCAGAAAAATTACTGAATTTAGGAAATAAAAATTTAATGATAGTATATATCTTATTTTTAAAGCATATAATTTTTTTAGATTTATTTATTTATTTCAGAGAGGGAAAGAGTGTAAAGCCAGGGGAATAGGGGCAGAGGGAGAATCTCAGGCAGACTCCCAGCTGCAGCCAGACACAGGGCTTGATCTCATGGCCTTAGATCATGACCCAAGCTAAAACCAAGAGTTGGATGCTTAACCAACTGAACCACCCAGATGCCCCTATATTTTATTTTTTTTAAACTGAAGCAATATTTTTTAAACATTTTATTTTAAAGAAAAAAATGAAAAAGTTCTCAATGATTGCACACTAGCAAAGGTATTAGCCTGTAATGATTCCTCCTTTCAAATTGATTTCTATGTATTCATGCTTCATAGCTTCCACTGTTCCCTGGGATATCTATTTCTAGTTGATTACCTCCTATCAAAAAGTGTTTTCAATAATTCCCATATGATATCACCTTTTACTAGCTTCAAATGTAGTTTTTGTTCTTAGAATGTTGCCCTTTAAAAAAGAGTTGTCCAGTTCATCACCTTCATACCTTTGAGAAGCATATTCCTCTAATTATCCCTCCCCCTGCCACTTCTGAATGCAAAGTCCTAAAGAGTTGCCATGAGCATAACATTGTGGCTATTTATTTAAGTGAGCTAAATGGCGGTGTTTCCATGTGATGACCTGGGTTCATATCCTTACAATTCACCCCAAATTTGAGCATTTCCAGAGAATTGATAGGAAGCATTCAACTAGGGTCTGTTCTAAGGAGGGTCTTTGTAATATATTAAATAAGAAAAAGTAGAAGGTTGATGGTGTATTTTAAGTTCAAGGACAACAGCCTAACTTGGGAGGAGGAATGATTCTGAGTACTGAACTAAAATCATCCTCCTGGCCCAGTTCCCAAGGACTCATGGCTGAGTACCAGAGTAAATCAAAACTAAACAAAGTTTGGGTGCCTGGGTGGCTCAGTTAGTTAAGCGACTGCTTTCGGCTCAGGTCATGATCCTGGAGTCCCTGGATCGAGTCCCGCATCGGGCTCCCTGCTCGGCAGGGAGTCTGCTTCTCCCTCTGACCCTCTCATGCTCTATCTCATTCTCTGTCTCAAATAAATAACTAAAATCTTTAAAAAAAAAACAAAAAACTAAATAAAGTTTGTCGTTTTATTATTACATTCACCAAAATCTTTGAGAAGGTTATCACAATCATTGGTAATCACAACTTACCAGTGATATAAGACAGCAATAAATTGACATGTCACATAATAAAAATATCTTAGCCCTTTAGGGAAACTCAATAAATTGATCTTCCTGGGCACTTGTCTTCTGGCTAGGAAGACATTATTATATTCAATTGTAAAATGATACATAATGAATTATGTTTCTAAATAATTATTTTAATTTGTTCAGTGTGTACCAAGTGAATGATGTTAGAAAGTGTATGGATGACTGAACAGAGGTAGATTATTGGCAATATCCTGGAGCTATCTTTCTGAGAATGAAAATATGTTCACAGCAGAGGGGGCACCATTGAGTAAAATGGTGCATAGAGTATTTCTGCTAATTAGGAGCCAGATGTAATTCTAGGTATTTCTGCCAATGTAAACCTTTCCTAAATTTTTCTTCACCATTAATTTCCTGCTTAATTTCCTCATTTAATTTGCTGGTCTTTAATTAAATTATATATTTTTAATTCTCCATCTTTCTTAAGCAGGCAATTGCGGTAATACACATTGTAGAATGGTGCCCATATTCAGCTCTGCCACAGTGGAAAAATAGTTGTTGAGAGTAGGTACCTTTTCTTTCCCCTGATCTCACAGGTTTTGGACCAGCAGTCACAGTTCTCCAGATGCACTGCATCTTTTCTGTGCATCCTTCAACTCTTCAGGACTCTATATCCAAGTGCTCTGGCATTACATGGCATCTGAAGAATATATAGTTGATTCAAATAAACTTTAGTAGGGGCATAACCCTAAATACCTTCCTTTAGAGAAATCTACTGGATGAAAAATAAAATTGAGTGGACATAAAACAGTAATTCCTGGATTGTATACTAAATGCTTGTATGTATTCAGGTAAATCTGATGCTTTAACACATTTTGCTCTAGAATCTTTCACCAAGAATTATAATTCTTGAAATATACTAACTTCCTCCAACCCCACCTTAAGCATTAGGCTATATTAATAACAAGTAAGTTATGACTCTTGTGTGTAATCATGCCTAATTTTTTACACAAAACATGTTATTTTGAAAAGCCATTTCCTTTAAGACAAAACTCAGAAAATGTACATTTAATACTACATCGAGTTCAACAACAACAAAAAAAAATCAAAGACCTTTTCCCTATCTTAGAAAGCCCTTTAAAATTATAAACATGATGTAAATGTCCATGTGTATATTTGTGTATATATATTTCTTGTCTTATCAACATTCTCTTCTACATGCTAATAACTTTATAAAATCTTGTATATTTTCTCCTTTCTGGAAATTCCAACAGCCTCCTGTCCTCACCTTCTGTTGATTAATCTCATTTTTTTTTTTTTTTGGTGGACAGCAAAGCAAAGTTTATTGAGCAATAGCAAAGTGATCTATAAAACTCCCGAGGAGGGAGGGGACCCCAGGGCGTTGCCTAATCTCATTTTTAATGTCACTGTAACTTCTATATTTTGTCACAATCCAATGTACCAATGTTCTTCCCTTGGTTCCATTCCTGCCCCATTCCCACTCCCACCATGCCTGGCGCAGGTCTTCCTTAGAGATCTTCTTTTCCCACTCACATGCAGTGGACAGACCTCCCAGACTCAGTACACAATGATGATGGATACTGATAGATTTCTAATGGGTAATTTCTTTAGACATAAGTAATGGGAGTTCAGGTAGTGCAGTTTTAAACCAGTGGCAGTCTCTTTCATATCATTTTTCTTGAGCCAAAAGTAAAGAAAAATCAACCCAGTGCATTGTCCTGGAAAAGTCTCTAATGTTTCTTAAAAATCTCTTCCTAATGTGACTGGAATTAAACACATAAACACAGACACACACACACCCACAACTCCCAAAATACATGCCTTCTATAAATAGAAACAAACCAACGACACACACACAAAGCTTTTGCGGTCGGTCTGTCAGTCTAAACTAAAATCATTATTTGAAAAGAAAAAATGTTGCAACAAAACACATTTACACTAAAAAAAAAAAAAAACCCACCCTGTAAGATACCTTTCATTATTAGAAACAGAACTTACCCCTCTCTTCAGGGTCATCTAAAAAATTAAAGACGGACTTACATTTAAATATATTCACAGAAGTATTTTTTAGTGAAATAGTGGTACAACTGCCCAAAAGCAGTCCATCTTTCCCTCTAAAATGTATGAAGTATGTTTTTATGCCACAGATCATGATGAAGATGATAATGAAGATTATAATACAATGATAGCTGATTCTCTCGAAAATGACTCTTTTTTTGTCTCCATTTTAAAGATTAAAAATACTTAAGTACAGCTATTGAGTAATCTTACCAAGTTACATAGTGTACCATGGCATTCATTAAACAACTATGAATACATTTATAAATTAGTAGTATGATAAGCAAAATACTAGCCAATTTTATAAACAATCATAGATTAAATATAAATAAAAGCTCTGTGAGAGCCAAGGAAATTTCTCCTAACACTATATCCTTATTCAACTTCTTGCTGTATTATTACCATTTCCTCAGTATTTGCTTTGATTTCTAAATATTTTATTCACAAATACTCTCCAGTTAAAAGATTAAACATGTCATAAAAGGAAACTTTCTCTAAATAATAAATTATGTCTCTAATTAAGGAAAAATGTAGAAGTCACTATAATTAGACAATTTTCATCCAAACGGTTTATGTTGGACAATTTCTATAAGCCCATAAGCCATCTAACCTTTACAATAATACTTGGTATCTAAGCTCCCAAACTAAATTAATATTCAAACTGAAAATTCACTTTTTTCACAATGAAAATTCATAAGTGCAACTATAACCCAGGGTTGGGACAATATTTATCAGCTGTAGTTTTAAAGTCACATTACTTTACAGATATCAACCAACTATTTTATGTAATTCCTAGCCATTCTTGGAAAAAGCAATTTTTTTTTGTTTCATGAATGTAATAAGATGACATTTCTAATCATGTATAATATTTTTAAAGTTCCATTGCAATTGAAAGGCTAATGTGCAACTATTTTTCATAAACAAAATTGAGATTTTTTTTTTTTTTTGACAAAGCCATTATCCCCCTCGTTGCGATCTCAAATGAGTTTGAGGGTTTCCCTCTCCCCCTTCTATTATTCAGAGCAGGGAAGCTAATTCAAAATTTAATGGTAAATCACAGATAGTCTAAAAAGCCCATTTTTGTGGCCTATTTCTGTTGCTAGTGATTGGTTTAGTATAGGCATGTGGTGCAATCCTGGTCAATGAGATAAAGAAAAACATCTATTGAGAGACTGCTTGAAATTGTCCCTTTAGTCATACAAAGTTCAGTAAGAGATAATTCCTCTTTTTCTGATGTACATTGTCATCTCTGTATTTTATACCTGTAACTATATTTCTGATCTTGTGGTTATAGTAGCTGGAACCTAAGGACAACTTTAACCCACTAAAGGTGGCAGGATGGAAAGATGGTAATAATTGGGGCCATGATGATGTGATTGTGTTGCTAAATTAATCAAATCTGGAGCATACTTTTCCTTGAATCTTACTTACATGAAAATGAATTCTTACTTATTATTTGAACCTGTGGAGTTGGAGTTTTCTTGGTTTTGCAGTCAAAACATTAGAATAGTGAATGCCTTCATCCTAGATTTCACATTTTATTTGTAATCCCTGTATCCATGGCCCCACCAAGTTTTAAAAGTACTGCATAATAAATTCTATATTTGAATACATAATCATTAAAAGCAACAATTTCCAATTTATATTCCAAGATTCAGATTCACCACACCCAAATTTAAACCTATTTAAACAATATATAATAATATTATTATATATATAGTTATGTGTAGTATTTTAGGGATCATATTTTAGGGACTTTTAAAGTATTGTTAGGAATAATACAAATTTAGTCAGCTGCACTATAAACTATAAAAATTTATTTGCATCCTTCTGAAATATCTTGCACAGAGTATATATATATAGTTAACCAACAAAGCAAGCTGTTTATCAAAGAAATGTGTATTATATTTCTGTCTTTGAGAAGTCTAGAATTTGTAAGGATGTGAGAGGATCAGTGGCAGCCAATTCATGAGATTTAGTATAAATATTTAGTACTATTCAAGAAATAGTACACATATATCCCAAAAGCATTATGTATAGTCCTGGGGTGGTGGTTAAGAAATGATCTGGGTTAAATGTAGCTCTGTAATGTGAACTCATTGGCTTTGTGACTGAGGGCTCATTACCTATTAACTCTTCTATGGTTCATATTCCTTCTTTTTGCAATGGATATAATAATATTCCTATCTCTTAATTGTCTCTTAGGATATCTGAGAATTAGCATTCAGTGCATGAATAATATACAATATGCAATAAATATGTTATTTTGGAATGCATATTGGCTATTTTATAAATTTGTGGGTTTTTTTGCTTGAAATGATTGTAATGCAAATAAATATGCTTCCTATAGACTATTAGTTTCTGATTTCTTTTAAATATGTAAATCGATGTCATCAATTTAGTTTGTGTGTTTAATCAATTATTTCGCTGCCATATCAAATGGTATTCAGATGAAGAGAAAATCTTTTGTACCCACAAAAATGTTATCATTCATGTTTTACTGCTGAAGATTCATAAAATGTTCTGTGAAAAATATAATTTAGGTGTTTTGAAATTTTCAGTGTTGAACCATGAAAGTACAAACCCTTTTAAGTCATGATGTTAGACACTGGAAGAGAATTTGACCTTCAGTCAATTTTCTATTTATTTTCTCTTAGAAGCATTAAAGTAGAATATTTCTTATGGTAAAATTGATCACTTTTAGGTATGTTGCATTTGGAATGAGAGAATTATAAATATTTGGTAGGAAGCCATAATTTTGAACAATCCTGATTGCAGCAAACTTTGTAACTGGCCTGTCCTTTGCTGAAACCTGAAAACAACACCAGTGGAATTGTTACAAGAGATAGTTTCTGTGAGGAATAAGTATTAACCCAGGGTGACTTCTGTATCTCCCCAGTGTAAGTTTCCTTTCATTCCCTCATCTATGACCTGTCATCTGAAGAACCAAAGAAAATAGCTTCTGGGGGCTACACAGACTACTTGAAGGATACCTATACTCGTAGAATGTGCATCACTGCCCCGAGGGACAGTTGTGTTTTCTGACCTGAATTTTTCTTTTCTTTTTTTAAAGATTTTATTTATTTATTTGAGAGAGAGAGAGCTCATGAGAGGGGGGAGGGTCAGAGGGAGAATCAGACTCCCTGTTGAGCAGGGAGCCCGATGCGGGACTCGATGCGGGACTCGATGCGGGACTCGATGCGGGACTCGATCCCGGGACTCCAGGATCATGACCTGAGCCACCCAGGCGCCCAAGACCTGAATTTTTCTAAGTGAATCTACTGTCAAACATGGCCTATGACATCCTGTGAGTCTGAATGTTTAGTGGACCCTATGAAAACTCCCAGGGGCATATCAGTGTGATACTATAGATATGTTCCTTTAGAAATTCATAGTTAATTATTTCTTTACCAGAAATCTTAAAAACATCTCTAACATGAAAACAGAACTTTTAGTTAGATAAATGTTATTAGATATAGCATATTAGGTACTATATATCTCTAAGTTATCTTGGTAGGAACTGGAGAGATACAAAAAGAACAAAAAGAGACCTTTACTTTTTGTTAAATTATATAAAGTTACAAGAGATTTTTGCCCTTTAAAGAAACAAACAAACAAATAAAAAGTGAAAATAAGCCAAATAAATTACCAAATCATAGTAACTTTTAAAACTCATTAGAAGGCTGCTGATGAATTTAATTCAAGAAATTTAAATGAATTTCGGGGCACGTGGGTGGCTCAGTCAGTTAAGTGTCTGCCTTCAGCTCAGGTCATGATCTTGGGATTGAGCCCCCCGTTGGGGTCCCTGCTCAGTGAGGAATCTGCTGCTTCCTCTCCCTCTGCCCCCAACCCCCCTCCCCCTGGCTCATGCTCTCTCTCTCTCTCTCTCTCATTCTTTCTCTATCTCAAATAAATAAATAAAGTCTTTTTTAAAAAAAGGAATTTAAATTAATTCAAAATATTAAGGCCCATTTTAGGAGGGAAGGGTCTCATGGCTGTTTTCACTGGTAAAATGGTGGGAGAAGAAGGAATCCTGTGGAACCTCAGCTACAAAGCTGGTGAGTAGCCACCTCCAACTTTTTATCATTGATCTTCAATGAGTATATGGGTAATACACTGAAGGCTAGGCCAGGCCATGGAAGCTAAGAGATCAGCTCATGGGGCACATGGGACCTCTTCCAAGTATATAAATTATACCCTCAAATACTCGGGACTGGTCAGCAAGATGAGAGATTAAGCTAGAGCAGGTATTAAAAGGCTAAGAGAATCCCCCAACATTCTTAAAAACTGGACACTACACTATGAGACAAAAGAGATTTCTTGAGATTATTCCCCCCTTAAAACATTCGAAGCTAGTGGTAAACTGAATCTATCAAAAATGCATAATGCCCTGGCTCAGCTCAACTACAGAATAGAGTGACACAGTATCACTATCAACCTGTCAGAGGTAAGGACATACTTCTTTTTATTATTTATTCCAGTCCCTCTGCCACTTTACATACAATACCTAGCATACCATAAAAAATTTAAAGTCTCAAGAAGAAGCGGGAAAATGGGACCTAACATGAGAAAAGTAAACATTAGAAACAAACTCATAGGTGGCCCTGATACTGTCATTTTCAGACAGAGAGCTTGGAATAACTATAAAAATTATATAAAAGTGTACTGTAAAGGTATATGTATTAGTCAAGTTTCTCCAGAGAAATAGAACCATATATGAAATGTATCTATAGTAAATATATATTGATTATATATATATATGTATATATACACACACACACACAATATCTCAAAGAAGATGATAAAGAGATTTGTTACAGGAATTCACTCACATGGTTATGGAGGCTGAGAAGTCCCATCATCTGCCATCTGCGAACTGGAGAACCAGGAAAGCCTGTGGTATGATTCAACCTGAATTTGAAAGTCTGAGAATTAGGGAGCGACTGGTATAAGTCCCAGGGTTTGAAAGCCAGAAAACCAGGAGCTCTAATGTCCAAGAGCGTGAGGAGATGGATGTCCCAGCTCAAGAGGAGAGAGAATTCATCCTTCTTTTTATTCTTTTTTTTTTCTATTATTTTTATTCTACGGAGGCCCTCGATGAATTGGATGATGCTCATCCACACTGGTGAAGGCAGATATTCTTTACTCAGTCTACTGATTCAAATAAATACTAATCTCTTCCAGAAACACTCTCACAGACACACCCAGAAATAATGTTTTACTAGCTATCCGAGCATCCCTTAGCTTTGTCAAGTTGACACATAAAATTAGTCATCACAACATACAATATGTATAAAGAGATGAAAATTTCAGAAACTATAAAAGCCAAAATAAAAATGTCAAAAATAAATATGTAAATACACTATAAAAACAATTCACTTGATCATCTTAAAGTGGTCATTTAATTTTCTTTTGGACTCAACAGAGGAAAGATCCCTGAAACTGAAAACAAAAATAACTGAAACATAAAGATAACAAAGAGTGAAAAAGTATAACAGATTATTTGGAAATAAACGGAACAGAATTGTGTGTGTGTGTGTTTTATTGGAGTACAAGATAAAGAGGCGAGAGACAGAGTATTATTTGAAATAATGAACAAAATCCTTCCAAAGTACATGAAAAATATTACAGAGATCCAAGAAGACTAACATATCTTAAGTTTAAAAAAAAGTAAATAAAATCACATTAGGTACATCATTCTAACTGCTCAAAAACAAAAGACACAGAGAAAATCTTAAAATATCCAGAGTCTAGCACAAGGAACATTACATAGAAGGAAACAACAATAAAAAGACTACTTCTCATCAGACATATTGACGGCCAGATAACAAAGAAAAGACTTTAAAGTGTTAAAATGGGGGAAAAAATGAAGCTATCTACTTACAGTTCTATAGTGGGGAAAGCACTGAGTAGATATGAAGGCAAAATAACAAATTTTCAGAGAGACAGAAGCTGAGAAATTTCATCTCCGCAGACCTGTACCAGAAATACTGAAAGTTCTTCAAATTGAGAGAAGTGATTACAGATAGAACTTCGTCTGCAGGAAACAAATAAAAAAATAAATATTTGGATAATTATGAAATACCTTCTAAAAGTTAATTTATGCACAAATCATAACTACACGTGTGCATGTGTATATGCATGCACATGTGTGTACATATATATACATAATCATTTATATACACATATATACACTAGTGACTATTTTAAGGATATAACATGGGATTATTACATATGTAGAAAAACATAATGATAGATAAGAGCTCAAAGTGCATGAGGAGGATAAATGGAACTCAATCTAATGATATTATTTGAAAATAGACTGAAGTTAAAATACCTACTGGAATCTCTGGAGCAATTTCTAGAATAATCCAAATTATTTTTTTAGTATTTTGTTTATCTGAGAGAGAGAGCATGAGAGAGAGAGAGAGAGATAGCACAAGCAGGGGGAGGGGTAGAGGAAGAGGGAGAAGTAGACTCCCCGCTGAACAGGGAGCCTGATGTGGACCTGATCCCAGGACCCTGGGATCATGACCTGAGCTGAAGGCAGACGCTTAACCGACTGTGCCACCCAGACGCCCAATCCAAATAACTTTAACTAAAAATTCATCGAAGACATAAACTGAAATGCTAAAAGAAATTGACTAAACAAAAAAGAAAGTAGAATATAAGAAATAGGAAAAAAGATGGAAAAAATAGACAACACATGACAACATGGTAAATCTAAATTCAGGCATATAAACACATTATATGTAAATGGACCAAACACTTCCATTTAAAGACAGATTGTCATATTGAATTAAAAAATAAGGTGCTGTTTAGAAGAAATACTTCTCAATTAAGAAACCAGACCAGTTGAAAGTAAAATAATAGAAACTACATTCTATGCAAATGATAAATATAAGAAAACTGGTGTGGCCATATCAATGTTACATTGAGTAGACTTGAAGGCAAAAAGATACACTAGAGATAAAAAAGCATATTTTGTAAGATATGTAAGTGAATTTTGTCAAAAACTTATATGTATGTATGAACCTAAATAAATATGTATGTATATGAGCCTAAATACCGAACTTCAAAGTATAGAAAAATGCAACTGACAGAAATATAGGAATATTAAAAAATCCATAATCATAGTTGAGAATCTAAAAAAGAAAGAAATGTGGTTACTACCTCCAAAAAAGTCTTCAATTTGGTAAAAGGAGCAACACATATCAAATCAACACTAATTTATCTCAGAATATGATAACGCTAACCTAGAGTTACAGAGTGCTATGAGGACACAGAAAAAAAGTGAAAATCTGAATTAAATTTTTTTTGGATGGATGTGAGGATGAGTGCTCTAGATAAAGACAGTATTGGCAGTAGCAAAAACACAGGGTAAAAAAAAGTCAGAAGGCATTTGCAGCTTTACCACTACTGTGATCTACATGGAGAACAGCATGTTTGATAAAGAGCGGAATAAGAGCTGAAAAACATATTGTAACCAAATATATCAATTTATTAAGGAACCACACATTTATACTTCACATTTTGTTCTGCATGAATATAACTATGAAAATTATAACTTGCAAATTTCTTCCACCACAAAAATAATAAACCATGTTCTATGCTTATGCTATACCAAATTGAAGATATTAAAAGGGACACAAGTTATATTATGTAAAATGTTGGAAATGAAAATTTACCTCCTAGAGTCCATACAATAAAACACTTCAAGAGATCTTGTTAGATCATTGAAATAGACTTCGGTAGGGCTGGAGATGATGGTAACCTGATTACCAGGTGTTTTCATATTTTATCAAATCCCGTATTCATCTATGAAACAACTTACATTTCCAAATTACTGATGTTAAGAAGAATCTTGACTTAATCAGAGTTTAAATATCTGTGGAAATCAGCAAATGAGCCTTGCTAACATAAGACTATAAACCAGAAAAAAAAAAAAACTACCATATTTTGTTAAATCTGGAAAAAACAGTAAGAAGACACTTAAAGGTGGTTTATAATTCCTTAGTTCTCAAGTGAGAGAGAGATTTTTCCAAAATGTCTTGTACTACTGAGTGTCATATCCAAAGGATCTAGAGTCATATGAAAACAACAGCAGGAACTTATATTTTCCTATAGTGACTAAGGTCATATCCATCCCAGGGGTCCAGGGGAGGTGAGGCTCAATGGGGAAGTCGGTGTACAGACTTTTGTTATTATTATCATCATTGTCAGCATCATTATTCAGTCTTAACCTACAGTCCAGGGAAGAGTAGTAGAAATGAGAGGAGGAAAGTAAGAGAAGTGTTAGTGCCAACTGAGAGCGTGTAGATTATGTGACTTTATTGTGGGCTTTTTTTTTTTTTATCTCTTAAACAATAAAAACTGCACATCAAGATGCCAACAAAGCAGAAGACAAAACAGACTTGATAAGAGGACATTAGATTCTGTAAATCCATTTGGAAGCTGTGCCTTAACTCAGTTCCTCTTCCTTTACCTGTACAATCCTTAAATCAACATCAGCTTGAATATAACAGCGCCCTCCTAGAAATAAGTAATATTTACAAAGGGTTCAGTAGAGCCATTATGAACAAGTTTTTACAAAGGGAGGTAAGCAAATCAGGAGATATTTGATAAATATGTAATCTATACCTATGACAAATATGTCCTCTACTGGGTATACACAGAAGTGTGTAGGATGTGATATTCTTTTTTGCTATAGGAATATTTTTATTGTGGGCATTTGACAATCCTGGGAGGCTTTCGGCAGAATAACATTGTGGTGTTTTGATAAATATTGAGAGAATAGAAACATGAAAATCTGCGCCAGAATATCCAGATGGCACTAAATAAGTATATAATCTACGTCAGGAGCATAAGAAAAGGATAAACATTTGGGGAAAAGAAAAACAAAAACGTATTTAGTACATACTTTGTGCTCTGCCTTTCATATGTTACCTCAAGTAATTCTTATAACATCTTATCAGTTAAAGGTTATTTCCATTGTATCAATAAGGGAATTGAGAAATAAGGGTTTATTTGTTCTGTTCAAGATCACACACATTGTAAGTGGAGAAACCAGGATTTGAAACTAACATTAATGAGTCTCTAAAACCATTATGACATTCTTGAATAAAGAGAGATGCTGGTGAAATAAATGGAATTCTCCCTGATTTTATTTGAGCTTTGAGGAAGAGACAAGAGATACACTTAACTGTAGAGTTGTTATGGTGAGCATTGTGCCACTAACTAAGGTAGAACATGGGGAAAGAAGAGTATATTTTAGGATTAAAAAAATCAAGTTTGTATATAGCACGCTTGAGATGTTCACAGGGTTTGAAAGTGAAGATTTCTAGAAGTACATTGGAAATATATGTAATACATTTAGTAACTATGTTATCAGGGCTTCTAGAAGGCAGTTTATTAATTAATATTAATATAGTTTGGTACATGAGTGATGTTGACCTTATAAAAGTGGGTAAGAATGCCAATAAACAGAAAAAAAATGTAATGGGTTTAGAACACAAGGGCTAAGGATAGGAAATTCAAAATAATGTTTAAATTGGTCAAAAAGGAATCTGGAAAATGCAGTAGCAGAGAAAGCAGTACCACAAAATGTACCAAAAGCTAGAAATTGAGGGCTATTAAAATCTGTCAAATGTTACCAAAGGATCAAGTGGTTGAGATTTTTAAAAATATTACTTAATTGATGTTTTGACAAGTAAGGGATGTCAAACAAATAAATATAAAAGTTAGTGTTCCAGAACTTCAAGGCTAAAAGTATTGAAGTGTGTTGATTTAATTGGATAGGAAAAGTCACTGCGAAAGAGGGAAAGGTTAGGGATGGCGAAGCTAATATAAGTCATAATCCAAAGATGTTTGAGTCATGGCTCTGATTACACTTGATTTGTGAAGAGTGGTCACTTGGTAGAGTGTATAGGACTTTTGAGACTTGTACAAAGTTGGCTGTAACTGAAATGAATTATTTCTGGAGAAACAGTTTGCTCTTAGAAGTAGCTGTGACTAAATGAATTTGTGATTTATGAGACAACAGAGGTATCTATTTGAATCCAGTCTTGCTCCTTAAAACTAAAATAAATATGACTTCACATAACTATACAGTTTTAAAAAGTCATATGGCATTAGTACAAATGGTTGTGTGCTTATATTCAATGACTAACTGATGTAGAAGAGAGGACAAAATAATTAAAAACTTGGAAGTTTATCAGAAAATAATAAATTGAAAACTTTTTCAAGTTTGAAAGAAATTGACAATTCAGAAAGTATCTCTTGACTCTGTTCCTGTGTGGCACCACGTTATTTTCTAGGCTGTGCTTACATTTTTCTCAAAATATGCCACTTCTTAAAGGAGTCACTTCCTGGTAAGTTTTGCCTGTTGACTTACATGCTCTCTGCAAAGCAGGGATGAAGCTCTTTTTTACCTTTTTTTACTACTGTGTTTCTCAACATTTTTTTCATTATCACCCTCCACAAAGAGACTTTTTAAACATTTTTTTCCTAATCGCCTCCATGAACTGTTAATATCACAAACACACTATCTGTTATGTGTTGTATACATATCGGTGTGTTCTGCATTTAAAAAGTAAGATTTTTTTTTTTTTTTACCCTCACACACAAGCAATTTTTGACGCTTCAGGAGTGATCTCATGCCATTAAGAATGCATGATATACCTCATGCAATAAGCAATGTGTGATGCTTTGGTGATGGTGTGATGTTAAGAAGGCTATACAATTAATCAGTAGTCATAGCAGTTTTGTTTTTAAGGAGCCAAGTCAGATGTTATCTTGAAATCAGGAAAACAAACTTAAGCATACTTTCCCCCAACATTTGGAAATGTTGGTTTAAATACTTAGTGAATCTGAGGCATCATTGTGACACACAAAGTGTTATGAAATGTAACCATATTTGAAGGAGTATAAACATAGAATTATATGTAATTTTTAAAAAGATTTTATCTATTTGAGAGAGAGAGAGAGAGAATGAGCAGTGGGGAGGGGCAGAGGGAGAGAGAGAGAGAAAGAGAGACACAGACTCCCCGGGGCTGGATCCCAGGACCCAGAGATCATGACCAGAGCCTAAGGCAGACACTTAACCGACTGAGCCACACAGGCACCCCTGCAATTTTTTTTATAAACATGAGAGATCTAAGGTAAAATAAGCAAATTATTAATTCAAAAATATTTATTGAACACTGGACATCCAGCTGAGGCTAAAATGGAAACAGGCTGACCTCAAGGAGACTATTGCCTAATGGCTGAAAGAGCAGCCCAAATCAGGTTAGTAAAGATCAAGTTCAAAGGTACAGCGAACTATGAAGATTTAAATTGAAAATGCCCACAGGCAGACCGGCTGGCACAGGGGACAACTGGCAGGCTATAACACGTCCATGGGCATGGCAGATTCTAGATCCTGAGGTGCCAGAAGTGAAGAGAAGCAGGCATAAAATCTGTTCCTCATAGGAAAGCAGTTGGCAAATGTCAAATGAGAGCAGTTAGTAGTGACGATTTCAACAAGGCAGGCTGGGTCACATCCAGGGTTTTTTGTTTGTTTTGTTTGTTTGTTTGTTTTTTAAGGAGGAAGCGACGATCATAGAGAAAACTGCTACTAGTATAAGAGAGTTAAATAAGTCAAGTCACAGTTTGAGGAATAAAGCAGCCAAATATCCAGACACAGGAACCTGGGTTAATAGAAGTAGAGACACAAAGGAAAGGAGTTTAAGCATTAGATGTCTACAAACTTGTGATACATAAGAGACAAAGAGGAAGGAGACTTGTGGCACCAGCAACAGTGTAACAGCCACTGATAGAGGATTAGGGACTACCTTCCTTCACCTCTTGTTTTATGTTTCTTGGCATAAAGCACCTGTGGAGAGTGACAAATAACAGAGCACCTGCAAGGCAGGGAGTTGATGGCAGCCATGACTTTAAGAGAAAACTTGCCTGCACGTCCCAGAGTCTAATCGCCTTCACCATTCTATCTTGTCAATCCCCAACACTGAATCACTCCTTTTGTTTTCTCTGCAATTGCTCTCAAACACTATGAAACAAAATAAAACAAATGAATTATATTGGTATATAACTCTAAGTATCAGTTTTAAGTGGACTAATTTCCTCAAGTATGATAAATTCCCTAATCTGAGCACTATCCCAAGTATAAACCTGCATTCGGAAACCTGTTTTATGTACCGCACAGTACATCGTATGTCACGGTTTTCGTGAAAACAATCCCACCGCTGTTAAATGTTTCATGTTTGTCTTCTCTAATAGATGTCAACTTCTTGAGTAAAATAATAATATTCTGTAAGACCATAAATATAAGGCTGTTCCATGTTTTAGTTAAACTATCTTATAAAGTGTTGCAAAGAGCTTTTATTGCTATAAAGAAAAATAACTTTGATTAGCTCTTGGACGATATGTCATGCTTGGTTTTCTCAGGGGCCCTAGCCTACCCTCAGCCACCCCAGATGATCACTACTCCAGACAACAGGATCCTGTGGGTCCTGCATCTTTAGCCAGTGAAGCATGTTTTTGGCATCCTTATTCAGAACTTAGAAATCAATTTCAAAATATAAAAATATAGGGTAAAAGCATTAATCAGTACTATATTTTATATATTTTAAGGATTAAATTAGGCATCTGTGGCTTAACTTCGATGTACTAATCACCACTGTGTATTTTGAGAAATGGATTCGGAGTTCCAAAGATCAATTTACAAATGATTTTTTTGGCAGAAAAACTGTTTGTCAATTGAGCTATATCCATAGTTGCCTAAAATATATTTTTTCACACTTTGTGTATGGCAGTCTCATTAAACCCAAGCATACTATTGCTGCTTCAAAGAAAATTCTAACTCTCAGTGATTCTGGCAAGGCTTTGCAATATTCTAAGCCAGTTTGCAAAGCCTCAAACAAGTGTACATGTCTGTGCTTAGGAGGCTTTAACTTAGATCCCTAAACTTGTTTCAGACTACTTCTTCCCCTCTCTGTCAGAGAACATTTAGTCAAAACCAAATCTCTTGCCGACTCTGAGCAAAACTCTCCTAGGCTGTCCTTTGTCACTCTCCTGGGGATATCCAGGTGCTTTAATGGCTGCTTAACCAGACAGGATTTTGGAAAATGTATTCTGAGCATCCCCAGTTTTTTTCTAGCACTGTCTTTCCTTTACCTCCTGTTTTTGTGAGCCTGTTTGATAATACCTACTTTCTAAAACCAAACATTAATCTAATTCACAGGTAGTTTTATGAAGCTGGGACCTAAAGAATGGTATGCTAATTTGGCTTCCTTTTGGGAAACATAAAGCAGTTTTTTTCAGGTGAGGTACAGAGAACCAGATAACACTGGTAGCTTTTGTTCAAGCATGACTTTTTTAAATAAAAATGATACCTATGGGGGCTCCTGGGTGGCTCAGTCGTTAAGCGTCTGCCTTCGGCTCAGGTCAGGGTCCCAGGGTCCTGGGATCGAGCCCCGCATTGGGCTCCCCGCTCAGCAGGAAGCCTGCCTCTCCCCCCTTCACTCCCCCTGCCTGTGCTCCTCTCTCAATGTGTCTCTCTCTGTCAAATAAATAAATAAAATCTTTAAAAAAAAAAATGATACCTATGGCTGAAACAGATGTTGCAAATTAAACATCAACATAATGACATGTTGATTCTTTATATACTCCCTATTGTACAAAAGTATATAACATTTCTGATAAAATTGTTTATATAAAAAGCTAATTATTTAAAAGATTGATGTTTAAGAAAGAAAATATGAAGTCTAAATTAGGAGCAGTCAGATTGGAATACCTGTATACTTGTGTAATGTCCAATTTATTTTATACTTTTTTTTAAGATTTTATTTATTCATTATCCCATTTTTGTGTGTTCATCACACACACACACACACACACACACACAAAATGGCTATAGGGATTCTTTGTTATGACATCTGCCCAAGTACTCATCTTCTGTTCATTGTTCTTTCTTTCTTTCTTACCATTAGAAAACAGCAATTACTTAGTTTTAAATTAGTAATTAATCAAATAAGAATATTTTATTTTTAGCATCCATACATTTTTAAATATTATCAATGTTTAAATGTGTTAAATATTTGGGTGGAAAGAAGAGGAAGTGTGACTTATTATTTTATACTGGACTTTGCTGACCTATCTTGAAGCATTTGAGATATGGATTGATTGATCTTTGAGATCTCTGCTGTCAGTATTTATAATTATAAAGTAACATTTAATAGGCTGATATAATAGAGAATACCTTTTGTACTAGAAAACCTGGCAGTAGAAAGCCATAGAAATATGATACATTTGTCAAAACAATAAGGATAGGCTTATACAGCCTGCTTTTTTAAAGATTTTATTTATTTGACACACAGAGAGAGAGAGAGAGAGCCAGAAAGTACAAGCAGGGGAAACAATAGAGGGAGCAGGAGAAGTAGGCTCTCGGCTGAGCAGGGAGCTCAGGCCGGGCTCGATCCTAGGACCCTGGGATCATGACCTGAGCCGAAGGCAGACGCGTAAGTGACTGAGCCACCCAGGTGCCCCAAGTCTACTTTTTTTTTTTTTTTTTTAAGATTTATTTATTTGACAGAGAGAGAGCGAGAGAGGGAACACAAGCAGGAGGAGTGGGAGAGGGAGAAGCGGCCTCCTGCTGAGCAGGGAGCCCGATGAGGGGCTAGATCCCAGGACCCTGGGATCATGACCTGAGCCAAAGGCAGATGCGTAACGACGGAGCCACCCAGGCACCCCAAGTCTGCTTTTTAAACTGAGTACTGGAGTATTAAAAATGCTACACAGGGGGCACGTGGGCAGCTCAGTCGATTAAGCAGTCAACTCTTGATTTCAGCTCAGGGTATAATCTCAGGGTCGTGGGCTTGAGCCCAACACTGGCCTCCTTGCTCAAAGAATCTCTGCTTGAGATTCTCTCTCTCCCTCTGCCCCTGCCCCACCCCACTCATGCACATGTGCTCTTTCTCTCGCTCTAAAATAAATAAGTCTTTTAAAAAAAATGCTATTCAGATTCCTAACTTTTTAAGTTATACAATGTAGGTAGAAAAGTGTTGCCAAACTATCTAGATTTTAGAAATTCAAAAGATCAGTTGAACAAATCCTCTAGAAATGTTAATTTTAACTAATTTGAACCTGATAGAGAATCCAATGGAGAGCTTCTAGTCTCTTTAGCTCTGTACTAACGATGGCAGTGGCTTAAGGAAGTATAAACGAGCTTTACTCAGATAATAGCCCTTGTGTGGACTGCCCTAATGAAGGCGTGGTTCAATAGCAGCCTCTATCTTTAGAATCATCATACCCAATGCCTGAAAATGGGGAAGTTGATCCTGAACCAGAAACTATCTTATTAGGAATGTCTCCAAGTTAGGTTAAGAAGATAGCTCAGCAGTGCTAATTCTTGCGAAGCTACATATTCTAAACCCCTATGAATGGGCTCCATTTGTAGCTTATCCTCTTACTTAAAAAAAAAAAACCAAATATATATATATATATAATTTAGATTGTAAATACATACATATATATGTGTGTGTATATATATATATTTTGTACAAATTTTGTACTAAGAAAGCTACCATAGATAAAGTGACCATTTAGGTGACAGAATGACATTATATGTAGTAATTACATGAAAATGATTAAATATCTACAAAACATCAATAATACATGCAAAGGAGAAATAAAAAGATAGTAACCTCAATGTAAAAACGGGCAATAGATATACACAGAAAAACAAATGCCAAAGTCCACTGAGTATATAAAAAGGGGCATAAACACAAACTGAAAATGCAAATTAAAATGATATATAATCTTACACCTATTAGTTGGGGACAAATCTAAAAGATGGAGGGTGCCAAGTATCAAGGAATATTGGCTGGCTGGTGGGAATGAAGAATAGTGCAGTCATTCTGGGGGGAGAATTTAGGTGCTAATTAGTGAAACCAAGTTTGTACTTATACATGACCAGGGTGGACTCACTGATATTCTGAATATTAATAATAATATGCTATTTTTGTCATGTTTTCTATCTATATGTTTTAACTATCTTGAGGGTAAAGAGGGCAGATTTGTTCTTGAGAATATTTTTATTTCTGGCTTGTCTTTTCACCTTTTGACTTTTTGCCTTACTTACCTTGTCACTTGATAGCTATACATGTGTAATTCCTAAACACATCTTATTGCAAACATATATCCTTGCTCTTACCTTCTCTTTTTACATGTCCTGCAAGTAGAGAAGCTAATCTGATTGCATATCTCTGCTCAAATATGACTCCCCATGTCCAGACATTTTCCTTCTTCTCAATAGTTACTGATCTGGGGCGCCTGGGTGGCTCAGTTGGTTAAGCGACTGCCTTCAGCTCAGGTCATGATCCCGGGGTCCTGGGATCGAGTCCCGCATCGGGCTCCCTGCTCTGCAGGGAGCCTGCTTCTCCCTCTCCCACTCCCCCTGCTTGTGTTCCCTCTCTCGCTGTGTCTCTCTCTGTCAAATAAATAAATAAAAATCTTTAATAAAAAAAAAATAGTTACTGATCTGTGCCTAGTCTTTCTTCATCCATGGTTACAGCATTATTCATTAGAAACAGAGAGGCTGTAATATATACATGCATATAAGAGGCTCAGACCAGGGATGTCTAGCTGGAATCATCAATACAGAGGTGAAGCCTGGGAGCTCTAGGGCATGTCCAACAGCTGATGTCAATATTCATTCTGTGAAGTCTAAACAAACACTGGGATAAATACAGGTAGCTTCAGGTTTTGTGAAAACTGAATATTTATAAAATTTTAGTTGTTTTTAAAAACGTACAAAATTATAGGTATAAAATCACATATTAAAATATTCATTTAGAATGAGAAAAAATAACTACAAAATAGAATTTAAGAAAAAGGTTAATAATTTACCACAAACTTGAAAATATCTAGAAAAATACAATTTTTGTAATAATTAACTTCCTGATATACCGCTCAGACACATTTTTCTCTAAAGATTTGGATGTACAATCTTTGATCACTTCATATATTCTTTTCAGGAGAGAACTTCTGGTTTGACCATGCTTTAAAGAGAGCCAAATCTTCTGCTTATAATTTTTCACATGTGATTTCTGAAAGAATTTTCTAAAGACTAGCTTCTGGCTTTGCATATTTTAAGATTTTTTTTTTCTCATACATATTTAGAATTGGGTATCTCAGAACTCTTTTATATTTAGATATTTGTAAGATTTCTGGTCTTATACTTCTTGTCCTGCCTTCTAGGGCATTGGCACACTGGGTGGTAGGAATATCCATGGAACTGCTTACAATTATTACATTAAAAAAGCAGCTATGAACCACATAAATATATCCCACAAAAGCCAAACTCAACACCGCAGGCCATGCCAATGCCACACAAATGAAAGAAAACTATGAATGAGAATAATTTAGAGTATAAAAGAGTAGGTTTAATCTTTTGCAATAAAAATATCTTACTTCCCCCAATTGTACAAAAACACACAAAAATGTGAATACTTGCTAGTGCTTCTTACAGTGTAAGTGAAGGGTCCTAAAGCTTAAGTGCTATTGGCTTCACATTATATCTTTTTTTTTAATTAAATACAAAATATAATATACTTAGTGCTGCCTGGGAATGGGAAAAACAAAGACTTTTATAATAAAAATTTTAATTGGCAGAAACTTTTGTGAATAATTTTGACAACACTGAGGTTATTGGTGTGTTTAATAATTGCAACATCTGTGGAAATGTACAGATAGAAATTTTACTGTAGTACAGAAGGATTAAATAGAATTTGGTAAGAGGGACACTAATGCAGAGAGTGAGAAAGGACTTTGAAGGCCTCATTTTGCTTTGACTTGATGTTTTGAATAAGACTGACTTGAGCCTATATAATTGCTAATGAAAGGAAAATAAGAGCTATCTAGAAGTTATAAAAATAAAGGTTAATTGATAGCCCAAGGTTACTGAGAATGTAGAAAAATGAAAGGATGAAGTATAAGAGAAATGATCAGTTCAACTTTAAGAGAAGAAACAATTCAATTATAATTGAAAAGAATGAAAATGGGATGAGGCTGATGTAAAAAGGATTATTCATTATACTTATCTATGTTATGATTTTTTTACAAAGGAAAATTTTACCTTTATGATCACAAAGGATACAAACTTCTAAAAGGCAAATACAAAGGAATTGAACAGGATATGCCTCATTTACTAATCAATAATTTTAAAACTATTTAAGAAATATGTGAGTGCTTCAGTTATACCCAAAACCAGTTGTGACAGTTTAAACAAAGATTTTGTGATAAGTACATTTTAAAATTAAATTTTAAAAAATTTTAGAAAATCATGGGTTCACATGCAATTGTGAAAAACAATAGAGAGATGTCCCATGTACCCTTTACCCAGTTTCCCCAATGGTAACATCTTAATAAACAATAGTACGATATCATGACCAGAATATTGAAAGTCTAAATACAGAACCGTTTCATCAAAACAAAGATCCCTCATGTTGCTCTTTACAGCCAAATTTCTCCTCCTCAACTTTCTCCCCTCCCAGCATCTCCAGTCCCTAACCTCTGGAAATGACTTTGTATTCTCCATTACTATAAATTTGTCATATCAATAATGTTATATGAATGGACTTATTCACTACATACACTTTTGGTATTAGCTATTTGTTCTCAGCATAATTCTTTGGAGATTCATTCATGTTGTGTATATCAAAAGTTTGTTCCTTGTATTGTGGAATATTCCAGTGTGTGTGTGTGTGTGTGTGTGTGTGTGTGTAACAGTTTGTTTAACCATTCACTCATTAAAACTCACTTGGATATTTCTGGTTTGTGGTTATTAGGAATAAAGCTACTCTAAATGTTTACATACAGATTTTTGATTGAACATATGTCTCCATATACTCTGGGATAAATGTCCAAGGGTGCAGTTGTTGAGTTGTATGTGTAGACATAGACATGTTTAGCTTATAACTTGTCAAATTGTTCTTCAGAGTAGCTATAGCATTTTATATTCCACCAATATATGGCAAGTAAGCTTCTCTGCATCCTTGCCAGCATTTAGTGTTGTCACTATTTTTTTTTATTTTAACTCTACTTATAGATGTGTAGTGATATTTCATTATGTTTCTAACTTAAATTTCTCTAATGGATGATACAGAACATCTTTTTGTGCGCTTACTTGCTTTTTGGTATGTGGTCTTTCATGAATATTTTTTCATGCATTTTGAAATTTTATCATTAAACTCTTTTTTTATTATTGAAATTTGAGATATTTTTATATAATCTAAATACAACTCTTTTGTCAGATAAGTTGTTTTCAAGTAATTTCTCCTAGCCTATAGCTTGTCTTTTAATTTTTTTTTCCAAGTTTTTATTTAAATTCTAGTTAGTTAAGATACAGTGCAATGTGGTTTCAGGAGAATTTAGTGATTCATCACTTACATATACTACCCAGTGCTCATCACATCAAGTGCCCTCCTTAATACCCATAACCCATCTAGCCCTTCCCCCCACCAATGTACCTCCATCACCCCTCAGTTTGTTTTCTATCTTTAAGAGTCTCTTATGGTTTGTTTCCCCTCTCTCTTTTTTTTTTTACCCCCTCCCATCTGTTCATCTGTTTTGTTTCTTAAACTCCACATATGAGAACACATGGTATTTGTCTTTCTCTGATTTATTTCCTTTAGCATAATAAACTCTAGCTCCATCCACCTAGTTGCAAATGGCAAATAGCATTCTTTTTGATGGCTGAATAATATTCCATTGTGTATCTATACCACCTCTTCTTTATCCATTAATCAGTCAATGGACATTTGGGCTCTTTCCATATTTGGCTATTGTTGATAGTGCTGTGAACACTGGGGTGCATGTACCCCCTTTGAATCAGTATTTTTGTATCCTTTGGGGTAAGTACCTAGTAATGCAATTGCTGGGTTTTAGGGTTTTAACTTTTTGAGGAACCTCCATACTGTTTTTCAGAGTGGCTGCACCAGTTAGCATTCCCACCACCAGTGCAAGAGGGTTCCCCTTTCTCCACATCCTTGCCAACACTCGTTGTTTCTGTTGTTAATTTTAGCCATTCTGACAGGTGTGAGGTGGTATCTCATCATGGTTTTGATTTGTATTTCCCTGATGTTTAGTGATGTTGAGCATCTTTTCATGCATCTGTTAGCCATCTGGATGTCTTCTTTGGAAAAGTGTCTATTCATGTCTTCTATCCACTTCTTAACTGAGTTACTTGTTTTTTTAGTTGATAAATTTAGTAAGTTCTCTATAGATTCTGGATACTAACCCTTTATCAGATATGTCATTTGCAGATATCTCTTCCATTCCATAGGTTGCCTTTTAGTTTTGTTGATTGTTTCCTTTGCTGTGCAGAAGCTTTTTATCTTGATGAAGTCCCAAGAGTTTATTTTTGCTTTTGTTTTCCTCAGGAGACATATCTAGTAAGAAGTTGCTATGGCTGAGGTCAAAGAGGTTGCTGCCTGTGCTCTCCTCTAGGATACTGATGGTTTTCTGTCTCACATTTAGGTCTTTCATCCTCATTTTGAATTTACTTTTGTGTAAAGTGGTCCAGTTTCATTCTGCATGTTGCTGTCCAGTTTTCCAAGCACCACTTGTTGTAGCTTGTCTTTTCATTCTCTTAACAGTGTCTTTTGCAGGGAAAAGTTTTGAAGTTTTGTGAGATACAATGTATCATTTTTTCCTTATATGGATAGTACTTTTGGTGTCAAGTCTAAGAACTCTTTGCCTAGACCTAGATACCAAAATTTTTCTGTTTTTTCTCCCCTAAAACTTTTACAATTTACATTTAAATAAATTACATTGATTTAATTTTTGTGTATTGTACAAGGTGTAAGTCAAAGTTTATTTATTCCTATACATATCCAAATTCTCCAGCATGATTTGTTGAAAAGCTATCCTTCCACTGAAGTGCTTTTGTAACTTTGTGGAGATATATTTCTGGGTTCTTTGTTCTGTTTCACTGGTCTATTTGTTTATTCCTCCATCAATACCACACCATCTTGATAACTATATCTATATACTAAGGCTTAATATTAGGTAAAGTGATTCCTTCTACTGTATTCACTTTTTTCATGTTATTTTAGCTATTATAGTGTTTTACCTTTCCACATAATTTTTATAGTAAGTTTCTGTAGCCTACAAAAACCTTACTGGGATTTTGACAGGAATTACATTAAAAGTTAGATTAATTTGGGGAGAATTAATATCTTTACTATGTTAAGTCTCCAAAATATGAAGATAGTATATATTTCCATTTGCTTAGATCACCCTTAATTTTCTTTTTTAAAATTTTCAGTATACAGATGTCATACATGTTTTTTATGTTTTTAAAAAAATTATACCTCAATATTCTGTTTTATTCAGAATATTTTTTAAAGGAAAACACTTTGGTATATAACCATTTATTAATAAGTTTCTTTTAAATTAATAATATATGTTTTCTGGAAAATTAGTAAAAAATAAGAATCCTCTTAATCCTATCAATAGAGAAAACCACAGTTTTGTTTTGCCAAATATTAGAAAATTTTCCTTCTATGTGTATGTGTGTATATGGCAGAATTGAAAATATACTGTTTTGTAACCTGTTATTTTTGTTTGTTTTACTCATTATATGAAGTTCCACCCTTTGACATAATCATTTATCTAATGATTGTTTCAGTTATGGGCTTGTAGAGTCCTAGAGACTTAAAGTCCCCCTTTATTATAGTAAAAACCAACGAACAAACAAAAACATTGTTTATAATTAACAGTGACTGTGATTCTAGGTATCTTAAGCTGACTGGGGAAAATAAGCTTCATTCATAAGTAGTAATAGCAAACAATAACACTAGCAGACTCACAAATGCTTACTGTGTGCCAGGCACTGTTACAAGGACTTTAGATATATTAATTTATTGAACTCTTACAACAATTTTATAAGGTTAGAACTATTGTTTCAGTGTAACGGATGAAAAAAAGGAGGCACAGAGGGTGCCCTAGCTTACACAGCAAGTGGACGGCAGAGCTAGTTTTTGAACACAGGTCAGCTTACTCTAGAGTCTGCACTCTTTGCAGTACTATATTGACTTTTATATGATAATTTAATATTTACATTTTTTGATGAGGCAGGATAAAACTTTATGACAGAAAGCACCATAAAATATTGGAATCATTTCTATGAAATTCTCAAAATATTGGAAATCACTTAGAATCATTTAAGTGAATTCTTGACCACAGTCAGGAAGAGAAAATAAATGACCTCATGAAATTTTACAAATTAACCTTTTTCATTCCCTATATTATCTGGCTCCAGTAAACAAAGCAAGTTTATTTTTGTTACTGATCAAGATAGTTGGGTGTAGGGGCGCCAGGGTGGCTCAGTCATTAAGCATCTGCCTTCGGCTCCGGTCATGGTCCCAGGGTCCTGGGATCGAGTTCCTCATCAGGCTCCCTGCTCCGCGGGAAGCCTGCTTCTCCCTCTCCCACTCCCCCTGCTTGTGTTCCCTCTCTCACTGTGTCTCTCTCTGTCAAATAAATAAATAAAATCTTTTAAAAAAAAAAAGATAGTTGGGTGTAAAGGATTGACAACTAGATTACAAATTTATCAACATTAATTTATATGGGCTAATAATATTTGTCCCAAAGCATTATGACAAGTTCAGGTAATTGTTCATTCATGAAGTATATGTCATGATTTGTGAACAAATAAGTGATACTCACTTTTGGCTATGTAAAATATCTTTGTTTCATGACATGTTTCCTTACATCTTGTACCTCAGAAACAAGTTTATAAGCAGGCTTAGGAGACTGAGCTTCAGCCCTTGATGAATAGGCTCACTGCCAGCCCTTGTCTTGAACTGTTCCTCAGAAAAGAAAGAAATAACAAGTTGTTGTGGGTACTATTAAAGCTATTGACCATCTACAAATGACTGAGTTCATATATTAAAAGCATTTCCTTGCTTTTGTTCTCAGAGAACATCACACTTATTGTAATTCAGCACATATTTTGAGGAAAACTGTCTTTATTATAAAGAGGATCAGAGGCAAAATGTATCTGAAAGCTTCCTGGTCACATAGAGATGAGAGGAGATTCTTACTTTATTTTTCATTTTATATTGATGCATAAATTATCAATCAATAAAATATTTCCCTTCTTTTTTGCTATATCACCTGCCTAGTCTGAAAACTAATAATACCTTTGACAGGTACAAAAAAACACACCTGAAAATGAAAACAAAATCCAATGTTATCCTCTAAATCCTTCTGTCTAGTCTTAAGTACTAATTTTAGGTACTTGGTCAGTAATACTACTTCATATGAGCTTCTAGGGCACAGTTTAAGAGCAATGGTTAAAATATTTCCTTTGCAATCATTCAGTTCTATGTCCCTTAAGTAGATGGATTAAATTTCTAGAGTACTTCTGCAAACTCAATAGGAAATAAGGAAATGAGACCATGATTTTGTTGACCATGATTTGGACTTTCTAAAGAGGCAAAATACCAGGAAAATATTAAAAAACTAAGTACTGAACCAAGCTGATTTCACTTTTTTTACTTGGATTTCTGGGATTATAAATTTCTAAATTTGAGCTCTAACTGTACTATTTGATTTGGAATATAAAATGGAAATCTGTTCAGAATTGAACATTTATGTAAGTTTTTAAAAATTGTGATTTGGCTGTATTTTTAATTTTGGTATCAGTATGTTTGTTAACAAATTGAAATGTGATTGTTGTTAATTGATCTTTTATTCTGTGAACTTATTAAACTCACTTATTAATTCTAGTTTTTTGTTGTTGCTTTGTTTTTAGCAGATCCCTTGGGATTTTCTATGCAGATAATCATGCAATCTGCCCACGGTGATGGTTTTAGTTCTCCTTTTATAATCTGTATGTATTTTATTTCTTTTTCTTTCCTAATTTCAGTAGCTAGCTTATTTAGTTTATGTTGAATGAAAGTCTTAAGAGCAGACATTGCTTTTTTCTTGATCTTAAAGTGAAAGCATTCAGTATTTTCCTCTAACAATCAGGTGACATTAGATACTGTAAGTTTTTTTGTTTGTTTTAGATGCTCTTTATCAAGTTTAGGTCATTTCCTTCTATTCCTAACTGCTGAGGCTTTTTTGTGTTTTGTTATTGTTGTTGTCGTTTTTTAACATCATGAACGAGTTTTGGACTTTGTTGACTGCCCTTTCTTTGCCAATTAAGATGCCATGTGATTATTCCTCTTTACAAATTTATATGTTCAATTACATTGATAGATTTTCAAATACTGAACCAAATCTGCAAACTTGGAATAAATCACACTTGATCATGGGGTATAATTCTTTGTTGTTGTTTTTTTTTATTATGTTATGTTAATCACCATATATTACATCATTAGTTTTTGATGTAGTGTTCCATGATTCATTGTTTGCATGGATTTTGTTATTTTGTGATTTTTGAGGACTTGTTCCAGATCTTCTACATGTGCTGGAGTTAGGACTACAAACTTGTTAATAATATTGCCTCATTTTTCCCTTAATGGCTAAAGAATCTGTAATAATACCCTGTTTCACACCTGATATTGGTGATTTGTAACTTCTCTCTTTTTATTTCTGTTAGTCTTGTCAGTGTTAGTTTTTTTTCAATTTTACTGATTATTTTTATTTAATTTTTTTAAAGATTTATTTATTTATTTTAGAGACACAGAGAGAGAGAGAGAGCATGGGGGCAAGGGGTAGAGGGGGAGAGAGAGAATCTCAAGCACACTCCCCACTGAGTACAGAGCCCAATGGGGGTCTTGATCTCAAGACCCTGAGATCATGACCTGAGCCAAAATCAAGAGTCAGACGCTTAACTGACTGAGCCACCCTGGTGCTCCACTGATTATTTTTAAAGAACTTTATTTTTATTTTTTTTTATTTTCTCTATTACTTTCATGTATTCAGTGTTATTAATTTCTGTTCTTATATTTATGTTTTTCTTCTGCTTTCATGTGGGCATATTTTGCTCTCAGTTATCCATTTCCTGAAGTGGAAACTTAGATGATTGATTTGAGACCTTTCTGCTCTTCTAATGTAAGCATTTAATGCTACAAATTTCCCTCTAGGCACTGATTTAGTTTTAGTTGCATTACACATATTTTAATTAAAAAAAATTTTTTTTAGCTGTTCTTTGTGTAACTTTGCTACTGACAAATTATTTTCATTTTCTTTCATCTGAGAATGTCTTTATTTTACCCTCCTACCCAAAAGATAATTTCCTCATATATGGAATTCATGTGTGACAATTCTTTTCTTTCAGCACAATTCTTTTCTACTTCCTTCTGTTCTCCATGGTTTCAGATTAGAAATATACTGGGATTTTCATGCCAACTTGGGAAAGAGACATCTTCCCACAGCCACTTGTCACTGGGTCTTCCCATCAGTTCCTCTTGCCTCTTCTGCCAGACTTGCCTGGTGTTATAGACTGAACTCTCATTCGATCTAGGGGAGAAAATGAGCCTACCTGGGTTGCCTACTATTGCTAGACTGGGTGTCAGGAAAAGCCAGGCCCAGTTTACTTTCTTTTGTTGGGTGGGGAGTCACAAGACACTGCCACTGTGTTGTTCCTCTAATCCTGGAGTCTCAAACCAGTGCAACTTTCTCTTCTATCTTTTGAAATTCTCTTTTGGGCATCTCTCGAGTTGTTTTCAGGTTTTGTAGTTGTACTTGGTGGGAAGAAATAGGAAGAGACAAGTCTATACCACCTGGATTGAACCAAAGTTGATAATACATTTTGATCTGAAATTATTTGCCATTGTAACAGTTATCGACTTGATTTATTATATCTGATTTGCACTTTTACTTCTAATCCTTCCAGAATATATGATATATAAGGGTAGGGACTTTATTCTTGTTTACTTGTCTGTTTCTATTTTCTTGAATAATACTAAGCATATAGAAAGCATATATTTTCTGTGAATAAAATATAAATTTAACATTTTGCAAAATTAATAAAAACCAAATGTACTATAAGCATAAGTGCAAAGTGACTTTGCTTCTATATTATTCAGTGAAAATATCATTTAGGTAAAATTCTTATTATGTAACTCAATACATGAAAAATACCTAATAATAATAAGATTGTTACTTCACTCACTTTTCCATTCGAACAAGCAGAAATTTCATCTAGAGAATGATACTGACCTCAGATAAATGGACATCCTGAGGAATTTTTAAAGTTAAAACCTTTATTAACCCACTTGCTGAAATGACAAAAATTTCATATTCCTGTTTATATTTATCTTATTGTTATTATTATTGTTGTTGTTATTGTTACTTTGATATTCCCAGGAATATTTCAGTATTGAAAGATAATTCTGACTGGAACCTGAAAAAAATCATAGGGCTTATTGCTCTTTTTTCATGCAGCATGTCTTCTATACTATTCCAGGAAGATGGGATTCCTGATATAATCAATCTTGTCATTATTATTCACCAACTGTGTCAGCCAAAGCTCCTTCTTGTACAATTAACATACATGTACATATACATATACACAAACGCATACACATGCATATATGAACAAGGAATGCAAACATAGACTTTCTTTAAAAATACTTTTAAAATTTGCATTAATAGGATAACACATAGTTATCAATTATTCGCAGTTTGTTCACAGTAGCAAAAATATGGACAGTATGAGTTTCAGGCTGTCTGCTCAGAGATTTTCTCCTGACACTATTTTAATTTATAGATTTATAGAAATAATTGGGAACTTTAAAATTACTTAGTCCCAATGTGTCATTTATAGATAATAAAGGTAGATAGGATAAATTACCTACCCACAGCTACTTAGCTTGTTAGTGGCAGATCTAGAAGTTTAGTCTCTTCATGACTCCCATAATACAATGAAGAGAAGCATATTATTTATGAGGTCTTACTACCTGTATTTTCTAGGTAACATTTTCAAAAGGAATTGCTGAGTATCAGAGCCATATACTTTAAAGAAATATATATATATGACTTCCCTAACTTGGAGGGAGATATATAAAGCCTACTGTCAGTAGGAAATGAAGTAAATATAGGTTAACTGCTTGGCTCAGCAAAGTATCTACACTTGACACACTAAACAAATATTTATTGAGTGATAACTCTGTGTGAGATACTGTGCTATTACTTTAAATATAAAGATAAAAAGATAATTTTGTGCTAAGGGTACCTGGAGTCATCAAGGTGTTTTACCCCACAACTGTGGCTCTGTCAATGATGAGCTGTGTGACTTTCGGTGAACATTTTAGTATATGTGCTGCCGAAGCGAGCACTTTTGGTGAACATTTTAATGACTGATTGCCTCAATTTTCTCTTCTCTATAAGGATAATAATAGTTTTTGATATCATAATATTGGTATGAATGGAAAATGTACAGAGATAGTACATTTAGCACAGTACCTAGCAAAAGTAGCCATTCGAAATATATTAACCATTAATCTTTAAGATTCCATTTATTTATCTTCAAATTTATGTCACCTTTTCCTCGGTTGTTTCTATCTAAGAGAAACTATACAAAAGCCATACCATGGTTACTGAATAAATGCAAATGAGATATGAAACTAGAATGCAGCTACTAAATTTGCAAGGTTTCTTAAAAATAAATATCATTATGTCAATATTTGTGTTTTCAACATTAATAAAAAAAAACAATGGAACAATGTTAACTAAAAACCTTTCTTGTAAGAAAGAAAAAGCACAGTTCAAACCACACATTACATATAAACCTCTATGTTGGAAATCTACTTCCTTTTTTAAGAAAATAATTTTTCAGTTACAACTATCCAGTGTTTCTTTGTTTATACTAACCTTATGATCTAGAAAAATAATGTCTTTGAAAATCACAATTATATAAGGTAAAACAATTTTTGAAATCACACATGTGCACAAATATATAAACTATATTTGATTTCTGAAAAATGATATTTCATTAAATATAGAAACAGTCACATGGAACAAACAAAAAAAATGGTGAATATTTGGAAGAAAAAAAGTGAGAATAATAAGGATGAAATGAGGAGAATGGAAATAATTAAAGATTCATTGAGGAGAATATAATTTTAGCATTTCAATCAAGAGGAGTAGGTGTCCAAACAATTAATATGTTCACCTTAAACTACTTTCCCTTAATTTTTTATGTTTTGCATAAGAAATGGATGGAATATGAATATAGGAGACAAAATGGGAATGGAATAATAATATATATAATACCTATATTCAACTGTCATCATTCCTAAAAAGAACATATAGAGAATATAAAAAAAAAATTGCATAGCATTGACATTAAATTTAGACATTATATATATGTTATACATAGACACATCATTTTGTGAGTATGAGTACACATAAATTATTAAAATGGGGCATAAGACATTGTAAGTATAAAGTAAATGTTCTTTTTTTTTTTTTTT
>NC_138377.1:48544023-48585315 GCF_054177405.1 Leptonychotes weddellii
TCGGATTCACTTCTCCGCACGTCCTACCTTCCAGAAAGTGGTCGCTTTTCTGTTCAGAGAGTTGTTGCTATTCCTTTCTTCGATCTCCTGTTGAGTTTGTAGGTGTTCAGAATGGTTTGATCCCTATCCAGCTGAATTCCTGAGAGGAGACGAAATCCAGGTCTCCTACTCCTCCGCCATCTTGCTCCGCCCCCCTAAAGTAAATGTTCTTGCAATAAGTATTCAGCACAGATGGTTCCATGATAGGGCAGAACATCAAATAAGTGGATCATCTCTTAAGAGAATTTTTTAAATGGTTAGATATTTAAAAGTCACATAACAATGCCCAAGCCTATAAAAATTAGCATTTTGGAATAGAAGCATTTTGTATACTTCATTTAATACTTAAGTAATGAGCTAATACTTTTCTATGACAATTGGTTTCTTTTTTTTTTTTTTTTAAAGATTTTATTTATTTATTCGAGAGAGAATGAGACAGAGAGAGCACACGAGAGGGGGGAGGGTCAGAGGGAGAAGCAGACTCCCCGCTGAGCAGGGAGCCCGATGTGGGACTTGATCCCGGGACTCCAGGATCATGACCTGAGTCGAAGGCAGTCGCTTAACCAACTGAGCCACCCAGGCGCCCTATGACAATTGGTTTCTATGACTATTGGTTTTTTTTATTATTATTATTTGACATCACAAACATTTTCTCTCTGAGACAGAGTTTAATTTAACTGTTGAAGGAACAGCTTCAGTGAGATAAATCCCAGGTCCTAAAGGCAGTGAAGCTGAAACACATGTGAGACCACAGATGGGGGGAACCAACCATCCGTTCTGCCACCCCACATACAAAAAATACTGTTTCACATGTCCAATAAACAACAACTTCTACCAGATTGTACAGGTCCCAGAGCAGAGGGAGAACTTTTGAGCTCCAACAGATACAGGATCAAAACATGAGGGAAATGGAAATTAGACAAAATGTGTTCCTTTTAATGTGGGTTTCTAAGTCTACTAAGTGATTGCTTGATTAATTTTTGATTTTTTTTAAGATATGTTTTATTTTTCTTAAGTTTTTATTTAAATTCCAGTTAGTTTACATACAGTGTCATTTTAGTTTCAGGTGTACAATATAGAGATTCAACACTTCCATACAACACCTGGTGCTTATCACAAGTTCACTTCTTAATCCTCATCACCTATTTAACCCATCCCCCCAAACCCCCTCCCCTCTGGTAACCACCATTTTGTTCTCTATAGTTAAGAGTCTGTTTCTTGATTTGCCTCTCTTTTTTTCCTTTTGTTTGTTTTATTTCTGAAATTATCAAATTGTTAATTTGATTGTTGCACTGCAGAAAACACTTCCAGGCTTAAAAATGAAAGAAAAAAAGGGAAAGAAAGAAACAGAGAAAACCCTTTTTTATTTTTTTTAACTTGAAAAGCTAAATAAAATGATGAGTTGAGAAAGAAACTTCAAATCTCAAAATCCACTATTCTCTGATCATTTTGACTTGTTATTGGTTCCCCTTCTTTATGTCTTCTGACAAAAATAAAAGAAAATAAACAAAAATATCACAGGAAAATATTTGTCAGGAAACAATTTTTCACAGAAAAAGTTGATAAAATGAACATTTAAATATTTTGCATGGATTAATTTAATATTTTGGCTATTAGAATCTATTAATAACTAAGAATAGGATTTGAGATGTTTATTTTTTATCTACATAGAATGAATCAAAGGAAGAGATAATCCACAATTTATTCATTTTTTTCTATTCATTCACCAATTATTACTGAGTTCTTAATATGGGTTTGTCAGTGAGGTGAGACAAACTTTGGTTTCAGTTTGATATGTAAGGAGCTTGCAAACAATCACTTCCATATTACAATTAACTCAAAATGGATTAAAGATTTGAATGTAAGACCTGAAACTATAAAACTACTTGAAGAAAACATAGTATTTAAGTTCCTTGTCATTGATCTTGGCAATGACTTTTTGGATTTGACATCAAAAGAAAAGACAACAAAAGCAAAAATAAACTATTGGGATTACATCAAATTAAAAAGTGAAGGAGATAATGAAAAGACAACCTACTGAATGGGTTAAAATATTTGGAAATCATAAATCTGATAAGGAATAACCAAAATATAGAAACAACTAATATAACTCAATAGCAAACAAACAAACAAACAAACTGAAAACACTTTAAAAATGGGTAGAGGATGTAAATAGGCATCTTTCCAAGGAAGACATATAGATGACCAACAGACATATGAAAAGATATACAGAATCACTCAACATCAGAGAATTGTCAATCAAGGGGCGCCTGGGTGGCTCAGTCGTTAAGCGTCTGCCTTCAGCTCAGGTCATGATCCCAGAGTCCTGGGATCGAGCCCCACATCGGGCTCCCTGCTCCATGGGAAGCCTGCTTCTCCCTCTCCCACTTCCCCTGCTGTGTTCCCTCTCTCGCTCTCTCTCTGTCAAATAAATAAATAAAAACGTAAAAATAAATAAAAAATCTTAAAAAAAAAGAAAATGGTATAAAATGGTTTTAGGTGTATGACATATGAGATTTTGCCATTTTCAACAACATGGATGTATCTAGAGTGTATTATGCTAATGAAATAAGTCAATCTGAGAAAGACAAATACCATATGTTTTCACTCATGTGGAATTTAAGAAACAAAACAGATGAACATAGGGGGAAAAATTTAAGAAGAGGGACAAACCAGAAAACAGATTTTTAACTATAGAGAATGAACTGAGGGCTACTGGAGGGGAGGTGGGATGGGCTAAATGGGTGATGAGTATTAAAGAAGACACTTGTGATGAGCACTGGGTGTTGTTTGTAAGAGATGAATCACTAAATTCTACACCTGCAACTAATGTTACACTGTATATTAACTAACTGGAATTTAAAGAAAAACTTGAAAAAGAAAAAAAATTAAAAATTAAATTAGAAAAAAAAACAGAAACAGACCCATAAATACAGAGAACTGTGGTTGCCAGAGGTGGAGTATGGGCAAAATAAGTGAAGGGGATTAAGAGGTACACGTTTCTAGTTATGAAATAAGTCACAGAGATGAAAAGTACAGCATAGGAAATATAGTCAATAATATTGTAATAACATTTTATAGTGACAGACGGTGACTATTATTATGGTGAACACTAAGTAATGTATAGTACTATTAAATCACTATGTCATACACATGAGACTAATATAATATTGTATGTTAACTATACTTTAATAGTAAATAATTTAAAAATCATTGAAACCTTTTGATTTATATAGAAAAATCTTATCTGCAAATTGAAAAATAAAAAAATTAAAAAGTAAAGCATCTCCACGTGTCTTTGATTAATTCAATTATGGCTTAGCTTTCCAACAGCTTTACTATTAAGGTAGTATGTCTAAGGAGAAAGACATTTATTCTAACCTTATTTATTCTACTTTGACAGTTTCTTGCTCCTTCTTTATGGATCCTACCATGTTATCAATTGTTGCTTCTAACCAAACCAAACCAAACCAAACCAAGCCAAACCAAAGGAAAAACAAAAAGATATTTATTGACATATCTAAGAAATGGTTTGTGTGTTCTAAGTAATGGAAATACAATGTGAACATGGTACTCTCAGGAAAGTTACATTTTAGTGAAAAGAAATAAGCAAATAAGTATATGGTAGAATGGAATGTAGTGATAAATATTATGAAAAAGAGTCGACTAACTTTTCCTCTTGGTATATAAAATATAACTGGTTAGTGACCACAAGAAGGTAATAATTATACAAAATATGAAGCTAAGTAACCACAGACCTCTTTCCACAGAATAGCAATCTACATACTGGAGTATATGTACTCCTGGAAAAACAGACTTTCCAGCAGGTTCTCAGGAATGGATTTCTTAAAAGAATATGGTTTTATATCCTCAATGAAATATATAATTTTACACCTGAGTATGACTTTGTCCTTTCTTTGCTTTACTCTATCTATTTTGTTTTTAAGATTTTATTTATTTATTTGACAGAGAGAGAGACAGCGAGAGAGGGGACACAAGCAGGGGGAGTGGGAGAGGGAGAAGCAGGCTTCCCGTGGAGCAGGGAGCCCGATGTGGGGCTCGATGCGGGGCTCGATGCGGGGCTCGATGTGGGGCTCGATGCGGGGCTCGATCCCAGGACCCTGGGATCCTGACCTGAGCCGAAGGCAGACGCTTAACGACTGAGCCACCCAGGCGCCCCAGCTTCATCTATTTTAATTAGAATTCAGAGTTAAAAGGGACATGTGTTAGAAGGAGAATAGGAAGTTATTCCTTTTTGGCAGAAAGCTAATCTAATTTAGTTGATAGATTTGACAGTAAGGACCAGCTATACAGTAGGTAACATATGGTAAATATTTTTCATAAATTGAATGACTTAAGTCTGTAGTTCCAAGATTTTGATAAAAATTTTTAAATCTCATACACAATATACAACATGTTAGAACATTTATGCATTGAAGTTATTTAAAATTTTAGATACTAACTTTAAATTATATAGGCAATAACATTTTTTTTTAATAAATTAAATATATGCTGGCAAAGATGTTTGGAGAACATTGGCATTGAGGGAACAAACATCAAGGTTAGTAATGCTAGACATAAATTTTATTCATTCTTAAGAAATACTATTTGCTTAACAGTTAATTTGGTCTCATCCCTTTGAGGGTAAGATCATATTAGTATTTTAGTATTAGAATCTGAAATCAGAGAGGGAGGCAAACCATAAGAGACTTAATCATAGGAAACAAACTGAGGGTTGCTGGAGGGGAGGGGGTGAGGGTATGGGGTAACTGGGTGATGGACATTAAGAAGGGCATGTAATGTAATGAGCACTGGGTATCATATAAGACTGATGAATCACTAACCTCTACCTCTGAAACCAATACATTATATGTTAATTAATTGAATTTAAATTAAAAAAAAGAAACTGAAATGCTTTATTTAAATGCTCAACTGGACTTCGTTAGTCAAGAGATGAAATAACTGAAGTCTTCTAATTTTTTGTAGTTTTCTGAGGTTGGCTGTTTCTGATTACTCCAATGAGGCTATACTTTCAATGACTTGGCATAAGAAGTCCTATTGACATTTTCAATTTCTTTAAGGACAATTATTAAAAAGGGTTTTGCTGCTCTTGGTTGTTCTCAAAAAGAACCTGAATAGTACTATATGATATCTAATGCTATTGTTAGAAACATAGATATTTTAAAAATATTTATTTATTTGAGAGAGAGAAAAGCGGGGAGGGGCAGAGAGAGAGGGAGAGAAAAGAATCTCAAGCAGACTCCCTGCTGAGCATGGAGCCTGACAAGGGCTTGATCTCAGGACCCTGAGATCATGACCCGAGCCAAAATCAAGAGTTGGAAACTTAACTAAATGAGCCACCAGGCACCCCTAGAAACAGATTTTTAAGAAACTGTCCCCAAATCACATTTAGATGATCCTAATGGCACAGTTCAGAGTAATTTGTAGCCTCTCCCTTTTCTTCTCTGCACCAGAAACAGTTGTGCTTTGCCCGGATCACCCAGTCCCCTTAGGACTAAAGCATTTATTCCCCCTGGGGCTAACAGCTCACACCTGAGTTCCCCACCCCAATGCTCTGAACTTACTCAAGGACAGTCCCAAGGTGAAGCTCAATGACCGGTTCATGCCCAATTCTGGACAGTTCCAAACTACCACTCAGGTTTCTAAGCTCCCTGTGGTATTGAAAGACCTTTGTTGAGACTTCATAACCTAACTTCTGCTTCCCAATCCTGCTTCCATTTTCCTGTGTAGCGCTGATTGCTAGTGTACTCCCAAATGAGCTTGTGCACAGTTCTGCTATAAGATCGGTTTCCAGTGAAGTGTAACCCATGACATTCTCTTTATTCACATTCTATTAATCATTAAAATATGCCCTTTAATCTCATATATAGCTCCAAAATCTGCTACTTATTTCCCATTATCACTGCTACAAAGTTACACCAGACCCCTACCTGACTTCGTCCAACTGCTCTGTCTGCTTCCATTTATTTCTTCATTAAACCCATCCTCAAACTGCTATAAAATGATCTTTCAAAATTTCAAATCTTATCAAGCCTCTACCTGTCTTAAAATTGTCCAGCATTATTTTATTTCTAGAAAAAATCCAAACTCCTTAGGAAGACATACTAGGTTCTATAGGATCTAATACTTCAAACTATTCTTCTCACTCTATATTTCAGCAATCCTAAAAAATTTGTAGTTTCCTGTGTATTTAATGCTCTTTTATCCCTTCATTGATTCATACATGTTCTTCCAATTTGGAATTATATTTCATTTTTGTGTACTTCTAATCTGATATGCATCCTACAAAGATCAGGTCAATTTTTGCCTCATCTGGGAAGACCTCCTTAGGTACAGTTTGCCTCTCCTAGGACTGGTGCATGTATTTACTACATAACTTATTGCATTATTATTTTTTTTTACCCTGTGAATTAAACTTTGAACTTCATGTACCCATTTTTATTTATCATAATAAAAAAATTCATAACATAAACAATATTATTTATTGTTTTGCCACGGTATCTGATTCTATAAGTAACTGAAGGAAGTGGTATTAATTAATGTTACTGGTGGGGAAAAAATGGCATAGCAATGTGATTTTAAGATTGTGCAGGATTTGGGGGAGAACATTCCAATGATCCTCCACTAGAGGGAAGAGTATTCCTTCCCTCCAGATTTCAAACAATTAAGAATCTAATGTTTAACTACTATTTTGCGTTTATTAGAAGAAACTATGAGAGATAACCAAGAAATATAACACATGGTTTTGCCCTAAGGAAGAGTATTATTTGAGGAATAAAACAAAAAAAATTAAATGATTCTAAAAATATATGTCCTAAGGTATGTAAAATATATATTCTTAAAGAACTTTAAACACAGTCAGACAAGGTCTTGAAATCTGAAGAAAAAAAGGAAATCACTATAATTAATAACCAACTACAATTTTTAAATTTATTCTACATAACACCTCTTTGAGTTAGTGATTTCCTTCACTTGACTCATGAGGGAATTGTGCCCACCAATACTGGCATTAAATAGTTTTAGAAACTTGAACGAAGGACATATGACTCCTAAGTCAGGAACTTTTTTTCACTGATAATCTATTTAGCTTGAAAATTCACTTCACTTCATTGAGTCCCAGTTTACTAAATGATACCTCTGTCATAATTTGAATTATTTCATCCTCCTTCTAGGAAAACATCCAACTTTTCTTGGGTTTCTTGTCTCTACCTTCCTTCTTGCTTTTTGTCTTAAAGTGCCTGATCAACCAGGAATGTCTCTAAGGTGTTTTTATGACTAAAGAACGTATCACTATACCAAAACCAGAAATAATGGCTGGGGAATTATCCATGAGTGATGATAATGATCCAGAATCTATTTCTCTGAAAAGGTACTGGACTGCTCTAAAATATAAAGAAAACAAAATTATAAAATTCCATAATGGAATCTGGCCAACTATTTTCTGCCAACAGCACTAGAATTGATGACATGCTCCAAATAGACCCTTTGACAACAGTAAACAGCCACACAGTTGTGTGCCCAAAGGAAAAAAAAAAAAAAAAAGAGAGACTAGGGTTGGGAGATACAACTAAGCAGATAATCACAATTTTGACATGTTGGAGTGAACCAGTGAGGTTATTATGTGGCCAGTTACTGGAAATACATAACTATAAAGATGCTATATTCAGGGCACTGTTACTTGGTATCATTATAGGCAGCAATAATATCTAGGAAAAGGCTGTTCAGTTGGAAAACTGAAATGTGTGTGGGAAAAAGCTTCTTTTGGCAAAGAAAAATTAAAACATGTTTTATAAATACTTAGTATTTCAAGTTTACTTGTTTAGATCTGTTATTATATCGTGAATAAAACTGAAATTTATCCAGACATTATTACCTTGAGAGAAAACACACAGAATGAACATAATCATTATACAGGGCCATATCATCAATTGTAAAACAAAGGAGAGCAGTAAGTCTAATTATAAATATGTGGCATTTAAAACATTCCCTAATTTTTAAAGGTGCTATTCATAAATATTAGCTATAGCTTCTTCTAATAAATTAATTTTTCCTGAATACATCTTAGTTGAGGCTTGACCAATATGCTGAATTTGCAATCATTAATAAGAATAAATCATAAAAAAGTGAGCAAGATTAAATATTGTTCAGCATAGTGAGGTGAGCTCAGGGCCACCTTACCTATATGCTGGAATATTCTGACCTTTACACAGGTCATCTTCAGCTTTACCACAGTGAAAATTAGTATATGCAAAGCCTCTTAGATGGAAATGCAAATTTCTATGTGTCTAGGTCTCTTCCTGTTAATCCAGCTGGAAAACTTTTATGTCTAACTTGTTTCCTTAATATAAGCTGTTATGTCTTGCCTGGGGGAGATTTCCAGCTGATAGTGGTTGATACCTATTGCATAAGTACCACAAAGAGTTTGAGAAAAGAAGAGGACAACTTCTTAATTAGAATTCTTGTTTTGTGTGTAAAAATTGCTGGTTCCAAATTGTTCTTACTTTTCATTTTAATCCTTTCTGGATGTCAGGCAGGAGAGATATATCTAATATAAGCCTTACCCATTGGGAGAAATAATAACAAGTAGATTAATAAAGACATCATAAGAGCATTGATTTATAAACATGGACTAGATCCATTTTTGTATAGGCCTAAATTTTAGCTCAAAATTTAATCTTTTTCCTTGCTTCACAAAAATGATGAAAAATACATATGTATGTTTATGTATTTTTCCCTCATATCCATTTTTTTAATTCTACCAATCAAATTATCTATGGCCAATTTCAATTTTAATGTGGAAAATTCAGGCATCTTAAAATTGACAATTTAACAAGCATTATAAATAGAATATAGTACTTGGTTTCTGTGAAGATGAAGGCTTGTGAAAGCACTTTAATGAAAAGATACACTAGAAATCTGAAGTACTGGTTCTAGTGTGAAACTTTCAGTCATGGAATTTACTACAGTTTCCACTTCTCTCCGTCATGAAACTTTAGCTGAATTGCAAGGAAATCTCAAAAAGGATTATAAAACTTTGAATTTATATTGATGTTACATTAATGTGAGTTTGTAGTGACAAAAATTCTTTTTTTTTAAGATTATTTATTTATTTATTTATTTAATTTATTTGTCAGAGAGAGAACAAACCCAAGCAGGGGAGTGGCAGGCAGAGAGAGAAGCAGACTCTCCTCTGAGCAAGGAGCCCTGTGCTGGACTCGATCCCAGGAGCCTGGGATCATGGCCTGAGCCGAAGGCAGATGCTTAACCAACTGAGCCAGCCAGGCATCCCACAAAAATACCATTCTTTCAGTTACTTCTACTTCAGCCTGGACAGTGATAAATTTAGGACTTTGCTTTACTGCCCTAAAAACTGACCTGTCAAAAAAAAAACAAAAAACTGACCTGTCACTGGGATCCTCAATTAATGCAACAGCATTATAGATGGATGGATAAATGATAGATACATAGTTGTATATAGTATATGCTATACATATAATATATAATATGTATTATATCATATAAAATATATACACATATATGATAGATTTCTTTACTAGATTTTTTAAAAACCAAACTTTTTCACTTTCTCTTTTTTCACTATTTGAAAAGTGTAAATAGAAAAATGTAATTTTAGATGCTTCATGCACCCAGTAAATATTTGTTATTGTTATTATCAAAAGCAATATCATAGAGATAATTTGTTGTTAATTAAGCTTCCAGTTGGCAATGGATTTTGATTTAGAACAACAAAATGGAACCAGCAGATGCAAACCCATTGATTTTTGGCAGCTGGAAGTTGAACAGCTGAAAGACATGACATTTTAAAGCCGGGATGGAAGGGCAAGAGCATTTGGCACACAAACATTTGCTTTCTGAGTCACTAATGCATAATATAAACACAATATTAGGGTTGGTAGTGGGACGATAACTATACATATCTCACTGTTAACCTTCTGAATTCAAACTCAACTCAATATCTGCAAAAATTACATAAACTACTTGAAATATCTCTTCTAAATGAATTTTAAAGCACAAAGAAATAAGTGTCATTTTAAAAACCCTTGGGTTTTGATTTCAACTGAAAATATACACATAAGTCTCAAGGTTAGATTTTAGCAATAAAATTTCAATGTTTAGTAGCAGTCATAAACCTAGTAGCAGATAACAGAATGCCTTAGTACATATAAAATTTTGCCATGAAATTTTTTAAAGGAATACAGCCACTGTATTATTTCTTAGTGTTTCATTAATTCTCATTTAATATATAACTCTTAAAATTAGTTACTTGGTATCAGCATATAGCAAATCAAACAGAAAACTAGAGTAAGACTATTAGGACAGGTAAAAGGCATGCTAGCTGACAGTCCTGAGACTGAAAGAAGAAAAATAAAAAATAAAAAAACTATCCTGGAATAATATTATCATACAGTAAAAAGATACAGATTGTTAATGAGACTGCTAAGTCATCAAGTAAAGTTTGAATTATGGCCAGGTCAAGTTATGAAGCAAGAGAAGATATTAATGGAAAAATTTTTTTTCATTAGAAAAAATGACCAGAAAAATGTGTAAAATATTAAAAGACAGTAGGCAGGACTCAGACAGATGAAACATGACATTATGTGGATCATATTTTCCCTCAATGATATCAGTAGGATTAGATGTTGCTATATTACCTCATATATTTGTCAATCATTCATTGCATACAGCAGAGAAAAATCTCCTTATGGACATTTTTTTTTAAAGATTTTATTTATTTATTTGAGAGAGAGAGAATGAGAGAGAGCATGAGAGGGAGGAGGGTCAGAGGGAGAAGCAGACTCCCTGCTGAGCAGGGAGCCCGATGTGGGACTCGATCCTGGGACTCCAGGATCATGACCTGAGCTGAAGGCAGTCGCTTAACCAACTGAGCCACCCAGGCGCCCTCCTTATGGACATTTAACTCTCTCTCATGTATCTAACAGTCTGAGGTATGGAACACATACAAAAATATGAATGTATATATAAATGCATATATATGTGTATATAAATTATCCTACACACATTCATATACATGTATGTGGATCTTACACCGAACTGTGAGATATGGGAAGGGGAGTTGTAGAGGGATAGGTAAAAAATATTATCACAAGAAAAGTAGGACATTTCTCTACTAGGGGCCATAGGTAATAAACAATTGCTTCACAGAGTAAGTAATAATTAAGCTGGGTCTCAAAAAATTGTGTTTATCACATGGACTATGTACGAAAGTATACGACCATCTTTAAGAAATAACTTTTGGAAAACTCTAAGTACTGGCCTTAAAGACTAGTAAAAAGTTTAAGAGTAGAGTTTAGACTCTATTCTGTAAGTCAGGGGCCATTACATTTTTGTAATAAAGGGTAAGATAGTAAATATTTTAAGCTTTGCAGGTCATGGTCTCTGTTGCAACTACTCCCCTCACATTCTTGGGCTCTAACACCCCATGCTGGGCCCTACTGCTCAGCATGCACCCCATGCAACTCCTCTCCTCACCCTGGTAGGATTCCAACACCTCATTAAGGATACCCCCAATATGGATGCTGCCCTCACTCAGCTTCAGCTCTTATACTCTACACTAGGACTTTCCCAACCCCATGGACACTCTCTTCACCACACTTTGGTTCTGTCACCCCATGTTATTGCTGTTCTGTCATACGGATGACCTCATCTTCCAGCTTGGGCTTAGGTTAGCTTGGGCCACCATCATATGTTGATGCTCTTCTCACCAATTCTAGTTCTGACAATAGACACTAGATACCTCTACACATGGCAGCCCTCTTGACTGCTCAGACTGGCTCCCCCTCATCAGACTGCTGCTTTTCATGGACATTATTTTTATCTGCCCTTGGGCTCCTCTGTCCTGGCCATGCCTCCATGGGACTCCCTCCTCACCTGCTTTGGGCCCTGAACCCATGAGGATGGAAGAGAAAATAAATCATCCAGTATATTAAACATGGTGGGAACTAGGATTTTTATGGTGAGTGAGAAGAGTTACAAATATATACATGGTATAAAAGTCCCCTCCCTTTAATACTTATTCATAATGGAGGGAAGACCACATAAAGAGAGAGAAAAGATATCCATCTCCAAGCCAAGGAGATGAGCCACAGAAGAAATCAATACTGCTGACATCTTAATCTCAGACTGCTAGCCTCCAGAATTGTGAGAAATTTAATTTCTGTTTAAGCTACCCAGTCTGTGGCATTTCATTATGGCAGCCTTAGAAGACTACTACAATAGTTATGCCAAAGGTACATAACATTAATTTAATCATAAGGAAACATCAGACAAACCCAAACTAAATGACAATCTAAAATTAAGTAGCCTATAATTTTCAAAAGCAGCAAATTCATTAAAACCTCAAGCAGTTTCATGTTTGCAAACAAATCTTTGCTTAGCTCTGCTAAGGGACTTTTGTCAGCTGCCTTCAGTCTAAATTTATCAGACACCAGAATTTAAGCCCTGCAAAGTTGGGAGGAAAAGCTTATTTTTCCAACAGACACAGATGAGGAGATAAACTCAGAGTTTTTCTTAAGAACCTCCCTTGAAGGGCCCTCCATCAGACAGTGGGATCCAGCCCAAAGAATACATCCTTTTTGGTCATATTTAGTGTGTAAATGACCACAAAATTTCATTAAATTAAGAAAGAGGGGCATGAGCTGAGAAGAGGAAAAAAGTAAACAAAAAAGTTACTTTATATTTTAAAACTATATTAATGCGAATTTTAGCTTCAGTAAATTACAGTTAGAATTGACAGAGAATAGTCCAGAAACCTAAACTTTTTGAGTAAATATATTGCCAAAAAACCCAACAACTCCAATACCCTCAATTCAACTCCTAAAGCAACTTGCAACCTCTGGGCTCACAACTTTCACACAAGGTAACAGGCTGTAGAAGCTGTACCCTGAAGATGAGGCTACACACTCCAGGGGTGTCTGGGTGGCTCAGTTGGTTAAGTGTCCAACTCTTGATTTCAGCTCAGGTCATGATCTCAGGGTCTTGGGATTGAGCCCTCCATCAGGCTCTGCACTCAGCGTGGAGTCTGCTTGAGATTCTCTCTCTCCCTCTCTCTTTGCCCCTCTCCCCACTCACTCACTCATTCTAAATAAATAAATAATATTTAAAAAAAAGAAAAAGTATACACACCCCTATATCATTTAATGCAACCATGCAGGATAATGGGAAAGTAAGAAACTCCTAGGTGGCAAAGCCAAAAACCAGAAAGGATAATGGGCAGGTTTGTCCATTTTTTTGGTTTAATAATATTAATAATAATAATAATGATAATGATAAAAGAGAAGCCCATATGTCAGGTCAGAGAGTCTTTATAATTCCTGCCCTTCAGAACTTAATACTTCTATAGAAAAATTACTGCCCTCCCCATCCCCATTTCTAGAATGGGAGTTTTTATTGACACTAGCTACTATGTTAGTATGTATCAGTTGTGGTATGTGTAGGCAAGCAAACTATGTTTTAGTTTATAGCTCATAGAAAAATGAAAATATGTGGACTTGGTGGAGCATTGCACATCTACGTATTTTCCAGAAATCATGAGTTTAGAGCTGGGTATAGAGTCTATGATGTCACTTTAAAATTATCTCCTTTTGGAGGAAATGAAATGTTCCATATATTCCAAGAAGTGTAATTATGGGCATGGGGGTGTTCAGAGGGATGGGCCATTCCCTAATATCACTTATCTCTTTCTTCTCAGGAATAATGTTCCAAATTCTGGGCATATAGCCAGAGACTACATTTCCCAGCATCCCTTGTCACTAGGGAATCACCCATGTGATTAAATTCTGGCCAATGGGATTTAATTGGAAGTGATGCATTCCATTTCTGAGAGAAAGTCTTTAGAAAGAAGATGCTGGTCCTTCACTTTTTATTGTTGTGTGTGTGTGTGTGTGTGTGTGTGTGAACAGCAGAACAAAATAACTGTCTTTTGGTAAGCCTCATCTGCTTCAGTCAAGTGGATATTAATACCATAATAAATGGTAAAGCAAAAAAATAAATAAAACAATAATAGTAAAGATTATGATAATGAGAATAGAGAAGAAGAAGAGGAGGAGGAGGGGGAAAGAAGAAGGAAGGGGAGGAGGAGGAGGAGGAGGAAGAAGAAGAAGAAGAAGAAGAAGAAGAAGAAGAAGAAGAAGAAGAAGAAGAAATAATAATCATCATTGTCCTTAAATGACCTCATAAAGTAGAATGACCTACCTAATCTAGATAGCCCACCTGCATCTGCACTGTTACATGAGCATTAAATAAAGAATGTAGTATCATTTAATATCATCACTATTTCATTTTAGTCTGGGCTTTAACTAATAAAATATCATTATTCAGAGTAATATTAATTATAGCCAATACATTTATTCATTACAATTTATATGCCAAGCATTATGCTCAGTGCTTTAAATAAATCATCTGATTTTCCTCCCATTAAAAATCCTGCAGGTTTTATACTACTAACTTCATTGTATAAATGAGGAAACAGAGTCTTAATAATAATGTTTTCTATAATGTGCAAAAAATGCCAAAATTCATTAAACAAAAATAGTTAAATAAGTTGTAGAAAATCTTTTTGTTGGAATATTTTGCCATTGTTAAAGAGCTACAAAATACATGTGAAAATATTTTAGAAAAACTTCTTTTGTGAAAAAAGGATTTATAATTGTATGTAGAATATGGATATAAGTAAAACTCCTATCAGCTATAAAGACCTATGAATATAAAAATGCTGAATATACACCACATACCATATAATAAGAAATTTATTTTTGTGGGTTGTTGAAGCCTTATTTAAAACAACAATAATAACAGAAAAACACAGTTAATATTTTCCCTGATAAATTTAGTTTTTTCTATTAATATCTCTAGATATTTTCCTTTTATTTGTATCTCCGAAGTACTCTAGGTTATTTCAGCTGTCTCAAAAAGTTGACAAATACTTTGAAAATTAAAAAAAAAATTAAACTCATTAATAAAATGTCTGCTATATTGCCTATGACTCATATTTAGAAGTGGACTTTCAAAATATAATAGTTGGTAATAATTGATGGTCAGAGATTCCTAATATGTAGTGTCTCTAAATCATTATTTGTCCATTTATTTTATATATTTTTGGACCCTAATGATTCAGTTGTTGAAACCACTTTTATTGAATATATTCTGTGTTCTGGGAGCTGTGTTAAATGCTAGAGATACAAAGATGAAACAGATACTGTCCTGGTTCCAGAAGAGTTCATTGTCCAATGGGATCAATTGTTTTTAAAGAAAAATACAACAGTCATGGAAACTTTGTATTTATTAACACTGTATATGGATTTTTATTGATTCTGTCTGAAAACATTAATTATACTATTCCTTTCTAAACATTTAGTAACATTTAAATTAAAAACCATATTTATCTTGATGAGTTTTTAAAACTGCCCAGCAATTCAAGGTTATTGTGCTCCTACAGCATGTCTTGTGTTTTAGGAACTATGGAGACAGATATAAATAAGACACATTCAAATGGTATGAGGTTGCAAAAAATAGCCAGTTGTTAAGGTTTACTTCCACAAATAGTAATTAAGATTTAAAAAAATCTGTTTAGTTACTCAACTTAGAAAGTAAAAGTTAAATGCAAAAAAATCTGATCTACTTCCCTCCATAGTTAAATACTTTTAAATATTAGGAAGTGTATGATGTTGTGACATTTGGGTATCTCCATTTAAAATTTATTCAGATAATTAATAGAATTTTTATAATATGAAGCACACTGTTTTTTTAATACTCAAAAGATAATTTTGAAATTCATGTACCATAAGTATAGTAAATTTGCTCAAATTTCACAGTTCATCTATAAAAGCAATGACATAAAAGCAAACAAAATCCAATTAATATGGGCAAAGGAAAGAGACAACTAAAAGAACTTAAAATGACAAATATGCTTTGAAATATATGCAATTTTATAGCAATCAAAGAAATGTGAATTAAATAAATAGAAAAGTCAGCCTATCAAACTGTGAGAGATAGTGCTAAATGTTTACCCGTATGTTGTGAAAAATGCCCTTTCATGTGAGTTGTTTGGAGTAATTAAGTATGTAACTGTTTCGTAGGATAATTTATAAAGATGGATGGAAATTTTATATTGAATCAAACATATTTAGTATGTGAATGTTGGCTTGGAATGCGCATAACTAAAATAGAAAAGAACTCAAATAATACTAAGGACTTGCATGAATAAAATATGGTACATTGATAAGGATTTATTAGCAGGACTTCTATTGGTTGTTTTCCTTTTTTTTAGATTTTTATTTATTTATTTGAGAAAGAGAGAGAGCACGAACAGGAGGAGCAGAGGGAGAGAGAGAGAAAGAGAATCTGAAGCAGACTCCACACTGAGTGTGGAGCCTGATGCAAGGCTCAAACCCAGGACCCTGAGATCATGACCCGAGCTAAAACCAAGAGTCAGACACCTAACCGACTGTGCCACCCAGGTGCCCCCATTCTGGTTGTTCTCATAATAGACTTCCTTTTGGCATCTTTAAATTTTTAAAATATTCTTGTGTGGATATATATTCTATTTTACTCAGAAAAAAATAATTCATAATATTTTAAATTAGAATTTAAGGTAGTAATGAACCCATGCAAATACTATGAAGGCTTTCTATGCTTATCCCATATCTCCACACCCATGTTATTTAAAGGCATAATTATATTAGGCATAGAAGTTGTCAAAGAATTTTGTATGAATATGTTCTGTATATTAAAGGTTAAGATATCTGTAATGTGAGGCTTTTTTCAGCTGAACTCATATAAACCTATTGAAGCCTTGTTTATAATTCACAATCATGGGCATTTTGGAAACAGGAAAATATAGATATATCTTGTTCTTTACAGAAACAACAATTATATAATGAATGTTTGGTGCCATTTTATGAGTCAAGCAAATAGATTGTAAATGTCTCTGTACCACTGACAAGATTTTGTATTTCCTTCTAAGCATTTAAAACAGAATCTGACTCATTACACTCAATAGATAGTTATCCATTGAATGATTGAGTCAATAACTTTTTTTTTCAAAAAAATCAACATTGTATCTCAAAGCAAGAGTTGAGTTAAAATTTAGCAAAATGAGGAAATAGTTTATATGCTTAGCCACTAAAAGGATTCTTTTGAAATTTTGTAAACACTTTGAAAATAGATTGCTTGGGCTTTTATCAAGTACAATTTTCAGAAATAGTATTTTTTGTTTTGGTCATGATTTAAAGCCTTGGAACTATAGCTTTTAAAAGAAAACACAGAGAGGGGCACCTGGGTGGCTCAGTCATTAAGCGTCTGCCTTTGGCTTGGGTCATGATCTCAGGATCCTGGGATCGAGCCCCACCTCGGGCTCCCTGCTCAGCTGGAAGCCTGCTTCTCCCTCTCCCACTCCCCCTGCTTGTGTTCCCTCTCTCGCTGTGCCTCTCTCTATCAAATAAATAAATAAAATTAAAAAAAAAGAAAACACAGAGAAAATAAATGTTTATGTAATAGCCACTGAATGTGAACATCAAGACCAACAACCATTAAAAAAAATCAAAGTAAAAGAATGAAAAATAGAATATTGTACAACAAAAACATTAAAAGGTTTTTTTTTTTTGTTTTCTTTTGTTTTAATTGCTTGGAGGGCACCTGGGTGGCTCAGGCCAGGTCATGATCCCAGGGTCCTTGGATTGAGTCCCACATCAGGCTCCCTGCTCAGCAGAGAGCCTGCTTCTCCCTCTGCCTGCCGTTCCCCCTGCTTGTGTCTGTCAAATAAATAAATAAAATATTTTTTAAAATTGCTTGGACTACAATAACTGAGAAGTGTTTCATGCACATTATTTCTGCATTTTAAAAACTATGTTTTATGATCCCTTAGTGTACCATGGAGTTATCTTAGTGTGTCTGAAAACCACATTTTCTAATACAATAGGATGGAATAGAATATATATGTTAGTATTCATCACTTTTAGGAAGATTAAGCATTATTCTAACTTTTATTTCAATTCTGTTTGCCGGTGTTTGCATGTGTGTGCAAGTGCCCCCTTTTTCTTGATGTCATGTGTTTTTTACAGTAGGGCATTAGCCAAACATTTGCAAGTCACTGCCTTACCTCATCACAACAAAATTATGTATTAAGTACAATTACCATTGACAATTTACAGAAGGAAAATTAAGTTTCATGTCCGACACCAAGATTCTGCATGTACTGACGGTCATGATTTAGTTTCTTGTTTCTTTTTCTAGATAATCTGCTCTTTCACAAATTTCCTGGTTTTTAATCTCTTTTTTTCCCCTCTCTCTCCATACTCCCCTCCAATTTATAATCCATAATGATTCTGCTCTATTCTTCTGTAGAAACTTCTGGGGATTCCCATCCTTCATATAAAAAGAAACAAAAATATTTCGAAGACAAGCATAATCTCTCCTATTAACAATTAGGAAATCCTTTCATATCTGAATAGATTTGTTGTTTTGAAATTTTTATGAATTTATAGATTATGTCAAAGATTTCCTCCCTGTTCTTCCAGGGTTCCAGCAGAATTACATCAATACATATGAATCTTTTTTTTTTTTTCAAAGATTTATTTATTTGAAAGAGAGAGAGGAGAGACTGCGGGGAGGGGCAGAGGGGAGAGAGAATCCTCAAGCTGACTCCCCACTGAGTGCGAAGCCAGACACCAGCCTGGATCCCAGGACCTTGGGATCAAGATCTGAGCTGAAATCCAGAGTCGTCCGCTTAACCAACTGAGCCACCCAGATGCCCCAACACATATGAATCTTTTACACATACACACACTCTCAGATCTAGCTAGGACATCTGGTTAGAACAGGATAGCATTTTAGATATTATGAACAAAACATTTAGGAGTTGAATAAACAAATATAATATAAATGTATTGCCAAACTTTTAAGAACTTATAAAAGAAACATCCAAGAGAAACAAAAAAACAAAACCCCCAAACAAGATGTTTCTAGAAACCAGAAGATAAGTTAGAAGGATGAATGAATGCAAAAGATGATGTTGTCTGCCCCACAGCAAAAGCCTTACACAGCATATAAGAATTTGATGCATTCTCACCATCCACATACACGAGGTAACTATGTGAGGTAATGAATGTGTTAATTAACTTGATATTGTGGTAATCATTTTGCAATGTTTTTATATATCAAATTAAGTTGTACGTCTTATTTTTATTTCATTTTTTGGTACATTTTATTTTATTTATTTATTTGACAGAGAGAGACACAGCTAGAGCAGGAACACAAACAGGGGGAGTGGGAGAGGGAGAAGCAGGCTTCCCGCCAAGCAGAGAGCCCAACGCGGGGCTGGATCCCCGGACCCTGGGATCATGACCTGAGCCGAGGGCAGACGCTTAACTACTGAGCCACCCAGGCGCCTCTTTTGGTACATTTTAAATATATATATACAATTTTGTCAATTATGCCTCAAAGAAGCTGGGAAAAAAATAATTTGGGGCCTTATAATTCTAAAAGGAAATTGCACATTAGTTCTAGAGCCAGACAAAGTCAAAAGGCAAATCTGGTGATTCAGAGAATTGGAAAGACCTAAAGCTAATACATATATAAATGATGCTTTATTCTGTTAGTCATCTAGGATGCCCTACTTCGCTTGTCATATAAGAAATGCAAATTGCTTAAATGGCTTTACTGTAGAGTTAACATGCATATTTAAAGTGTACAATTTGGGGGCACCGCGGTGGCTCAGTCAGTTGAGCGGCCAACTCTTGGTTTTGGCTCAGGTCATGATCTCAGGGTCCTGGGATCCTGCTTCAGTGGTTAAGATTCTCTCTCTCCCTAGGTCCTCCACCACTGCTTGCATGTACTCTCTCTCAAAATAAATAAATAAATCTTTAAAAAAAGAAAAAAATAAAGTGTACATTTTGGTAAGTTTGATACATTAATAAACATATAAAACCACCACCACAATCAAGATAATGAAGCCACCCATCACCTCCAAAAGTTTCCCCATGCCACTTTGTGACTCCCACATCCATCCAGCCACTCTTCCCCTCCATGACTACCCCCTCAAACTCTCCAACTCAGTACTCAGTCATCACAGTTCTTACTCTTATCTTTATAGAAGTTTGCATTTCCAAGAATGTTATACAAGTGGAATCATTAATATGTCATCTTTTTGTTTGTTTGGCTTTTTTACTCAGCTTAACTATTTTGAGATTGATCCATGTTGCTGCATGTACCAATTTTTTAAAACTCTTTTATGTCTGAGTAGTCTTGCATCATACAGACATATCACAATTTATCAATTCACTACTTGAAAAATACTTATATTGTTTATAATATTGACTATTACAAATAAATTCTTTGTGAAATTTTGCATAGCAATCTTGTACGGACAGTCTTTCATTTCTTTTGAGTAAATGCCTAGTGATATAACGCCAGAGTCATACGGTAATCATAGGTTTATCTTTTATGACACTCCAAACTATTACCTCATCTCTTACCCCAAAGTGGTTGTACTATTTTAGGTGTATGAGCACTCTAGTTGTTCTACCTCTTCACCCCACTTGGGATTTTGTTCTTATTAATTAGAATTTAAACTATTTTAAAATATGTACAATGGCACCTCAGTTTGGTTTAATTGACATTCCCTAATGGCTAATGATTTTGAACAAATATTCCTGTGCTCATTTGCCATCTATATATCTTCTTTGAACTATCTGATTAAATCTTCTGTTCATTTAAAACATTTTTTGGTTTTCTATTGTTTGAATTTTGAGAATACTTTATATATTCTGAATATAGACCTTTTATCAAATTCATTACTTGCAAATATTCTCTCCCACTCTGTAGTTTGCTTTCTTAAGAGTGTCTTTTGACACTTACCCTTTTTCTCTCTTAGTGATTGTGTTTTTTTGTGTCATATGAAAGAAATCTTTGCCTAATAAAAACGCACAAAAAAATTCCTATTATATTTTCATCTAGAAGTTTTATAATCGTGGGTCCTGCACCATTTGTTGAAAAGACTAGTCTTTGCCCACTTAAGTGTATTTTGCACTTTTGACAAATATCAATTGACCATATATGTATGGGTCGAGTTGTGAACTCTATATCCTGAACCATGGTTCTAATTCTGAACCCTATATTGATCTCTTTTTCTATCTTTATGCCAGTACCACATTCTATTGATTACTGTAACTTTATAACACATCTTCCAACTTTGCCATTTTATGAAAGTTCTTTTGGCTACTGTATTAGTAGGGGTTCTTCAGAGAAACAGAACTGATAGGGTAAATCTATCTCTCTATATATCTATATATAATTTCCATATATATCTCCCGACAATCCCAAAATCAACATGTTGAGTCAGCAAGCTGGGGACCCAAGGTCTGGCAAGCTTGATATCCTGGAAGAGCCAATATTTCAGTTTGAGTACTAACGCAGGAAAAAAAGTAATGTCCTAGTTCTAAGGCAGTCAGGCAAAAGAATTCTTACTTGGAGTAAGTTCTATTAAACTGACTGGATGAGGCCCACTCACATTAGGGAGAGCAATCTGTTTTGCTCAGTCTAACAGTTTAAATGTAAGTCCAATCCCAAAACACAGAAACACCCAGACAAAATATCTGGGCACCCTGTGACCTGGTTGAGGTGACACATAAAATTAACCATCACAGCTACTATAGGTCCTTTGCATTTCAATATGAATTTCAGTTGATTTATTTTTACAGAAAAACTCCTTGGGGTTTTGACTGGGATTGTATTGAATCTAAAGATCATTTAGGAAAATATGAAATAATATATTGAGGCTCTTGATCCATAAAGATTGTCTATCTCATGATTTATTTAGGTCTCCTATAATTGCTTTAAAATGTTTTGTAGTTCTCAGTGAATAGTTCTTGGAATTTTTTTTTTTTTACTGAATTATCTTTAAGTAGTTTGTATTTTTGATGCTACTGTAAGTGGCACCACTCATTTCTGATATTTATAATTTGTGTTTTTCCCCTCTCTCTTTTCATATAAATTTGGACAGAGGTTAAAACATTTTGTTAATTTTCTGAAAGGATGAAATTTTGTTTTCATTGAGTTTTTTTGTCATTGTTTTCTGGATCACTGATTTCTACTATGATCTTATTATTTTCATTTGTTTACATTTTGGTTCATCTGCTCTTATTTCTCCAGTTTCTCAAGGTAATATCTTCACACACTGATTTGTCATTGTAGTCTGATTTAGTTGTTTACTGCTACAAATTTCCCTTTATATTTAGCTGCATCCAATACATTAGGTATGTTGTATTCTTATTTTCACCAAGTTCAAAATGTTTCTAAATTCCCTTTTGATTTTTGCCTTGACCTATATATTATTTAGAAGAATTCCATTTAATTTCCAAATATTTGTGGATTTTTCAAATATCTTTCAATTACTGATTTCTAAATCACAGAACTTACTTTGTATTATTTGAATCCTTTTGAATTTATTGAGACTTGTTTTATGGCATAGAATATGGTAAATGTTCTTGATGAATGTTTTCTGTGGACCGGAGAAGTTGTGTGCATTGTTTTGTTGTTGGGTAAGGTGTTCCATAAGTCTTCAGTTCAGTTCCATAAGTATCACTTTAACTTATTTAATAGTGCTCATTTTTTTTTTAATTCTTAGTATTTTTTTCTATTTGTTCTATTACTGTGAGAGGACTGTTGAAATCCGTGAGTACTATCATGGATTTGCTTATTTCTCCTTTCAGTTTTATAAGTTTGTGCTTAAGTATTTTGAATCTTAGTTACTTGGTTCAGAAACATCTATGACTTTTTGTCTTGTTTTATTTTGCTTTGATGAATTTATCTTCTTGTCATTGTCTAATTACTCTTTTGCCCTGAAATTGACTTTGATTTTAATAGAACCACCCTTATTTTCTTTTGAAAGATATAGAATGGTACATCTTTTCCATTATTTTACTTTTAATTTTTTTTACTTCTATATTCAATGCGGTTTTCTTGTAGGCAACATGTATTTGAGCTTTGTTTTTTTGTTATATACAATATAACAAGTTCTGTCTCTTAATCTGAGTATTTAGCTCATTTACTTCATTTTTTTTTAAAGATTTTATTTATTTATTTGAGAGAGAGAGAGTGAGAGAGAGCATCAGAGGGGAGAGGGTCAGAGGGAGAAGCAGACTCCCCACTGAGCAGGGAGCCCGATGTGGGACTCGATCCTGGGACTCCAGGATCACGACCTGAGCCGAAGGCAGTTGCTCAACCAACTGAGCCACCCAGGCGCCCTCATTTACTTCATTTTTATTTTTTATATTGCTGGGCTTAAATCTACCATTTTCTTTTTGTTTGATGTATGTACCATCTGTTATTGTTCCATTTTTCCTCTTTTTCTACCTCATTTTAAACAAATTGAGTATTCTTTATGGTCTCATCTTATCTCCTTTATTGACTTATAGGTTGCATTCTTTTAATGGTTGCTTTAAGGATTTATTTACATCTTTAATTTATCATATCTTACTGTCAAGTGATATTATACTACCTTATGTTTAATATAAGAACCTCATAACTTTATACTTCCATTTCTCTCTTTCCAGATTTTGTGATTTTTGTTTAAAAAAAAAAAAGGAGAAAAAAAAAAGCAGGCCCTGATGTCCAGGAACTAATCTGATGCTCATAGCTAAGTCTTGATGTTATTACAGACTGATTTAACACCTGTAGCTCCATCATTTTATTCCAGTATTGAACATAACAATGTGACAGAATATCTATATCAGATGAAATGACTCTGAGACCATGATAAAATGAGACAAAAACAAGGTCTCCACACAATTCAAAAAGTACAAAACATACCTGATTCTCACTAAACGACTTTACCAGTTACAGCTTTATCTTCATTCTGGCTGCCCTCCTACAGAAGAGATTTATTAAGATACCCACTTGTATATTTGACCCACTCTTTTTTTTAAAGATTTTATTTATTTATTTGAGAGAGAGAGAATGAGAAAGAGCACATGAGAGTGGGGAGGGTCAGAGGGAGAAGCAGACTCCCCGCCGAGCAGGGAGCCCGATGTGGGACTCGATCCCGGGACTCCAGGATCATGACCTGAGCCGAAGGCAGTCGCTTAACCAACTGAGCCACCCAGGCGCCCCTGACCCACTTTTTGATAGCATGCAATCCAGAATGAGCCCCTGCTTCCTTGGTACCTTCCCCAAATTACCCAACCAAAACCTAAATTCCATAATAGGTTTTTTTCCTAACATTCTCTTACTGAGACATTCCACAGCTCCCAATGCTATCTGTTCTCGCCCATTGCAACAAACAATAAACTCAAGTTGTTCAATTGCAGACACTTCCCTGTTGTTTGTTGAAGGGCATTGACATTTTTATATATTTTCTTCTACATATGTTATAAAATAAGATTATCATGTGAGGATGTAGAATAAATGAAAACAATGCTTAAATTCTCTCCTTGAGAATAAAAAAAGTACAAACATTTTGACTACCATTTTAGTATTATCTTGTAAATTTGAGAATGTAAATAATCTATAACCTGTACTCCTTGATATATGCTCAACATATATGTACCATGTAACATCTCCAATATGCTCAAGCAATTCTGGTTATAATAGGACAAAGCTGGTAACAATTTTTTCCATCAATAGGAAAACAGATGAATAAATTACAACATGTTAATATACTGAATATTAATAAAATACAGTCCCATGCATCAAAATGGATGCAATTTCTATTCAGTCATAGAAGAACACAACCAGTATGATCCACTAAATATAAAGGGTAAATCATACAAAGCAGACAGCATATGGTTGAGCATGTGTAGATTTATACAAAAACTATAACCACAATATTATAAGCACTACATTCTGGCAAGTGGTTTCTTCTGGGTGAGAAGAGAAAGAGTTGGAATCAGTGATTACATAAGCAAGATTCAAAAATATGGTTATTTTGCCATTTCCTGATACCTAACTTGGGTTGTGAATTAGTAAGTTCTTATTATATTATTATATTTTTGTCATGAACAAATTATATAGATATAGATATAAACATTTTGTTATAGTAAGAAAAAAAATATTTGCTTGCACTTCTTAATAAAAATTATCCAAGCAACAAGCAAAAATAAACAAGTGAGCCATGTCAAACTAAAAAGCTTCTGTGCAGCAAAGGAAACCATCAAGAAAATGAAAAGGCAACTTATGAAATGGAAGAAAATATTTGCAAATCATATATCTGATAAGGGGTTAATATCCAAAATACAGAAAGAACTCCTGCAACTCAATAACCAAAAAAAAAAAAAAAGAAAGAAAGAAAGAAAAAAAAGCTATCTGATTTTAAAATAGGCAGAAGATTTCAACAGACAGTTTTTCAAAGAATACATACAAATGGCCAGCAGGTACATGTAAAGATGCTCAACATCACTCATCATTAGGGTAAGGCAAATCAAAACTATAAGGAGATTCCACCTCACACTTATTACAATGACTATTAGTCAAAGAGAAAAGAAGTAACAAGTGCTGAAGAGGACTTGGAGAAAAGAGAACCCTTGTGTACTGTTGGTAGAAATGTATATTAGTGCCATGAAAAACAGTATGGAGGTTCCTCTAAAACTTAGAAATACAATGACCACAGAATCCAGAAATTCCACTTTTGTGTATTTACCTGAAAAAAATGAAAACATTAACTTGAAAAGATATATGCACCCCCATGTTCACTGTAGCATATTACAATAGCCAAGATATGGAACCAAACTAAATGTTCATTAATGGATGAATGGATAAAGAAAATCACTGTATATACATACCACTTACAACAACATGAATGGATATCAAGGGTGTTATGCTAAATGAAATAAGTCAGAGAAAGACAAATACTGCATGATCTCACTTATATATGGAATTTGGAAAACAAACAAAAAAAACCCCATAAAACAAGCTCATAGAGAACAGAATAGTGGTTATCAGAGGTGGGGGTTGGGGGTTAGAGAAATTGGCAAAGGGGGTCAAAAGGTACAAACTTCCTATATAACAAAGAAGTCACAAGGATGTAAGATACAGTATGGTAACTATAGGTAAAAATACTATATTATTTGAAAGTGGCTAAGAATGTAGACCTCAAAAGTTCTCATCACAAGAAAAAAAAAGCTTTTTCCTCTCTTTTGTAAATATGTGAGGTGATGTATGTTAACTAGACCTTGTGGTAATCATTTCACAATGTATACAAATATTGAATCATTATGTTGTACACCTAATATGTTATATGTCAATTATACCTCAACTAAAAAAATACCTTATAAGAAATTAATACAATTCTTTTTTTTAAGGGTTTATTTATTTATTTGAGAGAGAGAGAGAAAGTATCTGGGGGGGAAGGGGAAGAGGGAGAGAGAATCTCAAGCAGGCTCCCCACTGAGCACGGAGCCCACACAGGGCTTGATCCCACAATCATGAGATCATGACCTGAGCCAAAATCATGAATTAGACCCTTAACTGACTGAGCCACCCAGGTGCCCCAGAAATGAATTAAATTCTGACACATGCTACAACATGGATGAACCCTGTAGATACCATGCTAAGTGAAATGAGCCAGACGTAAAAGTATAAGTATTTTATGACCCCACTTATAGGAGATACTTAGATTAGTCAAACACATGGAGACAGAACACAGAACAGTGGTTACCAGAGCCTGGTATTAGTGGGGAGAAATGGGTACAAGATAGGATGATGAAGTTCTGAAGATGGAGAGTGGTGACTGTTATACAAGATGCGAATGTACTTAATGTCACTGAACTGTATACTTAAAAATGGTAAAGAAGCCAAATTTTATGTTATGTATATTTTGCCACAATAAAAAAGTCATGGTGGATTGGTATTTGAAAGATACTCAAGGGTCCACACTACGGAGCTGCACAAAAGCTTTAATTAGAGCTTCAACTGTCTTTCTCTAAATCTACCCTGGAGGAGTCTTTAGAAGGCATAGGAAACAACAGACATCATGTTTTCTTTGGTGAAGTTCATGGTGTTCCTACCAGGGAAAGGGCTAGAAATGCTGTGCAGGCTTCTGTCCTGGGTGCAAGGATCTGGCAAAGCTCCAGGCCTCGCTCTTGGCAGTACACCCCTGGACTCTTGAGTTCTGCCGCCTAAAGGCAGGTTCTGTTCTTGATCCAAGTGAAGGGAATGCTTAATTCTGCAATAGACTATTGTCCTATCTGGCTCTGTAATGAACCTCTCATGCAAGGTTTTGGATAAAGTGCCTAAAAATGCAGAGTGCTGGTACTTCACTGAACTTCTGAGGACAAGTTATATGATGGGTTTGTATATCCTTGCTAATAATTGTTCTCAAAAATAAAGAAAAATTACCCAAATTTGAAAATAAGGTAAAAAATGACTATGTAATTGTAAAAGACCATGCTAGAGCATTTTCTAACAAGGCCGCCTGAGTGAGTGAAGCTGCCTCACTCTGGAAGAACGCAACTTTGAATAATTGCTTGGGGCTTGTGTAGTTTATAATTCTATAAAACTGATAAAGTGTGATGTGTTTCTGTCCAGTAGAGAGAAGATATCCCCACAAGTTTAACAAAAGTGAATTTTTTATTATGTATTGAACTCACTTCATTGTTCCTTTTCTTCACTGACTATATACAATGTCAGTTCTCAAATACTCTTTTGAACTAACTTTGCATCCTGCTGGTTCCCTCATTAAGTAAATGAAATTCGGATACATGCATTTTATTTGTTCGGGCATTATGTTTTTAACATTTTGAGAATTATAACTGACTCTTATGGAAATCCCACTGAGATGTTACATTCACTGGATTGGAAAACAGCTCATGGCTCAAGGAAATCACAAATGAAGCTTTCAAATCTCTGACCTTCCTGATCAGCAAGTCCTTGCTGAGTTGTGGCAGAAGGACTTTATTTTCAGAGTTCTCATATGTTAATGTCTAATGACCTATGATGTCTTTGTCTTCCAAAAACTATAAAATGAAAAACCTATAAATAATAACTGAGCACTGGTTACAAAATGGTTAATGCCTCATTATTCTGTTTCTCATCTTTCAAAGAGGAGTCTGAAATATCTAGTGTGGCTAGGTCTGGAGTTCATCACACCAATCTTCTATCCAGACTCAGAGTCTTGTACGTCTGGTTCTGGTTGGACACCTGTCTTTTTGGTTTTGAAACAGTTATACTTACTGCGTGTGATGCCACCATCTTAATGTGAAAATCTGTGAAAACTTCAAAAGGTAAAATCAAATAATAAACTTTCAGGTGTGTGTGTTTCTTTTGTTTCAGGAATTTCATAGCTTGGGGGACTTAGATTCACAAAGTGGGAGAAAAGCAGCAGCTCCCCGGAGACGGTATGTCTTACAATGGAAGAAAGGGTGAAATACTTAATAAATAATATATTTAGGGTAAGAAACTACCCTTTCTTAGATGTCTGCCTACCCAACAGGGCTCCTGGGTGGCTCAGTCAGTTAAGCGTCTGCCTTCGGCTCAGGTCATGATCCCAGAGTCCTGGGATCGAGCCCGGCTCCTGCTCAGTGGGGAGTCTGCTTCTTCCTCTCCCTCTGCCTCTCCCCCTGCTTGTGCTCTCTCCCTGTACCTCTATGTCTCAAATGAATAAATAAAATCTTAGAGGTCTGTCTACTCGGAAGAGTTTGTGTGTGTGTGTGGGGGGGGTGGTGTTGGTCCATTTAACCCCACAGGAATCATTTTTATATCTTTCTGTGCCTCTATTTTATTTCATCTATAGATAAAGTTGTAAAACAGAGGTTGCAAACCCTTGTGATCTTGGGCATTTTATCTGTAAAAGAAAAGAGGCTTTATTTCTTGTTGTGTTAATATTAGTGTGAAATCTTTTCCTAGAATAGAACACATTAGATTATAAAGTTTCTTAACTTTAAAGAAGCTCTTTTTCTGACCAGCTAATAAAGAATAAATGCTTATATAAATCTAATGGAAATGCTCATACAAATCTAATAGAATCTAATTTGCATATACAAGCTAAACTTCTGGTGAGTTAGATAAACGAGACTTTTCAGAAAAACGCCTTCTCACAGAAGCTGCTAGCACAGTCACTAATTTTGAAAATATTGTATATATATATATATATGGAATATAATAAAAGTGCATATTTGACATTTTTAAGAATTGTTGTTTTGTTTTGTTTTTCATGGAAAGCCTAGTTAATAAAAAAAATTCCTAAACTGATGCCAGCAAGGCGGCAGGATAGGAAGTCCCAGCCCTCAGTTGCCCACAGAAATCCCAAGCTAATGACAGAGCAACAGAGTAGAGATTCTCCTGAAGCTTTGAAGAAGATGCCATGTTGTGGAGTCATGTGGCTGAGACCGAAGTACAGTTTCGAGGAGCTCAGAGTAACCCCTACCAATAGCCAGGAAAAAAAAAATGGGACCTCTGTCCCACAGTCACAAGAAACTTAACTATACTAAGAGCTGGCATGAGCTTAGAAAAAGGCCCCAAAACTCAGTTAAGATTAGAGTGCTGGCCAGCCAGACACCTTGATTTTAGCCTGGTGAGACTGAGCAGAGAACTCAACTAAGCCAGGCCCAGACTCCTGAGTCATGAAAACAGAGATAATAAATTTATGTTATTTTAAACGGGAAAGATGGCGGTAATTCATTATGCCGCAACAGAAAATTAATACAGTATACGTCCTATACCTTTCTTGCTTGAAGTAATGTAAATAGGTCTGTTTGATTATAGGGAAACTTACTATATGTACTCGTGAGCCATGCTGATCCTATGTATAACAGATAAAATTACCATTTTCCCAATTTTATCTATGTCTGCAGGAAATAGAATGATTTCAATTAAATTGTAATTAACGTGGATAATCAAAACTATAATAGAACCAATGATATTAAAGAAATGCAATGTATATTTAAGGGGTATGTGTGTGTATGTTTTAATTAGGACTGTAGTTTCTGATTGTCAAAGGGAAAAATACAAAGAGAATAATATCATAAAGTAAAAAATGTGTGGTTGTACCAGAAAGTGAAAAAAATATATTAAAACATAAATTTGCATGAATACAGAAAGAGAGAAAGTGAACTTGATTAAGGTTTAAATACCTGCAAAAATGAGTCAGAAAAGAATCAATGAAATATGTTAAAATTTTGACAGAGTTGGCTCTGTTTGGATGGGTTTATTTAAAAGAAAAATAAAATCTTAGGAGTTCGTTACTGCCAATTGTTATATTACTGCAAGACTAGAATTTTGTTTTCCCTTTGTTAAATGACAAGTTGGTTTTGGAATATTTATTTGCTCTTAAGAAGAGGTAGTATATATCTGCCCAGGTGTGAAAACTTTCTGTCATACTAGAATAACTTTATGGACTTTTATGCTGAATTTGTCTTACCCTTCATTATTTAAAAAATTACAGCATTTCCTCACACCTTAAACAGTTTAAAAGTCCTTGCAATTATATTACCTCTGCTATACTCTTAAACAGAAGGTTGTCATTCCAAGTAAAAGTCACCTGCTCTAACAGAATAAGAATTTAATATGTAGGACTGAGTAAACTGATGAGGAAAAAATGTGTTTTTAAAAATACATATGGTTAGATTTTTTTTTTTTAAAGATTTTATTTATTTATTTGACAGAGAGAGACACAGCGAGAGAGGGAACACAAGCAGGGGGAGTGGGAGAGGGAGAAGCAGGCTTCCCACCGAGCAGGGAGCCTGATGCGGAGCTCGATCCCAGGACCCTGGTATCATGACCTGAGCTGAAGGCAGGTGCTTAACGACTGAGCCACCCAGGTGCCCCAATTTTTTTTTTTAATTTTATTTATTTATTTGACAGAGAGAGACACAGCGAGAGAGGGAACACAAGCAGGGGGACTGGGAGAGGGAGAAGCAGGCTTCCTGCAGAGCAGGGAGCCTGATGTGGGGCTCGATCCCAGGACCCTGAGATCATGACCTGAGCCGAAGGCAGACGCTTAACGACTGAGCCACCCAGGCGCCACTATGGTTAGATTTTTGGACATTTCATTATCTGATAGATCTATAAAAAAGTCTTTTCTCTTTATTCTTGATCTATACTTTCCCTCTCCTGTTTTATGTACTTTTTAAAAAAAATTAACGGGTAGACCTTAAAGTGGAAATACACACCAAAATTAGATAAGAAACATGCTCTCTTCTGGAACTGTAATCCAGCAAACATTTGAGAAAGTTACTGCCTGTGCTCAGTATTGGACATTCAGTGAATAAAAAGTCTGGCTTTTCATTTTTTTTTTTTTAACTGCTATACCAGTTCTCACATTCAGTGGAAAAAAAAAAATTAAAGTTTTGTCTAGTAGTTTGTTTTTCAGAAAATCATTAGGCACAATTTCTGTCCTCTGAGAGATTCGGACTGTTCAAACTCAAAAGTCAAATCTCTCTCATGACAGCACTGAGTGAAATCTACCCATTATGGAGATACGCTCTCCATGAGAAAGGACAAGGACATCAAATTATTTTCTGGTTTTACTTAACTTTTTTTCCAAGACTCAGCACATGAAGCATGTGTTCTTACAACGTAGCTCACATAGCACAGACCTTCCCCAACTATAATAATTATACTTTGTTTTCACACTTTTTTTTAAATTTTCTTTTTCACTCTTTTAATTATCTGTACTCTTCATTAGACTACAGTTTGGCGAAGGAAATGCCTATGTCTACCTAGGGGCCATTCAGCAGGATTTTGTAGTTTGTATACTAAACAAAGACACCCCCATCTAGGAGTAGATGTTTTCGTAGGGTCTACAGTCAACTCTTTTGTAAACCATTTGCTCTGTCAACTTCTACCCAGATCCAGTGTGGTTTTGCAATTAATTATCAGGGTCTTTTAAAAATTTTTATAAGTACTAATGGGCCCCTAGGCTAGTTGTTCCCCATCATACCTCTAAGATCTATCCTGGGAAAGATAAGTACTTTAAAAAAATTGTTCAATTAATTGAATGGCTTAATCATATTAGCTCCTAATAAATGGTGTTTCCTCCACTCAGTAGCAATATTTTAGCATTATGTCATCTTAGATTGGAAATAGTTGATGTAGTGGTGAAAAAAATAAATTTGGAGCTCCTGAGTTTATTATTCTAGTTTTACCACTTACCAACTGTGTGACCCTGGGAAAGGTACCTAACATCTCTGATTTTTAGTTTCCTAATATGCTAAATGGGACTATTAATAGTTGCTATTCCATAGAATTACCATGGGAATTAAAGGAGATAAAATATATAAAGAGCTTCAGATAGTGCTTGGTATATAAAAATGCTATTTAAATTATCATTACTATTTTTACTATCAGCAACAATCCTATAAAATTCATTGTTTAATTAATTGCAAAGTATTGTTTATTGCATCTTTCATTAGATTGTTCAAATTTCTTAAAGGAGAAGAAATTTCTTTCTGGTATCTGTTCTAGGAACAGTGTTGTTTCTGCTAAGAAATGGGTTATAACCAATTGATCATTTTTGTACTGGTTTTTATTGCTGCTTGAGTATTCAAAACTAAAACCAAGCCTACAGTCCCATTTGTAGCAAATTAATAATACTTTACAGAATATAATTTATCTACTAACTTCATAGGTCCTGCTTATATTTACCTTTAGATTGCATTTTTATTATCTCAAATTTAGAAAATTGATGCTTTATTTCAAGTAATCATTTAGCAGGATATGAGAAGAGATAGTGACCCTAATTTTCTATGTAATTTTCATGAAGTCTCTTAATTTCTAGTATAGTTTTCCGTTTTATTCAATTAGTAGAATAAAACCTGTCAAATGGGAAAATATGAGAATATTTTGCATAATATGCTACTGCACGTAATATCTTTATATTTGTATTATTTACTCTAAGGGGACATTATCATATGGTCAAAAGAATACAAGTATTATAGTTATATTTACTGTCATCAAGTGCTTACTGTTATATTATGTCTTAATAATACACATATAAGGAACCATATATTTTGTGGAAGATGCCTTTTATAAACATTACCAACCTGAAGTGGGCTATATTATGAAAGTAAAAATTTTCCTTTGAAAGTAAAAACAAGAACAAAAATGACAAACAAACAAAAACTCCTGGCTATTCTAAAATCACAGAGAAATTTTAATATTTGATTCAAAATTTCTCTACTATCAGAGACATTAATGGCTCTGGGAGATGCTGTTAAAACTATCATTGTGTCAAGACTAGACTAGTTGCTATTTTCCTTGTTATTAAGCAATTGCTTGGGCTTATTTAAACAATTTCTAATTGGCAATAATTTAAAAATATGTTAATAGCATTCTGACTTAATCACAACATGGGAAACATGTAGTGTTTCTATATTCTGAATTTAAAATTTCATTTTACTTTAATTGGAATAGAAAATTCAGCTTCTACTTCTGATTTTTCTACTCAGCAGAGTTAGCATTCAGTATCATTTTCCCTCTTTACACAATCTTCTTAAGGTCAAATACTTGTTGTGTCATCAAATTTTAAATTAATTTCTGGAGAAATTGATACTAACAAGTTTTAAAGTAAATTTACCCAAGTTCTTAGAATCCCCCCAGAGTAGATATCTTAGCAATTAAGCGTTATAAACTTTATTCTTTCTTCCATTCTCTTATCAAAAATTCTCACACTAATACCCATAGATAATAGTTAAGAAGAATCCTTTTGTTTGGCCTAGGTAATTAGAACCCAAGAAAAACTATCTGAGGGAACAGCCTTGTGAGTCTTTTTACTTTTTTCCCCATAAATCTTTTTAGAAAAAAGGAAGTTAGGTCCCTGAAATTTTTGCATAGATAATCTCTGTGGTGCTGTGTTTTCTTGTATCTTCAGGAGACATACTTAACCAAAAGGCAAAAAACAAAGAAGAAAACATTGTGCTGCCAATCCCCTTTGACAAACTGTGGGATTGAAGAGCAGGAGGTCCCTTCTCTAATTTTGATAGATTGGTTACACTGTGAAAGGATTTCAATCTCAGATGGAATTGGAGAATATTAAAAGGAGCTTCTCCTTCAAGTGCCTCAGAAAAATGGAACCTAAGAACTGAGAGACTTATTTACATTAAATGACTGACTTACAAAAGATGGAGACTTGTCCCCTGATCAATGAACATCCACCAGGAATCTCTCCCCATCCTCAAGTCAATGAATTTAGTGCTTAGACTCTGGCCAGACTTGTCCCTCTCTGCACTCCTTGCCCATAAATACAGCCCACCCCAAACCTTCAACAAGATTGCCTGTAGCTTGCTACAGCATGCATTTCCCAAACTGTAGTTCCTCTGCTGTTTCTGAAAAGACCCAATTTCTGGTCATTTGAGTTTGCCTCAGTTTACCTCCTTATTTAGGTTGGCAACATGGTCATGTTGTATTACTTGCTCAATGTCATAAAGCTAGTTATCAGTAGGAATTTGATTATAAGAATGCGATATTCCATGATGGCATTTATCTTGCAAGTAGTGGGGACAAATATACCAGTTCGCTAAATTAATGAAGTTCCTCAAAACTTGAGTTGTTTACTTTGATGGTGATGAATTAGTGACAGACCTTAAGCAGCCAAATGGCAGAATCAGGCTTAAATTCTAAAATAGTTACAGTGATGAGAAGGATGCTCGAGAAAAAGAGATCGATAAAGAGGCTGTTCTCGGGTGCCTGGGTGGCTCAGATGGTTAAGTGTCTGCCTTCGGCTCAGGTCATGATCCCAGGGTCCTGGGATCGACTCCCGCATCGGGCTCCCTGCTCCTTGGGAGCCTGCTTCTCCCTCTGCCTCTCTCTCTCTCTCATGAATAAATAAATAAAACCTTAAAAAAAAAAAAAAGAGGCTGTTCTCATGGTGCAGACCAGAGTGTGAGAGAGAGTTTCACCAATGATAGAGATAGGGCGATAGTTTGAAATAGAAAAATGAGGTAAACATTTACGAGATAAAAACCACAGGCTTTGCGATTGAACGTGAGGGAATTTATTTTCCCTTTGGATAAAGCAAATTGACTAACACAGATGGTCACCCCAGCTATTCTGTTGGTCTTGTTATTTTGTCACCCTTGCTCTACGCTGATATTGCTTCTCTGAACCTGTATTGATTTTTATCTCTGATAACAGTGCATGAACTAATAACTCAGTAAAGATGTATTTTTCATTTGGGGCATTTCTTAACTGCTCAGTTAAGAGTAAGCATTCCATAAATACCTGCCTTCTCAGCATCAGTGTCTATTTGGTCATCTAGCACAAATATTTAATTACATTAGATTTTTGGGGTTGCCGTAATCAGGTACCACAAACTGGGTGGCTTAAAATAAAAGAAATTTGTGGTCTCACTGGTCTAGAGGTTAGAAGTCCAAAATCATGGTGTCCTCAGGGCTCTGTGAAACTGGCAATCCTAATGTTCCTTGGTTTATAGATATATCACCCTAATCTATTCCTCCATCTGCACATGGCCATTTTCTCCGTGTGTTTTCACACCATCTTCCCTCTCTAAGTGTCTGGGTCCAAATTACCCTCTCCGCATAAGGACAACAGTCATATCGGGCTAGGGGATCACTCTATTCCAATATGACCTCTTTTTAACTAATTTTATTTGCAGCTGAGGTACTGGGGGTTATGACCTCAAGATATCTTTTGGGTGACAGAATTCAACCCTTAACAGAGATTAAAGGATGATACCATGCTTTCATATTCAAAGCTCTTAGTTAAGTTCTCAGAGTACTTACTTATACCTAATCACCTTCTGTTTATCTTGGATACTTTAAAACTCGATGGAATTTAAATCAATCCAACAAATTGTGCAGCACAAATACTTTTATCATAAAAATCTCTCAAATATGAATATTTTGGGGAGAGCATATATTATTATCTACTTCTTTTTACTTTGGTGATGGGTTTGATGATTTTTAGTAACTATTAAAGATGATATAAAAGATACACTTGTAAAAATATAAAATTCCTGGAATGTAATTCAAGAACTACCACTTGGTGGCAAGATAATGCTGCTGTTAATGTGTTTAACAGTGACCTAAATACTTGTGCTTTTGAATTATACATAAATTTGAAATAGGTTTGTAAAGGGAGTCAGGCGAAAGCATAGGTACTCTTTTTTTTTTTTTAAAGAAAATAATTTGCATAATGAAAGTGACTCTGGTAAAATACACATGTAAAATCCAATTCAAATAATGAGTTAATTTGATTGACCATCATTAAAAAGATATCTAAAGTGAAACATGAAAATTAATGAGAAAATAATTATTCCACAGATATATTTCACATCTGAATGTTTTTCTAAAAATTCTAGCCCGAGGTGTGGTGTCATAAAATATTTTTCAATTCTAACCCATTTGGTTGAGCTTAACTATTCAAACCAGTAGTTATATTTATCTCCTGGTGGAACTTTAGTACGTCGCCCTGTATTATTGAACTGTTGACACTTTTTACAAGAATTAATGAAGCTTCTGGCAGAGGAAATGGATTCCTTACTTACCTTATCAGTGGTGTGGTTTCAGAGTGTTATACTTACAAAATGTGCAAGATTTGCTTAATGAGTCCATGTTCATTCTAAAAGGAGCATAGAAGGAGCATAACTGTTAGAACAGTGGAAATACATTTGTGGGAAATATATTATATGGTCATAAAGAATATCAAAGATTTAATGATATTCTTGAGCAAAGGGGGTTGCATATAAATTGTTTCATTGTCAATTGACTTTTTTTAAACACTTAGTTTTTTTATAAATAATTATTCTAGGGAATATTTGAAGGCAAGGAGTAGCCTCTTACTGGCATGGAAGAAATAAGGGTTTGAACTGTTGTATTTCGGTATTATTTTGAGGCAGTGTATTATAGAAGTTAGGTAAGCAAGATTTGGCATCAGAACACTTGTCTTGAGCCCCACTTCTATCATCACTGACTATGCAACAGGAGCAAATTACTTGATTTCATTTCACCTCAGTTTCATCACTTGTAAAATGGGGGGTAATAACAGTACCAGCCTCAGAGTGTTGATGTAACTATTAAATAGAATTATCCATTGAAGGTGCTTATCAGAGTATCTCTTATATTGCAAACATAAAATATTATTTTTCTTGTTATTTTCCCTAACCATCCATGAGTACACATTTCTCAAAGATGAACAGTGAGTATCTTGGAAAGATCTCAGGAAAGATGCTGCTACCAAATTTCCTTTTCCCAAGCCTTTTCATAGCTTACTAACAATTTTCAAGTAGGTAAAGACTATGGGGTCGTTTGGTTGCTGACAGAAGATCAATTTTTCTTACTCTCTCTGGCCTGTGGTGTTTTGCTTTGGCTGGCAACTGGAATTCAAAGAATGCCTGGAGGTGTTGCATTTTCTGGGAAAATGCTAGAGCCCTGTAGTGTTAATGTTGACTGTAGCTCCACAATGAGGTTTTTAACTTCTGTGCCATGCTCTTTAATGAATATTGCCAAGGGCTGCCAACTTCCTTTTTCTTTTTTCCTCACATTTCTTAGTCTCTGAACGTATTGCCAAATCTGATAGACAGAGATATCACAATGTCACTCAGGGTGCTGAAATAGTCTACTCTATGGTGATTGTCATTGGCAAAGGGGTGATGCTATATCTAAGCAACAGACTCAAAATGTATTTACCGATTATGTCTTAGACAAATGCTCCTTTTTGTTAGTTTTAAGGTTGGTTATTTGTTAATTTAACAGTGTAATTTACCATAAACAATATGGGAATACATAATTAAAGCACCCTTGGAAATTAAGTTTAAAATTCTAAGAAATAATATTTATAGAAATATATAGCATCTCAGGACTTCAATTTTTTTTCACACATTTATAGGTGTTTTTTGATGTTTGTGAAATAAATAAGTTCTTTTAAAAATTTGTTCTGACAGAGTCACCTTCTATCATAAACAATTAGTATCAGCACAGGCTGAAGGAATCAAAGAGCACCGGAATATTAACACACAGCACAGTAGACAGAGACATGAAAACGAGTCAGGGACTATTAAGGGGGATAAGAATAGTATTTTTTTCTCATACCTTTTTCTACTCAAAATACACAGAAATGGAAAAAAAAAAACACACACACACACAACCAAACAAAGAAATAAGCAAAAGACAGTCATGCTTAGCTCTTTGCTGTTATAGTCAAAAATAGACCACACATTTATAGCTACATACCAAAGAAGCCTGGCCAGTTCAGTGACAATTCTGGAAATAATCAAATATAAAAGATAGTGGTGGGGATAGAAAGGATTAAAAATTCTTAAAGTTTAAAATTTTATGCTTATTTATTGGGTCTTGAGGTACATTCCTGTATAGTGGAGAAAGATGCCTCCAGCAAGTTATGGCTCACCAGTTACAGGCCCAGGTCATCAAACATTGTAGTACTCTTTCCACCTATTTCTTCTTCTTCTTCTTCTTCTTCTTCTTCTTCTTCTTCTTCTTCTTCTTCTTCTCCTTCTCCTTCTCCTTCTCCTTCTTCTCCTTCTTCTTCTCCTTCTTCTTCTTCTTTTCTTTTCTTCTTCTTCCTCCTCTTCCTCTTCCTCTTCCTCTTCCTTTCTTTCTTTCTTCTTTCTTCTCCTTCTTCTTTCTTCTTCTCCTTCTCCTTCTTCTTCTCCTTCTCCTTCTTCTTCTCCTTCTTCTTCTTCTTTCTTCTTCTTCTCCTCCTCCTCCTTCTTCTTCTTCTCCTTCTCCTCCTTCTCCTTCTCCTCCTTCTCCTTCTTCTTCTTCTTCTCCTTCTTCTTCTCCTTCTCCTCCTTCTCCTTCTCCTCCTTCTCCTTCTTCTTCTTCTTCTTTTTTTAATGTTTCAAGTTTTTATTTAAATTCTAGTTAGTTAACATATAGTGTAATATTAGTTACTGTCAGGAGTAGAATTTAGTGATTCATTCTTCCTGCCTAATTCTAAAGTCAGTCACAGAAGGGCAAATGTTGCATGACTCCATTTACATGAGATGTCTAAAATAGTCAAACTTCCAGAAAGAGAAAAGAAAGCTAGTTGCCCGAGGCCAGGGGAGAGGAAAATGGAGAGCTGCTGTTCAGTGGATATAGTTTCTATTATGCAAGTCGCATTAAGTTCTACAGATCTACTGCATAATGTTGTGCCTAGAGTTAACCACAACACTATATTGCACACTTAAAAACGTGTTAAGAAAAAAAAAATGGTTAAGCGAGTATGTCTTATGTTGTGTTCTGAGATTTTTATATGATTCATTTTATTTACTTTTAAAGAAGAGTTTCTGAAATTTACTCTCCCCCCCAAAATGTAAATACTTTGCATTTATTTGTATTTCCCACCCTCCTCAGTTGCACGTCGTGAGTTTCATTATGTTGGTTGATGACTGATATGCACTTCCTAACACTGTCCTAGTCTTAAATTACTCCCTTCAGAATTTTCAAGTATTTTATTTATGGCATACGGAGTTGCTGTGAATAAAAAGACACTCCACAGAGTATAACATATATGTGCTGTAGATACAGAGAGTGAAGAACTGGCTGGCCTCTAGGGCAAGGCCTATTAGGGTAGAAAGAATTAGCTATGTATCTCAGAGTTTTATTCTCACCATGCACGTGCAAAAACTCAATCAAGCTTCTTAACTTGACTCAACAGGTGAAAAGTGGTTGTATTTACCTAAATCTTAACATAAAAGAATGATGAATAAACTATATGATCAATTTACTAACTTTTTACTACATCATTTCTTTAGAGTTACTGACGTTCTTCTGCCCTCTACCCATTTCTAAAATTGCAAAGCCTAAAAAAAAATGGAATAAAGAATCAGAAGTTTTTCTTGGTAAACATATCTGAACAAAAGGAGGTGAGATTATTACGGGTACAATGAGCCATTTGTATCTTATACTAGAGATCATCTCCCAGGGGTAAAGAGTGCTCATAGTACTAGCATCCCTCAAAACTAGACACGGAATAAATGGAAGAAATATTATCTAACTATTGCTCTCTCATCACTGTTTTCAACTTATTCCAGATGGCAATTCTTGCTATGGTAGTCTATTACGCTTTTGATATATTAATACAGTTGGTTACATTACAACTGCTTTCACTTTTAACTGCCACTGAAATTTAAGAACATGCTTTCCTTTTTGATAAGGTAGATTGCCTGTCCTTGTTTTCCTATTTTAGCAAGAAGGGCTTATTATTTTTTATTGTTCAAGTTTTTGAGGCATTGTCCCATAGCCTAAATTTTTTATGCATTATTTATGAATGCTTAGGAAATAATAAGACAAACTACAACAAACATTTAAGTCAATTATGAAAAACGTCTATAAAATCTCAAAGGAAAAAAAGGCGAGCAAAAAATACAAAATACTTAAAAACTCACCAGAGTAAAACAAACAAATAAAATATCAACACTGTAAGAAGAAATAATCATGTTTTCTCATTAGGACATAAATAATGTGGGGACAGCCTAATATTCATAATATGAATGTGTATGACTTTCATGTAGTTTTTCAGGATTTTGTAAATTATTACTTCAAAAAAGTTCGGGTTAAAGCACCTAATATTTTATACTTTTTTTAATTATAGAATTACCAAAATAAAAGTCAAAAATCACTAGCTGACTTTTTTCATATTATTTGTGACAAGTAGAAATTATCAATGAAAATCTGTATTTTCACAATTACTTTTTGCAAATCAAGTGAAATTTTATTAAAAATATACTTTCTAGGGGCACCTGGGTGGTACAGTGGATTGAGCATGGTATTCTTGGATTTGGTTCAGGTCCTGATCTCATGGTCCCAAGATCAGCCCTGTGTCCGGCTCCCAGCTGAGCGTGAAGTCTGCTTAAGACTCCCTCTCTCTTCCTCTGCTCCTCCCCCCAGCGCTCGCTTGTGTGCTCTCTGTCTCTAAAATAAATAAATCTTTAACAAATATATACTTTCTATATGAATCCATTTAAATCATAGATATCACCATATATAAATGTTAACAGTTCTTTAGTATTAAAAAAAATAACAGTATAGGGACTTTAGAGATGATTTAGATCATGAGGTGGGGGTTAGAATAAAGATGACAGATTTCAGTCTTATTAGAGATAAAAACATAGTAAGAAAGAAAACTGAAAAATACTCATGCTGTTACATTTCTTCACTGAATATCTGCTTTTTTTTTTTATTCTTATGTTAATCCCCATACATTACATCATTTGTTTTAGATGAAGTGTTCCATGATTCATTGTTTGTGCATAACACCCAGTGCTCCATGCAGAATATGCCCTCCTCAATACCCACCACCAGGCTA
>NC_138377.1:48585815-48596615 GCF_054177405.1 Leptonychotes weddellii
TTTCTGTTCAGAGAGTTGTTGCTATTCTTTTCTTCGATCTCCTGTTGAGTTTGTAGGTGATCAGAATGGTTTGATCCCTATCCAGCTGAATTCCTGAGAGGAGACGAAATCCAGGTCTCCTACTCCTCCGCCATCTTGCTCCGCCCCCCTATCTGCTTTTTTAAACTAGACAAAATTGCTACATGCATTTCATGTCTCAGTGTGGGTAATATTTTCTTTTGAATAGTCATATAAAAACAAGAAATTTGGCAGAAGCTATATCATTTCTTTCAAATACAGTTATCCTGGATTTTCACATCTTAATCTGTATAAATCAATATGTAATAAGCTTAATGGCAATAAATGAGCAAGATTGGGGCTTCTCACAATTTAGGTTCTTTCAATAGAGACTTTAACAATTGCTAGCAGACACTGGAAACGAAGTGGAGTTGAGGACAAAGGATTTGTGGGAGTGATAAGCCAGGAAAAAAATCTTCGCCAAATAGTTTCTTTAAGCCTCAATGGGTAACACTGCTAAATAGTTTATAAAATATATTCTAGCAAATTAGAGTGCCTTGAAAAATAAGATACTGATTCACAAATTCTATATACATTTCTATTTCAGAACCTAAAGACAACAGCTTCACTAGCAAAAATTTTCCAAGACAATTCAATAAATTCACTGTTTGTTGTATAAAAAAATAGGTGCTTCTTCAAGTTTCACCTCCCTGGGGTAAAATGGGTGTGAGGACAGGTAGATGCCTGATACAACTACTCTTCAGCAGAGCAGACTATTTCTGTCTATGAACTTTACCTGCTAGTGCACATCTTGGGCTTTGGCCTGGCTGGACAGACAAATTGATCTAGGGCTGATTGAACTACCTAAGGGAGAACGGGGGCGGGGGGGACTAAAGATAGGAACCATACCTCATCTCTTCTCTTCTATCAGAGAACCATGTACATCATGGTTTACTTGTCAAGTAGCTATAATCCTAACTTACAACAGCACTTAGTTCTGTGCCTTGTTCAGAATAAATGCTCAATATTTATTGAGTGGGAACTAATCAACTTCTTTCCCTGTGCTTGTCTTTTTTGGCTCACCTGAACATATGCACATTTTTAGAAAAGATTTTTTATTTATTTGACAGAGAGAAAGAGAGCACAAGCAGAAGGATCAGCAGGCAAAAGGAGAGGGAGAAGCAGGCTCCCTACAGAGCAGGGAGCCCGAACCGGAGTGCTCCATCCCAGGACCCTGGGATCATGACCTGGGCTGAAGGAAGATGCTTAACCAACTGAGCCACGAGGCTCACAACATATGCACATTTATATGCACTTACGCATACAACCTTTTCTCAGCTCGTGTACATTTGCCTCTATTGACCATTTTACTAACAAAGGATAAAAAAAAGCTCTCCTTAAAAATGTCTACTTTAATCTTTATTAATCACAGCTTATATACACTAGAAAATTGTAGTACTTATATGTGGAAGATGTTATTTAGTCACCAGAAAGCATGTATTTCTTGTTTGAGTTACAGAACACTTACAGCACCTCTGCAGCCTCCTGCGTGCCCCAGCATCATCAGCACAATGCAGAATGCGTAATGCAATGTTCCTACCAGGTAAATAATTGCTTAAATGAGTGATAGAGAACTGAATTAATATAATTTTAACAGTGAGATATATACACACATAAAACAGCAGGAGGGTCAAATTAACCACAACAAAATCAACATTAATAACAGGAGGTAAAAATTCCTGCATTCCTAGTATATGTGTAGTATTTTACACATAATATTTTAGCTATTTCTAGTAGTTTGAAAAAGTCGGTATTATCACTCCCATTTAACATATAAAGAATTTGACGTTGAATGAGTTAACATGTTCAGCGTCATTGAACAAATAGCAGAAATCTTTCTATCTTTTCATACCCACTCCTCAACTGCAGAGCCCTCATAGAAATATTGACCTGGATTTTCCTTGAAGCTTTCATCAGTGGAGACTTCACCTTTCTGACTTATATATTAAGGGCTTAGATGCCTTCAATACTCTTCCTTCTCAATTCTCCTTTACCTCACCTGCTTAGCATAGAAGAAAAAAAAATCATTTTCAAACTTCTCTTAATTTTCCCTCCATTCACTTCTTATATGACATTCCCAAAAGATACTAGTGCTATAAATCTTTAAATCCATTAAACTGGTTAGAAAATATGTTCAAAATTGTGATAAAAGTTCCAACTAAATCTTCATCTCTTTCTTCTAGTATCAGCATTTATATAAAATTAAAAAGGCATTATTCACTTTTAATTTTTTTTATTTTTTTAAAAGATTATTTTTAGAAAGAGCGAGAGAGAGTTGGGGGAGGGGCAGAGGGAGAGAATCTTCAAGCAGACTCTCTGCTGAGCGCTGAGCCCAAAGTGAGGCTTGGATCTCATGACCCATGAGATCATGACCCGAGCTGAAACCAAGAATCAGAGGCTTAAAAAACTGAGCCACCCAGGTGTCCCTAGTTTTTTGTTTTTGTTTTTTTTTTATTCATTTAGTTGTGCTGCCTCATATTATTATTGTTGTTTTTAAATTTTATTACAAAAGCTAAATGTTTCAGTCACCCTAGAAATTAAATAGATATTTGTGGGTTTGCCTTAGAATCTTTTTACTGATAACAACAGTGGACTAACTTATTTCCTGAGCAATGGCAAAAGTAAGAGTGTTAACTATGAATATTAAGAGTAAAATTTTCATGCACACACCATCATCACATCAAGGTAATAACATACCTATCATATCTTCAAACCCATCAAATTGTATACATTAAAAGGTTCAGTTTTTAAAAATTATTTTATATCTGTTATAGTAAAGCTGTTAAAATAACATTTTTCAAGACATAGAACATATATTCAGATAAGGGGGACATGAAAATTCTGTCCTAAAGAACAGAAACAGACAAAAACAAATTAAAAAGCATGAGAGAAAATAAAGAAAAGCTACAAACAGGTCTTTTTACTATGTTCTCAAAAGAAAACAAATTAGTGTTAAAGCTTGAACATTAGCTAAAGGATATACTCTCTAACTGCACCATAAATTTTTAGAGAGATTTTATTTATGTTTAAAAGATTTAGTAGTTGATGGCATGAAGGCTTTTATTTCCCATATTATGGCAGACTAGTTTATTCAGACAAACCAGCCTGCTAAAAACAAATAAAAATGCTCAAAGCAAAGTTAAGTTGCTTCTCTCTGGAGAAATAAAACTTCATCCTAGAACTCAAAGTAGTCTAATAATTTTTTTTTCAAGGAAAACTTGAAGCTTAGAATAAAAAAATAACAAAGCACCATGAGAAAAAAAATAGTGTTTGAAAACAGACAGTAAACATAGACCTACCAAGACTTATGTATCAGAATTATCACACACACACACACACACACACACACACAAAATAAACAGCTCAGCTTACTTTGTTCAAATATTTTTAAAAATATTCAAAACATCTACCGAAAGACACTAAACGCAGTGACCTAACTGATTTTGGGGTAAAAAAATGAATAGAAATTGAATAAATTAAGCATTGAGTAATCTAAAATAAAAATTGAGTGAATAGGTTTATAAGCTAATTAAATTAGTTAATGATACAACAAAGAAATTGGAAAATAGGACTGCAAAATTATCCAGAATAGAGCATATAGTTACCACCAGAAATATTTCAGAAAAGTTTCGCAAGCTGGTGAGTAGGGTGAGAAAGCCTAAAGTGAAAAGAGAGCAGCAAGAATAGGTCCACAGGCAATACTGAATAGTTAATGGGTGAGAACTTTCCAGAATTTAAGGACAAAAGCCACAGATTCAAGAAGCCCAATGAATCCCAAGCCAGATAAATAGAAGAAATATATTTTAAGTATGACATAGTGAAACTGAACAATGAAAAAGTCAAAGAGAAAATCTTAAAAACATTCTGAGGGGGAAAAAAAAGTATTCTTCAAAGGAGTGATAGTAAGATTGATAGTTCACTTCCAAATAGCAACAATGGAAGCCAGGGTACTGGGGAAGAAAAGTTTCTACCTAGAAATCCACACTCCCAAAGATATTTTCAGAGCTTCACAGAGCTTGCCATTTTTTTTTTATTTTACATTTTTTTAAATTTTATTATGTTATGTTAATCACCATATATTACATCATTAGTGTTTGATGTAGTGTTCCATGATTCATTGTTTGCGTATAACACCCAGTGCCATTATTAAAGGTAATTTGAAAGGATATCCTTCAAGCAGAAGGAAAGTGATCTCAGAAGAAACACCTGTGATATAAGAAGAATTGGAGCAAAAGTGAATTGGTAACTCTAGAATAAATCTCAGCAAATGTCAAGTGTATTAAACAATGATGAGTATTCTGCAGTTAAAACAATGAAATAGAATTATAATACATGGCACTATTTCAAAAAAATCAGTTAAGAGTACAGTAAGTGGTATTAAAGTTTTCTTTCTGTTACTGAGAAATAATGGGCTCCAAGTATTGCCAATCATTAGGTTTTGATCAATTATGTAGTACATATGTAGTCATCTTCATATAGTTGTTAATTTTTGTAATATGTAAATATATTTTCTATTTTTAAAATTATATTAAATGCCTTCTTGGGGCACCTGGGTGTCTCAATCGGTCAAGCATCTGCCTTCAGCTCAGGTCATGATCCCAGGGTCCTGTGTTGGGCTCCCTGCTCAGCGGGGAGCCTGCTTCTCCCTCTCCCTCTTCCCCTACCCCCCCCCATTCTCTCTCTCTCAAATAAGTAAATAAATAAAATCTTTAAAGTAAATAAATAAATAAATAAATAAATAAAATGCCTTCTTTCTTCCCCCCACACAAATATTGCTAATAAGTTCTGGAGAACCTAAAAATGTGTTGCTAAATTCAAGTAGCTAAATTCTCTTATATAGGAATATTTAATTCTCAATAGTAAAGATATAGAAGAAATATTTCCTTGTTTGTATGACATACATTTTCCTCAAAATAAAATCTTATGCATAGAGTAAGAGGTACATTTGAATAATGATTAGACATTCTAAAATGTGATCTGTAACTATAGTTTTTACTCTCCTACTATTGTTAGTGAGAAATTATGGATAAGCCTATATGCATTATAAACAAAGCCTTAGAAGTAATATTAATGCATACAAATTTTTCAGAATATTTGAAAGGAATATTTTTCTCTATATAATATTTTAATAGCTTTTAAACATATAGTACTTACTCATCTCTATTCCTTTTATCATAAGCTAAAACAATGAATTTGCTCACAATGGCCTATATCATTATAAATAATGTTGGATTTACCATTCAGTTAATAAAAATACAAAGGGGAAAATGTTTCTTTTTAAAATTAAGACTGGTAATAGCGTCTGCCTTCTTTTTTTTTTTTTCTAAAGATTTTATTTATTTATCTGAGACAGAGAGAATGAGAGAGACAGAGAGCACATGAGAGGGGGGAGGGTCAGAGGGAGAAGCAGGCTCCCCGCGGAGCAGGGAGCCCGATGCGGGACTCGATCCCGGGACTCCAGGACCATGACCCGAGCCGAAGGCAGTCGCTTAACCAACTGAGCCACCCAGGCGCCCAATACCGTCTGCCTTCTAATGTTGGTACATAATTCATATTCATAGAAAAAGAATTGTTCTGTTGCTTTCTTTCACTTACAGTCATTTGTGGAATAGAAAAAAAAAATGGGTGAGATCTTGAATAGATGACTATCCTTTAGGGGAAAATGTGCATGAGTTTTGTCTATTCTCAGGGAGGCTAAGGACTCCTCTGTGGGACAGAGTTCCTGCAAAAGCCATTGTAGGCAAAAGATTGAGCCTACAGAGAGGCTGAAAAATGCTCCATAGGAAAATCAAATGGCTCAGCTTTAGTATTTAAATTACCTTTGACCTGCAATTCCATCAGTGAAACCGAAGAAGTGAAATAAAGCCAATTAAGTATTTAAAGTCAGGCTGGCATTAAATTTCTATTCACACTACATTTTTTTTTTTACTAAATATTAAGCATATTATTTAATTTAATTGGCCCTCAGCTTATCTATCTGTAAAAAGCTTGTTCATTATAACATACATTCTTATAGAAACACTAAATAAAATAATGTATGTTGAAAAGTGCTTCACAAATTTAGTGCTTGATAGATATTAATTTGTTCCCACCCCTTACCTGGGTGCTAATAGAGTTAAAAATTAAATTCTATGTGAACTTGAATGATTGCCTGAGTAAGTCAGGGCTGTGAGTCCCTTGGCAGTCTCTGCTGTAACCCATGTTGGCTCTTGCCACATGTGCCTCCTGATTTCACTGAAGCTCCGTGAACTTGGTATGCACAGTTGGCACAGTAACTGCTATCTATTAATTAAGAATTTATTAAGTGACAGCTCTGTGTTCAGCATTACTATGTGTTATGTGAAGAATGCGAAATAAACACAGTCATCATTGCCTATCCCTCAAGGTGCTCAGATACAAACGGCAGAGGCTCGGGGCGCCTGGGTGGCTCAGTCGGTTAAGCGGCTGCCTTCGGCTCAGGTCATGATGCCAGGGTCCTGGGATCGAGCCCCGCATCGGGCTCCCCGCTCAGTGGGGAGTCTGCTTCTCCCTCTCTCACTCCTCCTGCTTGTGTTCCCTCTCTCGCTGTGTGTGTCTCTTTGTCAATTAAATAAAATCTTAAAAAAAAAAAAAAAAAACAAACGGCAGAGGCTCAGGAAATATTTGAATAACAGAACGAATTGGAATCTGGTTATAAAAGCAGTGATATCCTCTGCTTCATAGTTCCACCACTTGGCTAAAGTTATTAAACTGAAAAATTTAAAACTGTGAACGTATAAAGTTTGAAGGAAAACCTGACATTTTTTCATTTTGCCAGTCACCCATATACATCTTTTCAGAATATTTTCTAAGATAATCTTTTCAAAAACAATTGTATAGAGTCTAATTTTTAATGAGGTTTTCCACTGATTTCCAATAGGTACAGATGAATAAATTCTTTACAAAATAAAAGGGTTGAGAATATCAAGATTCATGAAGGTGGCTGCTCATCAGGTCTGAGATTCTAGGATAGCTTTTGCTCTTCTGTTAATCATTGTTCAGTTTTACAAAAACTATCAAAAGCAGAACAGATCAGTTTGTGGATAAGTCTGGCAGATAGAAGTTAAGCATAAGCAATATGTTTTTTTTTCTAGTACAAAATAAAATTCGTTATTTTAATCATAGGCTGTTAGATGGGACCATAAAATTCTAATATTATTTTCTTAGATTCTTTATAATTTATAACTATAAACTTAATCCAATACTGTATTTCTCTAAATAATTTTAGTAATACACTTTCATAAAAATAATATTAATGTGATCTTAGTTCTACTTAAAAATGTTACATCTATATTAACTCTCAGATATCGTGCATGATCCTGCCAACAAGGAACTTAGAGTTTTCTAGGAAGGATAGACACATGCAGTGATGTAAATATTTTTAAGTTATAGTAGTATTAGAGAAGTGAGAGATTATTTTTATGTAGGGATTGAAGGGATTATAGAACAGTGTCAGTGAAAGCAGAACAGTAGGGGTAATTACTGTGCTGGGTTTTGAAATAGAGCAGTGGTTTACCAGCACTTCATAGGCTGGTCGTGGAATGTGCCAGGCACATGGCACTATGTATACAAAGACATGGATGGATTAAATAGCATGGTATGTGTATTGGGAACTAAATAGTATTTTTTTTTTTTTTGGAACAGTAGGTGTAAATGGACATATAAATGAATAGAACATAGAATAGGTGATGTAGACAGGAATTTGATCGTAAAAGGCCTTGTTATATTTCCATCTATACTAAGGACTTCTGCCTTAATTTCCTAAATCAATGGTTCACATATTTCTAAGTGCATAATATCTTGAACTTTCTTTTAAAAATGCAGATTCCTGAGAGCTCTGCTACCATCAACTTTTCTCCCCCATTTGATTCATTTTGTTTGATAGAGGATCCAGAGTTTGCATTTTTAAGGTTTGCACTGGGAGAAACTGTTTTAAGCACCGAAAACCACTTGAAAGCTGCTATGTAGGGAACTGGTATTATCATATTTCTAGTTTTTAGGTATAATTTGAGAACACTGAGACCAGGCTAGACTAGTTAGGAAGTTATTGGAAAAGTACAGGTGAGAAATGATGAAGCTTTGCAATATATTAGTGATTTATGTCAAAGGCAGCAATGCAGTGTATTTGGAAATGATAATCAGTTTAATAAATGGTTATCAGTAAGTAAAAAAGATCTCTTATTTCTTATTTCTCACATACAGAAAATTTCTATCTCACATCAAATGCAAAAATTCCAATTGTATTGAAAACCTAAATAGAACAATAAAGCTTTGAGCAAATAACTTTGTAACTTTGGCTTCACAGATTTTTAATACTGTACAAAAAGCTTTGAAAAATGGTAAAATGGACTATACTATATTAATATATTTTGTTCACTCAAGACATCATTAAGAGAGTGAAAGGGCAACCCCCAAAGTCAGAGAAGCTATTCTTAATACATATATCCAGAATATATAAAGAATTCTTTAAAAAAAATATAAGAAAAGGAAAGAAAATTCAATTGGAAAAGGCTCAATTTTGAAAAGTGGATATACAAATTACCAATTAACATATGAAAAGCTGCTCATAACATAAAACATCAGGGGAATGCAAATGAAAACTGTAATGTGATACCACTCTATGTCTACTAGAATAGCGAAAATTAAAAATGATTTAAAAAATCAAGTGTGGAGAAGAATTTTGAATCATCAGAACTCATATATAGCTTAGAGGAATGCAAATTACATCTCCTTTGGAAAATTACTTTGTTCCATCTTCTAATCTGAATAAGTGAGTACTCTATTAATTCTATCTCTGTTTATACACCCAACACAAATATAGACACAGGTTCAACAATAGACTCTATAGTATTCACAGAAGCACTATTCATAAGAGTCACAAACTGGAAACAATCCAGATTTTCAGCCACAGTTGACTTACACATTCCACTTGCCTACTGCTACAGACAAAACCGATCCAAATTCGGTATATTAAAATAACAAACATTATGATCACAGGTACTATATAAATCAAGACGTGGAATAAGGTACAATCGGGATGGATTTTCTCTGTTCTAGGATATCTAAGGCCTTGGCTGGAAAGACTGCACTGGCTGGGGATGACTTCGGTGGCTAGAAACCATAAGCTTCTGAAGGCTTCTTCAATTACATGTGTGATGGCTGAATAGGAAGCTTAGAAAAGGGTTCTCAGCTAGAATATATGCACATATTACACTTCTCAGCATTTCTGCTTCATTCTAAGAAGGGAGAGTCCCCAGAACTGTTTGAAGAGGTAGCATTTCAAGAAACAAAGATAAAAGCTGTAATATTTCTTCTACCTAGCCTTGGAAGTCCCAAATCACACCCTATCCTTAAATTACATTGTATTGATTACAAGCGACTCATTAAGGTCACCATGATTCAAGGTGAGGAGAATTAGACTCTGTCCCTTGGAAGTGGCAAGGTCACTTTGCAGAATATCACGTGGGCTGGGAGATATTGCTGGGGCCATTTTTACAGACACAATCTCCAACAAAATACATTGATGAGATTAACAAATTCACCCATCAGTATACATGAATCTTTCAAACATTATGCTGAATTAATGAGGCCAGACACAAAAAAATACATGTTGAATAAATCCATTTGTACAGAAAATATTAAAATAGGCAACACCAATTTATGCTTTTATAGGTCAGGATGGTGGTTACACACTGGGATAGTGACTAAAAGAGGGAAGCAAAATGGTTTCTGAGGTATTATTTATTTTATGTTTCTTTTTTGAGTGCTAGTTACAAGATTACGTTTAGCATGTGAAAACTCAATTGTTCACTTAGGTATAAGCACTTTTTGCTGTATATATATTGTAATTCAACAAAAAGTAAATTAAAAAGAAAATCCCTTTCAATTTATTTATATTTTGTATATATAGTCTGTCAATATTTTAGGATCATTTCTAAATTTTTTATCATTTTTTTCTTCATTCATTGTTTTGTAGTTTTTCATTCATTCATTATACATCTGCACAAAACCCACAAAGAAGTATGCTACCTCATTACAAATAATACTTGTAAAAATAGTGCTGGTGTAGTTGTTCATTGTTTACTTAGCACAAAAGAACTTATTTCCAAAGATAAAATTAGGCTCACCATTAGGAGCTTCTCTTTGTTAAAAATAAAGTTAAAAGTTACTGAAAAAGACATGAAATTATAATACACAAAGAAATTATCTTATTATGGTATTTATATTTATATACACTTGGAAACAGCCATTTCCCCAAGAAACTTGAAAATTGCCATTTTTTCCTTATACTATTTTCTCAAACCCACATCTATTCCATAACCAAATCCATTTAGTGTTTGCTTTATAACATATCCAGAATTCAACCAATTCTTGCAACCTTCACTGCTACTACTCTGTCTCAACAACCACTATTTCCCACTTAGACTTTTCAATAGTGTCCTGATATGACTCCTGTTTGGCCTTTACCCCCTTGCATTTTAGTTCACCACACAGCAGGCTAAGTGATCTTTTAAGTCTGTCAGATTGTATAGATCATTGTTTGTCCTTTTTTTTAAATTTTATTTTATTATGTTATGTTAATCACCATACATTACATCATTAGTTTTTGATGTAGTGTTCCATGATTCACTGTTTGCATATAACACCCAGTGCTCCATGCAGAACGTGCCCTGTTTAATACCCATCACCAGGCTAACGCATCCCCCCACTCTTCTCCCCTCTAGA
>NC_138377.1:48596715-48629207 GCF_054177405.1 Leptonychotes weddellii
TTCTTCTTCTTCTTCTTCTTCTTCTTCTTCCTCTTCCTCTTCCTCTTCCTCTTCTTCTTTTTAACATACAATGTAGTATTTGTTTCAGAGGTACGGGTCTGTGATTCAACAGTCCTACACAATTCACAACACTCACCATAGCACATACCTTCCCCTATGTCCATCACCCAGCCACCCAATCCCTCCCACCCCCCACCACTCCAGCAACTGTTTCTCTTATGCAACCAATCCTCCCATGGCTTTGATCTCAAGAGTAAAAGTTAAAATTCCTGCCAAGACCTCCAATGGCCCTGTAATGCTTCAGCTCCTGTTCTTCCAACTTGCTCATTTTGCTTTAGCTACCCAGCTTTCCTACTTTTATCAAAAATCTCAGGCAAGCTCTCAGCTTGTGTCTTTGAACTTACTTTTTCTCTGCCTAAATTTCTTTTTCCCCAGATGTTTGAATGACCTATTCTTTCACTTCCTTCTTCTTCTTCTTTTTTTTTTTTAAGATGTATTTATTTATTTGAGAGAGAGCAGAGGAAAGACAGAGGGAAAGGGAGAAAGGCAGACTCCCCACTGAGTGCAGAGCTCCACCCGGCTGGATCCCAGGACCCTGAGATCATGACCTGAGCTGAAACCAAGAGTCGGATACTCAAGGGACTGAGCCACCCAGGTACCCCTTTCACTTCCTTCTTGGTGTTCAAATTTCACCTTTTTGTGAAGCCCTTTCCTGATCATTCTATTTAACATTTCAACCCTTTCCCTGTCCCCATCATTCCCATCTTATTTAACCCTTTCCAGTTTATTTTTGTCTAAAGCTCTGATCAACTTTATATATTTACTGTTTTACATTGTTTCATTATTCTATGTCTCCACTAACCCACTTTCAACCTTAATAGAGTGAGTCCTGACTCTGTTAGGACTGGACAGTGTGTGTGTGTGTGTGTGTGTGTGTGTGTGTGTCTCCTAGAGCTTTCACCCTTTCTGCTTCCTCTTTCTGAAACAACTTTTTCTATTGCTCTTTGCTTCTTTTTCAACTTTCATGTTAAGCTTAAATGTTGTTCCTCAGGGAATCTTTGTCTTGTTATTCTATCAAAAGTAGTCAGACCTTTCACCTATTATTCTCAATCCTATATCCCTGTTTATTTCTTTCATAAATCTTTAGCATTATGTAGTTATCTTGTTCATTTAATTACTGATTTGTCTTCCTACCTAGAATATGATCTCAATGAGAGAAGACCTCATTAAAGAATTAATGTGTGGGGGTGCCTGGGTGGCTCAGTCGTTAAGTGTCTGCCTTTGGCTCAGGTCATGATCCCAGGGTCCTGGGATTGAGCCCCGCATCGGGCTCCCTGCTCCGCGGGAAGTCTGCTTCTCCCTCTCCCACTCCCTCTGCTTGTGCTCCCTCTCTCGCTGTGTCTCTCTCTGTCAAATAAATAAATAAAATCTTAAAAAAAAAGAAGAATTAATGTGTGAATAGACTAAGTAGATTTTACCTGACACAGACCTTTATTTTTTTCTATCTTTATCTTATAGATAAAGCTTATACTTGCCTTTTGAGTTCACTTTTATTGCTTCAGTAAAGATAGCTGAAACAGTTTAGTAATATTTTTATTTGCCAACATATGAAACTTTCTTTTTCATTTCTACTTTTTGGAGTACTCCTTTTTTTTCTTTTTCAAGGTACCATGTTTCTTTCATTAAAAACAAAAAACAAAAAACAAAAAAACAGACGCTTCCTTCATCTATAGGTCCAGGGATGAGCCTGATAAATCCAGTGGTAATCCCTAAGCCAATTAACTACAAAAATCTCTTTGGCTCTAGGATTGGCATATGGCTGACATTGAGACAAAGTAATAAAATAGAGGTTACTGGGGGCTAAAGATAAAGAAGTTTTCTATTTTGTAAAATAAACTACCAGAAGTTTTTTCTTTTCTCATTCTGCTGATTTTTGTGTTATGTGATTGTGAAGCTTTGACATTCCATAGTTATTTTGTTCTTATAAGAGAGACCAATTTAGGGATGCAGACAGATGAATTCATAGGAAAATTTCGAAGACATAGACTAGGTCTAGTGGATTTAGCTGGATTGGATTAGATGTACCTCTGGACTTCTAGTTATGTGAGCAAATAAACTTGCTTATTTTATCCATTAGAGCTGGCTCTCCTATACTTGCAGCCAAAACTAGACTAACCAAAATTCAGAGTTTTGATTTTCATATTTATTTTTATGCCACTTTCTACTATTGGACTCAATTGGAAGATTCTGAATATCATGCATTTCTTTGGACATATATTGATTTGCACATCACTGTAGTGACTTGAAAAGGCATTTCATGACAGAGAGCTCATGACTATTACCTTCATATTTCTTTGAATACAGATAATTTTTTTTGGCAAACTTGCAAACATGAGACCCTAGTTCCTGCCATTATTATGGTTATTGATTAGTTTAGTGTCTTCCAACAACTAAAATCAATTATAAGTCAAAGGTAATGCTATTTTGTTCTTCTTTCCACACTGTATACTGATGGGAGTTTCTTTTAGGTAGTAAGAGACCAATTTCAGAGTTTGTTTCTTTCAAAGCTGTAGAATCTTTCATCAGTAAATATTGATTCATTTTCAGTCAGGTTGGAAATGTTTTACAGAGTAAATCTCAGTACAACTAACCAGTCTTACAAGTCAGTGATATCTAAACTTTCCTGACAGTATACTATGCTTCCAGATGAGTTGAAATTGTTCTCTCATATTATCCTTTGTATTCTACCTTATTTTTGTAAGCCTATAAAGCAGTAACTTCCCCTTTTGCAATAAAGAAGTCAATAAACAAAAGCATATAATAATTTTTGCCATAATTTCATGACAGCTTCAAATTATTGCATGAAGGGCATGTAAAACATTCAAATATGTGGTATAATATTTTCCTTTTTGTTATTTTCCTTCTGCTTTAGAGTCTCTATAAAAATCCTATACAACTAGCTCTTAGGTAACATAGAGATAAAAATGTATTTGAAAGTACTGTGATTATTATTTTATTTATGGAAAACAATATTTTTCCTGGTTATAATCTGAAATATTGAACTCAGCCAAAATCAAATGACTTTTTTAAGAGAATAATTAATATAGGATACTTTCATACTTTAAGACATTATATATGAAAAAGCGAGAAATTTAGATGAATAATATGAATATGTTGTTCAAAAATATAAGGATGTTATTTGATTTGATACCTCTTTTTACTGACTGCTAGAGCAATCATATACTGCAGTCTCTCAGAAGAATTTATTACATTTTCTTCTACAGAATATACTTTTAATTTAATCAAATTGTTGTCTCTTTTTTTAAAATTTTTCCTGTTCCACATTAGTTAGTCACTCTATAAAAATATATGAATTAGGGGCACCTTGGTGGCTCAGTTGGTTAAGCATCCAACTCTTGGATTGGGCTCAGGTCCTGATCTCATGGCTCTTGAGATCAATCCCCGCATGGGGATCTGAGCTCAGTGCAAGTCTGCTTGGATATTCTCTCCCTCTACCTTTCCCCCCCACTTCCATGCTCACTCTCTCTCTCTCCCCCCTCTCTCTCAAATAAATACTTTAAAAAAATATGAGTTATATTATTATGCTTAAAAATATTTTTAAAAAAGTAACCTGCCAACATATATAGTATATCGTTAGTTTTTGTTGGCTAACTAATAGAAAAAAGTAATCTGCTGTTTTACAATAATGCTGACGTGAAAAATATTGCTATGCCCCATTGCTTTACTGCTTAGGCTCATTTTGAGTGCATTAGCATTTCTTTCATTATTGTGCTAATGGGTTTCTATTATACAAATTTAAACTTGGTACATAATCATTAATAGGAAACTTGATGTAGGACAAGTAGGAAAATTATACTTGGTATTTAAAAAAATCTGAAATTTCAAAATTTAGTTTCTTTTTTTCAAAATTTTAGTTTCTATGCTTAAAACTAGAACAAAATAAAAATTGAATCCTATATTCAAAACTAGACCTCCGAATTTCCAAGCCCAGTTGTTTTTAGAGGTAAATTCTTCCAAAAACTTAGGAAGAAATAACAACATCTTACACAAACTCTTCCAAAGAATATATAAAAAAAATTCCCAACTCACTACATAAAATTTCTATAAAAAAAACCTGTCAAAAACATTACAAGATACTCAAATTATAGACAGTATCTTCCATGAATCAAGAGACAAACATTTTAAAGAAGATGTTAGCAGACTTAGTTCAGTCATATACAATAAAAGGAAAATAGCAAAGGAAAGAAACATAAACATGCCAGGAATGAAAGACAATTTTATATTTAAAGATTCATGAATATAAGCCATCACAAAACATAAAAATGAAATATATTATGGTTACCTAGATAAATGCAGAAAAAGAATTTGATAAAAATCAGCACCAGTTTAGGATAAAAATAAATCTTAAATTAGAAATAGAATGGACAGGGGCGCCTGGGTGGCTCAGTTGGTTGGGCGGCTGCCTTCGGCTCAGGTCATGATCCTGGAGTCCCTGGATCGAGTCCCGCATCGGACTCCCTGCTCAGCGGGGAGTCTGCTTCTCCCTCTGATCCTCCCCGTCTCATGCTCTCTGTCTCCCATTCTCTCTCTCAGATAAATTAAAAAAAAAAAAAAAAATCTTTAAAAAAAAAAAAAGAAATAGAATGGACTTTTTAAATCTGAAAATCAGTTTTTACAAAACCCTTACCAGAGCCATCATACTTAATGGTAGAGTACTATAAGCTTTCCTTTTGAAATAGAGAAATGGGACAAGATGCTCACTCTCATTCCTTTTGCTCAACATTATAATGGTAGTTCAAACCAGTACAGTAAGATGAGAAAATAAATAAGAAGCATACAGAATAATAAAGAAAAAGAAATACAACTATCATTATTCACAGAGAACAATAATGTGTACTTAGAACACCAAAAGAATGTATAGACCATCTATGAAAATGTATAAAGAATTTTTACAGCAGCCCTGACTCTATAAAATATATAAAAATAAATTTGTTTTTATATACTGACAAAAGTAGAATGTCTTTCAATTAAAATTGTCAAAAAGCCCAAGACAACATGCAGCATGATGTATCAAAATTTTCAGTGAAAGCTATAAAATCAAATTAAAAAGATTTTAGAAGTTCTAAGTAAATGGTAAAATATACCATATTCATGGATTGGAAGATTAATTTTGTAAAGATGTCATCTCTCTTCGAATTTATCCATGGATTCAAAAGAATCATAACTTTTTTGTGTGTGGTTGTTTCATGGGTATTAACAGGCAAATTATAATATTTATTTGAAAATGTAAAGGAATAAACATTTCTAAGACATTCTTGAAGAAAAACAGCTGAAGCGTTTTGGCTATCAGATATCTGGACTTACTGTAAAGATAAATAAAACGGAGATATCGGCACAAAGATAAACAGAATACAGCATTCAGAGAAAAACACACTCATGCGGTCCCTTGATAATGACAAAAATGACACCGACATACAGTTAGGATATGATGGTCTTTTCAATAAATGGTATAGGATCAAATAAATTTTCATTTAAAAATTAAATTTTAATTCTCCCTCCAAAACATACAGGTTATCATTCATATTAATGAATTGTATCTAAATGTGAATGGTTAGAGAAAACATAGCTTCATGAACTTGGCGTAGACAAAATATTGTCTAAAACAATCACAAAAAACTAAAGGAAAATTATGAATTTGATTAAAGTTAAGAATTTCGTTTTATCAGAAGGCACAATTAACAGCATGCAAAAACATGGGTCAGGGCGAGAAAAAGTGTTTACTATAGATATGTCTAACGATTCTCAAAATACAAATATCTACCATATGTGGAGGATATTGAAGAACTATAAATTAATAAGTGAAAGGCAGACAACCAAACAGAAAAACAAATAAAAAAACCAAGATAAAAGACTTGGTCAGATACTTCATGAAAGAGTTTAAGATTTTTTTTTAAAAATCACTTGAGTGGGAATTTTATTTTTTATTTTTTAAAGATTTTATTTATTTATTTGAGAGAGAGAATGAGATAGAGAGAGCATGAGTGGGGGAGGGTCAGAGGGAGAAGCAGACTCCCCGCTGAGCAGGGAGCCCGATGCGGGACTCGATCCCAGGACCCCAGGATCATGACCTGAGCCGAAGGCAGTCGTTTAACCAACTGAGCCACCCAGGCGCCCTTGAGTGGGAATTTTAAAGAGATAGAAAGGATGAATAAAAATCTGATTCTGGATGAGGAGGAAGAGTGACTCTCAGGAAATGGTGGAAGAATTTTTCTTACATGAGAGGAAGAAGAGGCTTGAATTGTAAGAGGGGGGCAAGGAAGGGGATGATGAAACTCAGATTCTGAGACTGATGTGTAGATGATGTGTAAAAGTTATTGAAGGGCTCCTTCCTCTCTGTAAAGAGGAACATGTCTTCTGATGAAAAGAAGTCAGAATTAGTGAAACATGAAATTTTGAGAAGAGTGGAGATCTCATTGTAGAAAACCAAGAATGAATTGAATAGAGAAACTTAGAAATTTTAGGAAACATTTATGGTCTATTTGAAGTTGACAGTCTTGAATTAATTTGTAAATTGATTCTAGAATCAATTTGCTGTATTTTATGAACCTCTCAGTGGAGTTTTCTCTAATTCTCACCTTCCAATCTGTGTACCCTATTTCCTCTGAAATTTCCCCCATAATTAGCTTTGATTCTGTCATCAAGATTGACTTTGGTTAAAATAAAACACATATATGACTTTAAATGAGTTGTAAAGATATATTATTTTTCTCATACAACAAAATTCCTGGAGGAAAAGACTTAAATTCCTCCAATAGTTCAATAATATTAGTGTCTGTGCAATTTTTTTTTATATCTCTTTTCTGGTCAATAGATGAATTCTTGCAGCCCCAAATATTGTCTCTCCAAGCAAGAAAGAATAGAAAGAACTGCAGAAAGGTTTTCTTGTTATCAAAAGGAAAAAAAAAAAATCTTTCCCAGAAGTGGTCCACCTCCCTCATCTTAATTCATCTACTGGTGATGCTTCCAATTTTAATAGTAAGAAATTGAGACAGAAGTATATTAGGTAACTAATCACAATATTTTCTGTATGTATTGAATGTTTCCCATTTAATAGCAATCTTCTCATTGTCTTAAGCTGTCTTGCCTTTCTGTCACTTTGTCACACCTGTACATATAAGCTTCAAAGCTGGATATTTTAGAAAAATTGAGGAGGTTGTGATTGCAAGTGGCATGTTGACTTGCAATATTTTTAAATATAAAGAAATGACATTGTGCAAGATTTGTTTATGAGAGCTAATAAATGAAGTAAAGTGGAGAAGGTCATTGATGTTTAATTCCTTGGCCTCCTCATCACCAATTGAACAGCACACAGATTACTAGTCAGCATATGAACCTGAACATTTTAAATGGAATTTTACTTTTTTCTTTTTAAAAAGTAATTCTTGCACATTCTAGAAAACTGAAAATATGCAAAAAAGGAAGAACTTGAAATCAAAGAAATTTATTTTTTTAAATATACTTGCTATTTTAGGGACAGTTAATGTAAATGTGAGTTTGTTCTATAACTCTTCAAGCTGCACACAATCTTAGGAAATATACATGCATAAATGCAGGAAAAGATATAAATTTCAGAAGTTTTAAACCAGGAAATTTTATCATGTACTCTTTTTCCATCAGGTTTAATTAAATATCAAAAATAATAATAAACCACGAATGTGTGTATGAAAATCCAACAGAGATCTCACTAGCCTCATAACAACTATTTCTGGCTTTCCTTACATTTTTATATTGAATCTTTTTAAACATGAGGAAGATATATAGAATAATATAACACGCATGTCTATTTTCCCAAACACATCTCCATGCTATTTTTTCAAAAGTAACCACTATCCTCAATTTTGTGCTTATTTCCCCTGCATGTCTTTATAATGTTATTAAATAACTCTCTTTAAAATATTTAGTTGTATTTCATGCTAGTACTATATTACACTGTATCTATCCATCCTAAGCTTCTTGTTATCACTTGTCCAATTGAGATTTATCCGTACTAATACCTAAAAATGAAATTGATTTTTTTTTGTAGTAAAGTATAAAATATTTACTACTTCTCCAATGAAGGAATTGGTTGTGTCTTGTAAACATCAGAAGTGGTCCTGAGATTTTAGACAATGAAATGTGGAGGGAAGTGATGAGTGTCAATGATATGCCTTTGTAATTCATTTTTCTGTTCCATGAAAAGCTTGATAAACCATATAGGGACATATCCATCAATTTATTTCCAAGATGTAAAGATTGAGGAACAGAACAGAAGCTAATCTATCATGTGTGAGAGAATAATAAATCTTGTGGTAACCCGCTGAGATCATTTGTTACCACAGAATAACATAGGTTAAGCTGACAGATGTCATTTAATTTCATTGCTATTGAATATTTTATTTTGTAAATAGACCAAAAATTTTTTTTAAAGATTTCATTTATGAGAGAGAGCGAGAGTGCACGCGAGAAGGAGCATGAGTGGGGGGAGGGGCAGAGAGAGAAGCTGAGCAGGGAATCTGAGAAGGGCTCGATCCCAGGACCCCAGGATCATGACCTGAGCTGAAGGCAGACACTTAACAGACTGAGCCACACAGGCACCCCAATAGACCAAAAATTTTTATCCATTCTTTTGGTTGAATATCATTGACTGAATTGGGTCCCTTCAAAATTCACGTTGAAACCTCAACCCCTACATGACAGTATTTAGAAATAGAGCCTTTAAAGAGGTAATTAAGGTTAAATGAGGTCATGAAGGTTGGACATAACACCAGTTGGGCTGGTGTCTTTCTTTATAGGAGACACAAGGGAAACACACAAAAGGCCATGGGGGACACAGTGGGAAGGCAGCCATCTGCAAGCCACAAAAAGAAGCCTCAGGAGAAACTAAAGCTTGTGACACACTAATATTGGACTTTTAGCCTCTACAGTTGTGAGAAAATTCATTTCTACTATTTAAGGCCCCCAGTCTGTGGTATTTTATATTGTAGCTCCAAAAAACTAATACATTCATGGACAGTAACTTTAAAAATTTTCTAGTATGAGCATTGGTGTAATGAACATACTTGTTCATATCTCTTTAGGTACAAAGAGAGAATGAGAATCTATCACATTGGCTAGAAGTGAAAAAAAAATGGATCAACAGAAGCTATATATTCAACCTAGATTTTGATGAATTGCCTTTATTCTTCGCAGATTATATGATAATGATATGATAATGGTGTTTCACACCATTGCCACTATTGGGACTATGGTTAGCTCTTCACAAGTCTATAGTCACTCGCTGATTTTAGTTAAGCTCATTAAGGGCAGCAGATGTGCCAAATATTGTTGCAATTCTGTTAACACATATGTAACATTTCTGGTAAATATTGTCTCTTTTATGAGAAAGATATTAACACACTATGATTGTCAAACTAAATAAGAGAACACAAGATCACCAGATGGAATTTGAACAACTCTCAGAATAATTGACTATTAAAATGAAGTGAAATCTGAGCATTTTGTACTTTTACTCCAAAAATTGTCTGTGGAAGATATAGAAGGAGATTTATTTTATGTACTTGATAAAAATGTTAACCCTTGATCATCAAGAAAAATATCTTTTCTTCTGAATACTAAATACATCCTTGTTATTCCATTCAAAATATAGCAGTCATTTTAGGGTAAAAGCTAAATAACCTGATCTTACATGGTACACACCAGGAATAGTTTGCTCTTTTTACATGAAAGTTTGCTTTAGAAAGACTGTTGAAAATGTCAATCAAAAACTATGGTTAAAATAAGAAAACAAGAAAAAGTCTTATTTCTAATATTTTTATTCAAAACTTTCAAATAATACAATAATTCCCTGGAATAAATCGGGTAATTGTTCCTACTTTTCTCACCATTGGGCTGGTGTGGTACTTAGTGACCTGAAAGTTAATGCCCCTGAACAGCTGGTTCATTTACATATCGGTGGCTTCCCATTATTTAGGCTGAATGAAAAGACCCAAACCAGTATATCAGGCAAATCTACATTATTTAGGGAATGTGAGGCAGAAAAGTGATTTTCAACACACAGCATATTACAAACATAAATATGTAATTTAAGCTACAGAATGTTTTTAATAATAACATAATTTATAGTAGAGTTTCCATAGTAGAAATAAAGGAAAATCAGAAAAAAATTACATTTGTTTTCTTTTTTTAAGATTTTATTTATTTGACAGAGAGAGACACAGTGAGAGAGGGAACACAAGCAGGGGGAGTGGGACAGGGAGAAGCAGGCTTCCCGTGGAGCAGGGAGCCCGATGTGGGGCTCGATCCCAGGACCCTGGGATCATGACCTGAGCCGAAGGCAAACGCTTAATGACTGAGTGACCCAGGCACCCCCATACATTTGTTTTCTGAAAGTAAAATACTTATATAATCCTGAATGACTAATGAATGCTTTCTAAAATTGGCATAGCTTTAAATAACATAAACCAGAGAATCACCAGTTAACATCTACAGATTGAAAAATAGCAGTGAAGTTCAACTAAGCTGAGTTAATTCAGCACCTGTAAAATCTCAAGTCAAAATTTACCTTCTAGTTTCAAATCTAACAATTATTTATGATTGGTATTAAATCTATGAAATATGAAATAGAAATAGAAATACCACAGGACATCTTTCTATTGCCAGCAGGCATGACTTCATCATATAATAGAAACAAGAATAAAATTGTGGAGGCCTAGGAAAAAGAAATCCATTAAGCAACCCAAGGAGATGCTAATGGAAATGCAAGCCAATTAATCCTAATAAAAACCATGCAATAGCAACTCAACATAAAGTGATATACCCTCTCAATTGACCAAAAAGTGACATGATTCATGGTCTGTAGTTTACTGAAATTCCTTAGGAGTACAAATACAGGAAAAGAGCAAAAGGGGTAAGATAAGAGAAATGTAAAAATGTATGCTCAAACTATGGACTCTGAGAAACAAACTGAGGGTTCTAGAGAGGAAGGGGGGGTGGGGGGATGGGTTAGCCTGGTGATGGGTATTAAAGAGGGCACGTATTGAATGGAGCACTGGGTGTTATATGCAAACAATGAATCATGGAAGACTACATCAAATACTAATGATGTAATGTATGGTGATTAATATAACATAATAAAAAATGTATGCTCAAGTGAGCATTATTTAAATATTATTTTTTTGAGGTTTCAATATTTTATTCAAGTTTTACTTTAAGTGTTGTTAATTACAGCATTTGAAGGGGAGGATCTAATTCCACACAAAATGGAAGACTCTAAAATGTACCCATTAAACGGCTAAAAATGTGTGCATGTATATGTGTTACTACTATTGATATAGAAAAAAGTTACAATTATTAACTTTTCCTACCCCAATCTGGGCCAATTTAAAATATATTTTCACAATATTGCAGAATTTTCCTAAAACCATTATTGAAAAATCAGTAATCTAATGATTACTGGGCACACAAATTGCAAGGCAGATGTTTTATTTTTTAAGAAATAAAATGAAGTATAACGATATAGATATAGATGGGTATATTACACATATATTTATTATACATACACATATATATTATACACACAATGGAACATTACTCAACCATAAAAAAAGAATAAAATCTTGCCATTTGCAATAACATGGATGGATCTAGAGGGTATAATGCTAAATGAAATAAGTCAGTGAGAGAAAGACAAATGCTATATGTTTTCACTCATATGTGGAATTTAAGAAACAAAACAAAGAAGAAAAGAGACAAAAAAACAGACTCAAATATAGAGAACAAACTGGTAGTTGTCAGAGGGGAGTTGGATGGGGGGGTTGGGTGAAATAGATGAAGGGGATTAAAAGTACACTTATCTTGATGAGCACTGAGTAATGTATAGAATTGTTGAATCGTTATATTGTACACCTGAAATTAATGACACTGTATGTTAATTATACTTGAATTAAAAAAAGAAAGGTTAAAAAAAGAAAAGTGTGAATATTATAAATGAGTAGTGATACAAATTTTCACATACTTGTAACCAGCAATCAGATCAGGAACAGGAGATTATTATACCAGAAGGTGTTTCTCTTCATTAAATTTAGGGCTTCTCTTCTGTCAGCAATTTTTTTCTAGTTTGCAATATAGCGACCTTGCACATCTTTTTAAAGATTTGTTCCTATGTATTTGATAATTTGTACGCTATTATAATTGACACTTTAAATTTCTCATTTTGTGGGCGCCTGGGTGGCTCAGTCGTTAAGCGTCTGCCTTCGGCTCAGGTCATGATCCCAGGGTCCTAGGATCGAGTCCCACATCGGGCTCCCTGCTCTGCAGGAAGCCTGCTTCTCCCTCTCCCACTGCCCCAGCTTGTGTTCCTGCTCTCGCTATGTCTCTCTCTGTCAAATAAATAAATAAAAAATCTTTAAAAAAAAATCCTTTAAATTTCTCATTTTGTATTAGCTTTTTACTAGTAGATAAAAATACAAATTAATTTTGTATTCACACTTTATCTTCCTCACATACCAATTTTATTCTTACATTGATTATTTTAGATTTTCTACATGCATGTCATATGATCATCAATGAAAGGAAAAATGATCCTAAGAAAATATCCAAGTGAAGCTTGAAGAGATAAAATATTGGCAAATACAAAGAGAGGTAAGAGATAATGAAGATTGAGTGTAAAAGTCTAAGGTAATTGTATTTGTATCTAAAGAAGAGGCAAGAGGGGTGCCTGGTTGGCACAGTTGGTTAAAGCTCCAACTCTTCATTTTGGCTCAGGTCATGATCTCAGGGTCATGAGATCAAAACCCCACGTCAGGCTCTGCAAGGCTCCCCGCTTGGCTGGGCTCAGAGTTTGCTTGAGATGCTCTCTCCCTCTCCCTCTGCACCTCCCACTTGTGCTCTTATTCTCTCACACATGAGCTCTCTCTCTTTCTCTCTCAAAAAAATCTTTAAAAAAAATAAAGAGGCAAGAGAAAATAGAGAAGAAGATGCAACTTAACACCACATTTTTGTAAAACGTATTCAAATCAAAGATGATAAAATAATCTTTTTTTTTTTTTTTTTAAGATTTTATTTATTTATTTGACAGAGAGACAGATAGCGAGAGCAGGAACACAAGCAGGGGGAGCGGAAGAGGGAGAAGCAGGCTTCCTGCCGAGCAGGGAGCCCGATGTGGGGCTCGATCCCAGGACCCCGGGATCATGACCTGAGCCGAAGGCAGACGCTTAACGACTGAGCCACCCAGGCGCCCGATAAAATAATCTTAAAAATAGATAAAAAAGGCCGATAACTTTCAAAGAAGCAGTAATAATGAGATCACATTATTCAACTGGAAAGTGGAACACAGAAGACAATAGAATAGATTCTTCTTGCTGAAATATAATGTGACAGCCTGTAATTTTATATACAACTTATAACTCTATATTTGAATGTAAAATAAATATATTTTTAATAAAATAAAACAGAATTTGAAGCCAGCACAATGACATAAAAGGACATATTAATAGGCATTCTGAGGGCCTACAAAAAAATGACAAAATAATTATAAAGAAAAAAGTTGAAAAATAAATATATAGACCAACACATACAAATACAAATGATTTAGGAAAAAAAGACCAATATTGCTTTGGGGGTATTAAATTATATATATTATACATTATGTATTTTGTATTTTTTAAATATTATATAAATGCATTCTGTATATATATTTACATATACATATGCAATCCAAATATGCATTAAAATGGCACATAAATCGGGAAAGAATTAAAGTTAAAATATTCTAATGTCTTTGTACCATTTAGGAAGGTGTAAAAATAATTTGTACTATATTTTAATTTGGGTGTTTCTAGTGTAAAATTTAAAATAATAATAGAGAAGATTAATAACAAATTAATAAAGGGTAATGTTAGAATTAAACCAACAAATAGACAAACATACAACCCCCTCCCCACACCTCAATCCAAAGGAGAGTAAGTAAAGATAAAAGAACACAGCACAAGGAGGAAATGCAGTAATACTAACTGCTACACTGAAATACAAATTGTTTACATAATTGCATTAACTCTAAATCTATAAAGAGATAAAGGATAAAATATAACTATATGCTATTAAAAGGAGAAATAAAAAGCACCACAGCTGCAGAGTAATTATTTTAACCCACATTTCTCAGTATCTACTATGCTCTTCATTTTAACTGATCATATCAAGTGTGGTCACACTAGAGTCCAGAGAAGGGCAAATAATCTCTCAGTATAGCAAAGTACGTATCATCAGTTTTGATACATAGACTCAGAATACGACAATAGATGAACTCCTATTTCTTGTGCACAGCAGGTAAGTTTTGGGGAAAAAATCAACCAAATATTGATAAAAATATATAAATAAGTTTTAAATTCACTGTTATAGAACCAACCACAGACCTGAGTGGGAATGCTCATATAATTTGATTATTTCTTAGAGGAAATCACAGGTTTCTAGGGAAATGGACAGCTTGGGAATACAAAGAGGGAAGAATTTAAAGGATGACAAGGAATATGCATCATAGGTGATATAACCAGATTCAAATAAAATATGATTAATTCCTTCAATTTAAATCTCACGCCCAGGGAGAAAAAAAAAATGAAGAGACTTATTTTAGCAATTTAACTGACTTGATTCCCCTCTCCCACCCAACCTATGAAATAGAAGTTCCTTAAGAGAAGGGGATAATTGTTGCATAAAGATACGGAGAGATAAATTTGCATTGTGCAACTAATACCATGCTTATATTTCTGAGAAACAGTGTCTAGGGGACAGTCTAGCCAAATGAGTATTATATTCTAAATAAGAAAAATTTCAAATTAAATCTCTGGTCTGTTCTTCTGGTCTCTATCCTACTTATTCACTCATTTACTTCTTCTTTCCCACATATCCCTCCATTCAACTAATGGTTGTTAAGTGAGTACTCTCAACCATTCACCTACAAGCCCACATAAGCAGCATTTTGTGTCCTCTCCTGGGTTCACCCCACTACCTTTTGATTTCTGAGTAAAATACTTCCTCTAATCAGAATATAGTGAAGCTACCCAAATCTTGCCATTTATGAATAATGTATGAGACATGACACGGAGAAAACAAAATTGCCTTTATAATCCTATTATTTCTTCTAATAATATTTTTACTCTTCAGATTTAAAATTACCATGTGTTCAAAAATAAAAGGAATGAAACATCCAATAAGTCTTACTAATATCTTTTGAAAATGAAAGCTAGAAAATACGAGTTTAGCAATCACTTACTCTGAAATTTAAATTATTATGTACCATTAATAGACTACACATGCTCTTATTTGGCTTGGAATTGACACAAATATGGTTATTGTCACTATGAATCCCATTTTTGGCAAGTTGATAACACCATACGTTTATAAACACTAATATGGACCAAGGTTTTAGAACTGCCCAAAAGTCTTATTTTGTCCTTTTTTTTTTTTTTTTTAAAGATTTTATTTATTTGACAGAGAGATACACAGCAAGAGGGGAACGCAAGCAGGGGGAGTGGGAGAAGGAGAAGCAGGCTTCCCGCTGAGCAGGGAGTCTGATGCGGGGCTCGATCCCAGAACCCTGGGACCACGATCTGAGCCGAAGACAGATGCTTAAGGACTGAGCCACCCAGGTGCCCCTAAAAAAACTTTTTTTTTTTTTTTAAGATTTTATGTATTTGACAGAGAGAGCCACAGCAAGAGAGGGAACACAAGTGAGGGAGAGGGAGAAGCAGGCTTCCCGCAGAGCAGGGAGCCCGATGTGGGGCTCGATCCCAGGACCCTGGGATCAGGACCTGAGCCGAAGGCAGACGCTTAACAACTGAGCCACCCAGGTGCCTCTTATTTTGTCCTTTTTGTAGCCTTTGAAACACCTTCATGTCTACTCTACCCTTAATCCAAAAGCTGTCCTTCCCCAACCTGATTCTTAGCATATAATCTTATTTTATGGTTCACATAAAAAATAAATGCCATCAGCTAAGAGCTTTCTCACCTTCCTGATATTGAATCTCCAACTCACCTGTATCTACAGCTGTGTTTTCCTTCCTACCTCTGGTTATAATGGTTGAAATGCCTTCTTCCTGCCAAGAACCAATCATACGCTATATATGCAGTGGATCCTCACCATTCCTGGTGTCTCAGAAATTACATAAATTGTTACAGACTCTCCTATATCTTCAACCCCTTTCTCATCAACATCTGTTCCTGAAATCTCCAGTTGCCTCTCTGATCGTATGGCCGATACCCTCATCTATTTCCTTTCACAGCCAAATGTTTTCTAGTAATTGTCTGTATATGTAATCTCTATTTTTTTTTTCCCCAGTCATATTTCCGTCCAATCTAATCTGGCTTTTACTCCCACAGCGCCACCTAAATTGTTTTCTTTTTAGGATCACTGTAAGAAACATCAAGTGAGATGGCTGCTGGCTCATGGCTCATTAACATTCCTCCAATGAGGGTTGCCTGGGTGGCTCAGTCATTAAGCAACTGCCTTGGGCTCAGGTCATGATCCTAGCGTCCTGGGATCGAGGCCCATATCGGGCTCCCTGCTTGGTGAGCCTACTTCTCCCTCTCCCTCTGCTGCTCCCCCTGCTTGTGCTCTCTCTCTCTGTCAAATAAATAAAATCTTAAAAAAAAGAAAAATTCCTCCAGTGAAAATTTATCTTTCTGATATTTCTTGGCTAGTGTTGATTAAGATATGTGCAGAGTCAGCTAAACCAAAGTGAACTATTTATAAATCTTTAAATAGGATTTAAATACTTAAATAGTGAGATACAAAAACTAAAAACTGTCATTGATCAGTACTCCTCCAGAAATTGTCCATAAAATTCTCCACTGAAAGACCTTGGGGTGGCCCATGTTCTTATTGAATAGGGAAAGGGCTAAGGTCTAGGCAGGGAGGGGGCGCCTGGGTGGCTCAGTTGGTTGAGCGACTGCCTTCGGCTCAGGTCATGATCCTGGAGTCCCAGGATCGAGTCCCGCATTGGGCTCCCTGCTCGGCAGGGAGTCTGCTTCTCCCTCTGACCCTCCTCCTTCTCATGTGCTCTCTCTCCCTCTCATTCTCTCTGTCTCAAATAAATAAATAAAATCTTTAAAAAAAAAAAAAGGTCTAGGCAGGGAGAGATAGGGGGCCCTTGTCTGGGCTCTGAAACTATTCCTGGCAGGCAGAATCACTAAGCTGGAATGAACAAGAGATAAGGAAACAGACCACCTGGCCCTGAATGTTAGGGGGTATTTTTCTTTGGTGGCTACAGTGTATTCATAGAACATGGCCAAACCTCAAAGAATTAAGTCATTAAGGGTGTTATCAATAATCCATGCTCAAACCAAGATGGCACAAGAAACTCAAAGCTACGAGTTTCCCAATCAGTTCTCAATAAAAGACTGCCACTCAGAGCCCTCATTGGCAACCCATTCAGGACCCCTCTCACTCTAGAGAGCTTTTTCTGTATCTTTGCTTAATAAAACTCTATCGCTTTGCTCACTCTCTTTTGTCCATGAGATTCATTCTTCAACTCCGTGAGACAAGAATGCTGCGATCCTGTAACATTATAATTCTTTGTCTTAGATACTCTGCTCTTATCTTATTTCATTAACCAGGGCATTTTTTGCAAGTTAAGGAGGATGCGATTAGTCATTACATCAAGACCACATGTTTAGTTAAGACCCCCCAACAAAAGAGGAGGTATGATTTTATTTGTCAGTCATTTTTGGTTATATGCTATCAAAAGCGTGAACCAAATCATTTATAATGTCTTTCATGTTGCTAAATATAGTGAGTAATTCAGTTTTTGTTTTGTTTTGTTTTGTTTTGTTTTTGAGAAAGAGAGTGAGTGCAGGCTCAGGGAGGGGCAGAGGGAGAGGGAGAGAGAGAAACTTAAGCAGGCTCCATGCCCAGCACAGAGCCCAACACAAGGCTCCGTTTCACCACCCTGAGATCATGACCTGAGCCAAAAATCAAGTCTGTCGCTTAACCGACTGAGCACCCAGGCACCCTGAGTACTTCAGTCATTATATGACTTGATTTCTTAATAACATTTTCCACTACTGACTTTTCTTTTCCATTATTGTAACACTCTGCTTCAACCTAGTGTCATTTTCAGTCTCTTCACATTTGAGAAACACTTTTTCCTAGGTTTTTGCATTTGTGCACATCTTGTATGAGGCACTAACTGCCCTCTCTTTTACTCTTGGAGGAGCAGAATGTTGTGTTACTCTGGAAGCATGCTTAATGTCCAGTAAAATCAAGGTAAAATCTCCCTCCAGAGCAAAGAACAGGAGGCTTACTGCTCTCTCCCTCTCTTACTGCCCTTATTATAAAAGATTTGGATCTCCTTATCTCAGGGTTTCTGACCTGTCACATAGTCCAGTGCATACACAGGGTTCAATCTTGCCTGATTATGCTCTATGCTCCTTTAGGTTTTCTTGGAGAAAGACACCCCTGATTCTCAAATACAAATCAGGTCCTTCATTCTTACTCAGTATTTTTTTTCACAGAAATTATCATAATTTATTTTATATTTGTTAGTGTCTGGGAGAAATTGTCATGGTTACCATGCCTCCTTAGTTTTTTAAGCTGAATAAATTCAGGAAACAAGTGTTTCCTGTCTGGTACTCCTATTCTCAGTGCAAGCATAGTGCTTGACATAGCATACTTACTGATTATTTGTTGAATGAATGCAGGCGATAACTCTTCTTCATTAAAGCTCTTCTAAGATTAGCCTATTGTAAACAGGAGATAGATTTGCTGCCTAATTTAAAAATATTTTTGTTTTATTTTCTTTGTGTTAAAGTAATTTACTTCTGGGCTATTTAAAAATACATAGAAGCAAGAAAAGAAAGTAAACACTAGTCATTCCTTTATTCAATAGTGAGGATTGCTAGTGCTTTCTTGCATATCCCTTGAGAACAGTCAGAGAGGATATATATGTGTTTATATATAGTCAACACATATCTATATTCATAAAATCAAAGTAAAATCATGTTAGTGGCCAAACAGTAAATTATAGATATATAAAATTAAATTCATAATTTAATAAATCTATTATTAGGCATTTAATATTCCCCTTTGCAATTTACTTTTTTTTAAGATTTTATTTATTTCTTTGACAGAGAGAGAGAGCACAAGCAGGAGGAGTGGGTAGAGGGAGAGGCAGAAGAAGGCTCCCTGCTGAGCAGGGAGCTTGATGCAGGGCTTGATCCCAGGACCCTGAGATCATGACCTGAGCTGAAGGCAGATGCTTAACTGACTGAGCCACCCAGGTGCTCCCCGCCCTTTACAGTTTAAACAAAGTGTAAATGGACAACTAGATTAATAAATATTTCTTTAAATCTTTAAATTCTTAGAATAATTATCAAAAATATTTGCCTAAAATCATTTGATATATGTCATTCCCTTTACCTCTCAGGAACAAGGTAATTTATCGGTTTATAGTCCCAGGGGGTGTGTTGGCTGAGTGAAGCTGCATCTTAACACATGCCTTCCAAATTCACCATGATACTGAATTATGTTCACTGAAAATTGCATTCAGACTTTTCATTTTATTTTTATTTTTTGTTTTTATTATTTCTATTTTTAAAATTTTTAAAATTTTATTTTTTTCAAATTTTTATTTAAATTCTAGTTAACATATAGTGTAATATTGGTTTCAGGAGTAGAATTTAGTGATTCATCACTTTCATATAATACCCAGGGCTCAACACAAGTGCCCTCCTTAATACCCATAATCCATTTAGCCCATCCCCCACCCACCTCTCCTCCATCAACTCTCAGTTTATTCTCTACACTTAAGAGTCTCTTATGGTTTGCTTTCCTCTCTTCCCCCCCTTTCCCCTATGCTCATCTGTTTTGTTTCTTAAATTTCACATATGAATGAAATCATATGGTATTTGTCTTTCTCTCTCTGGCTTATTTTGCTTAGCATAATATACTCTAGATCCATCCACATCATTGCAAACAGCAAGATTTCATTCTTTTCTTATGCCTGAGTAATATTCCATTATATATAGATACCACCTCTTTTTTATCCATTCATCAGTGGACATTTGGGCTCTTTCCATAATTTGGCCATTGTTCATAATACTGCTATTAACATCAGGTGGCATGTGCCCCTTTGAATTAGCTTTTTGTATCCTTTGGGTAAATACATAGTAGTGCAATTGCAGGGTTGTAGGGTAGCTCTATTTTTAACTTTTTGAGGCACCTCTATACTGTTTTCCAGAGTGGCTGCACCAGTTTGCATTCCCACCAACAGTGTTAGAGGATTCCTCTTTCTCCACGTTTTGCCAACATCTACAGTTTCCTGGGTTAATTTTAACCATTCTGACAGGTGTGATATGGTATCTTATCATGGTTTTGATTTGTATTTCCCTGATGATGAGTGATGCTGTGCATCTTTTCATATGTCTATTAGCCATCTGGATGTCTTTTTTTGGAAAAATGTCTATTCATGTCATTTGCCCATTTCTTTATTTTGTTTTTAAGATTTTATTTATTTGAGAGAGAGAGAGTACACAAGCCGGGGTGGGGGGCAGAGGGAGAGGGAGAAGCAGACTCCCCACTGAGCAGGGAGCCCATGTGGGGCTAGATCCCAGGACCCTGGGAACATGACCTGAGCCAAAGGCAGATGCTCAACTGACTGAGCCATCCAGGTGCCCCTTCTGCCCATTTCTTAACTTGATCATTTTTCTTTTTTGGGTGTTGAGCTTGAGAAGTTCTTTACAGATGTTGGATACTAACCCTTTATCAGATATGTCATTTGCAAATATCTTCTCCCATTTTGTAGGCTGCCTTTTAGTTTTGTTGATTGTTTCCTTCACTGTGCAGAAGTTTTTATCTTGATGATAGTTCATTTTTGCTTTTGTTTCCCTTGCCTACAAAGATATGTCTAGTAAGAAGTTGCTATGGGTGAGAATCTTCAAATTTCCATCATAAAGCACCACATATCCTTTTCATTTACCAGCCATTGGCCTAAGTAGATCACCTGGTCATTCCTAATTCCAAAAAACCAAGGACCAGGAGAAAAAAAATCAGAACACTTGCCAAGTTTCAACTCCATATTATTCCCTTTCTTCCTTATTCAGGATCCTGCTCAGATATGGTCCCTAATTACTTTCTGACCTCCTTTTTGTATTTGCCAGGCACTTGCAGAACTCCTTTGCTTATGATATCCACTCAGTCTGAAATGTGCTTCCCTCACTCTCTCACCTATTATAATGATTCATTCACCTTTATTTCTTCAAGTACTATTTCACTTCATTACTCTTAATTTCCTAAAGTTTCCTTGAAGTCACAATTAAAGATAGGGATTATACTACATACCTTTTCATGTTAGTTTGTACCATTATGACATTGCTAACGTTTGAGTATTTTGACCTATCAAATGGCACTGTATATGGCTTAACCTAATATTTCTTAGTGTTTTAATACTAGGGTTAGTATATAGTAGAGTTCTAATAAATTTTTATATATTTGTATTGAGTCTTCAAAACTGAGAAGAGAATTTGTAATGGCAAAACCAAAATATTTGAAGATCTAAAGGAAAAAAAAAAACTCATCATCGTTTCATTCCAAAAACATAAATTAGGTAAAGATGATTAGTTGTTACCAAAATTAAATTATCATCAAAGTCAAGATCTCTAAATTTAACCAGGGTAAAGTCTACAATGTGAGAAAGACTTACTATGCAAATGTATTATCACTATCAACCACTCAGAATTGAGTCTTTAGTATTAGAGATGTTTAGTGTCATTTTTCTAGATTAGCTGATAATACTATAGAGAAATTACAGTTATTACATCTACAATATTGGAGATTCTTCCATATGGGTGGTGATATATATATCAAAAATAATAGTCACTTATTTTTATTACCTGACATTATTTTTTCATATATATATTATTTTCTTTTTGAAGGCAAGCAGACCACACCATATCTATCTTACATGGTCCAGTGATGTATATTAGTATAAGAAAAAAATTAAATAATTTTAACTATTTTTGCCTAACCAGAGAAAAAGTCTAAAAGAATGTAAAAACATTAAATACAACCCTGTATTTTAGAGTCACAAATGGTTGCTTTGAAAGACTAAAAATGTATGATGATCTTATGTACATGATTGCTCTACTCTTATACTTCCTTGAAGATTGAAAATTAAAAACTGCAAAGCAGTTATGCCATTTAAAACAGAAGATGTCTAAGAACCACTTAAGTTGTAGAAGTGCTACCTGTCATTATATTTCCCACAGCACTGAGAGAAATTAGGTGTTTGAAAAGCTGTAATGTGCCTTTTACTTGGAATGCTCAGGCTTTAATTTCCTCTCTGTGGAGTAACTCTGATGTGATGGTGCCTGTCTCTGTTTAATCTGAATAGGATACTCTTTCTTTATAAAAGTAAAATATAAAACCCTAAGAATTCTTTTTTATACCGTCCATTAAAAATATAGTACTTCCAACCATTTCCGTTACATACAAAAATATGCCAGTCTCCTGTATTTAAAATCTTTAAAAAAGGACATTAAAAAGGACTCATTCTTCCTTGGTTTCTATCGAAGTGTCAGTGAGACAAAATTAGATACCAAAATGATTGCGAGACCAATATGCATACGGAGCTTTTCAGAGAAACTGGTCCACCACTTTTGAGTTTTAGCACCTCCCCCAAGAATATAAAAAAAAAAAAAAGATCAGAATTTGAGAAGGGGAGATTTTGTAAAATAGGTCTGTGAGGCTATTACCCTACTGACTAGTGATTGGAAAAATTAGAATATGTAAATATGTCCAGTGCAGCTCAGACCAAGGATTCATGTCTGAGGCACATTTTAGAATGCTATAGTGGAATTGTGGATGGAGGTCTGAATTCCAACCCCCACCTATTCCTCAAGTCTCATTGTTTAGCAACAGAGTCCAGATAACTTTTCCAGAGTTTGTTGGATGGTTAAATGTTTTCATTGGATCTTTGGCCCATGGTGGGGTTGCCATGGGCCATTTTCAACATGCTCCCTGAGAGGGTAAGTAAATCTTAGCAAAAGGAAGCTGGATTTATTACACCAAACACCCAGTGTCTGACAAAGGGAAATGAAGTTACAAAGATTCAGGCATTCCTTTAAGGAAACTGCTAGACAGTCCAAGGAGGACCTGCTGAAGAGCCACAACATGCTCATGAGTTAATTAGCAGAATCCTCTCTAGTCAATTTAGGGAGACCAGCTTCAACTACCCACCAGACCCAGAGTACTCTAGGTCACCTAGCTTAAGAAACACTGTCGGGGGAGACGAACCGTGAGAGACTATGGACTCTGAGAAACAAACTGAGGGTTCTAGAGGGGAGGGGGTGGGGGGATGTGTTAGCCTCATAATGGGTATTAAAGAGGGCACGTACTGCATGGAGCACTGGGTGTCATATGCAAACAATGAATCATGGAACACTACATCAAAAACTAATGATGTAATGTATGGTGATTAACATAGCATTATATATATATATAAAAAAGAAGCACTGTCCCATCTCTTATCTCCTTTTACTCCCCATTTACTCATAGCCTTGCTGAGAGCAAAACAGTTCTAGTGAGTTCAGGAGGACTGGAGAGAGAAAAAGGAGAAAAAACCAAATCTGTCCCATCCCTTTTCCACTCCAGATGTACTACACAAAAGAGAAGAAAGAAGAGATAATTCTACATCAATTTTTAACATCAAGATATAAGCATACATGTGATGAGATGCTATAATTACTGGCTTGAGTCTTTTGTTATTAAAATGGCCTTTTAAAATCTGTGAATTATAAGGGAAGTTATTGTCCTGTATTAGTCTACACTAAAGGACAGAGGAGTTTACAGCATCAAATGTATTTGAAGGGGCTGTAGGAGATCAAAATTATATATATATATATATATATGTATATATACATATATATTCAACATGTATGACATTTAAGACTTTTTCATAAATGTAGAATAAATTCTGTATTTTATTTTTTCTAACACAGGAAGAATTAATTTACTGATATTCTTTCCCATCCAACTCTCCCCATTAAAATTCAATAGTATAGAGTTGAAAGTTGATCTAAAGAAGTATCAGTTGTTTGGCAGCCTTGTTAATTAAGGTTACTTTAAATATATTTCTCTAAGATATCAGTGAGTAGAGAAGCCTTGCAATTGTTCATTTCAGTATCATCTTTTGTTTTCTTTCTTGTGTCCAAAAAAGAACTTTATATGTTTTTATAACTCTTTAATATATATCCTATTCTATATACTGGTAATGGGCTAAATAAAGGTCACCTAGAGATATCAGCTAATTTCTGGAACTTGCAAATATCACTTTACAAGGAGGCTTCCAGTTATGGTATATGTAAGTTACAAAGATGAACAGTATAGCATAAAGAATATGGTATTGTGATAGCATTGTATGGTAACATATGGTAGGTACATCTGTAGTGTACACACAGTAACATACGAGTTGTCAAATCACTATGTCTTACACCCAAAACTAATATAACGTGTGTCAACTATACGTCAATAAAAAAAGTAAATTTTTTAAAAAAGAAAAATTGTCTTTACAGATGTGATTAAGTTAAGAATATTGACAGGGGGGCGCCTGGGTGGCTCAGTCGGTTAAGCGACTGCCTTCGGCTCAGGTCATGATCCTGGAGTCCCGGGATCGAGTCCCGCGTCGGGCTCCCTGCTCGGCGGGGAGTCTGCTTCTCCCTCTGAGCCTCCTCCCTCTCACGCTCTCTGTCTCTCATTCTCTCTCTCGCAAATAAATAAAATCTTAAAAAAAAAAAAAGAATATTGACAGGGGTAGATTATTCTGGATTATCTAGGTGGGCTCTAAGTGTAATTGCATGAATCTTTACAGGAAAGAGGAAAGGAAAATTGTCAGGCACAGAAGAGGAGGAGAGAAGATACGAAAGAAGCAAGGAATAGATTCTCTCCTGGTGCCTCTGGATGGATCATGGCCTACTTGGTTTAGGTCAGTGAAACCGATTTTAGACTTTTGGCCTTCAGAAATATGAGAATACATTTCTATTGTTTTAAGCCATGAGCTTTTAGCAATTTGTTACAGCACCCACATGAAACTAATGTAGCCCTCTAGCTTTCATTCTTTCTCCTCTTCTAGGATTCAAAGCTGAAATAGACCTTTGTGGCTATTTTTCCAGTGACTTTTAAATTGTGCTCCTGAAGCCTAGTTTCTCTGAAGCCAAGTAAAGGAACACTGCTCGAGGTTGGTCGTTATAAAAAAATAGTGAAAGAAGTCCAGAAAAAAAAAAAAAAGTAGAAAAGTTGGTATCTCAAGTTTTATACCATTGGCGGTTTACTCAAAAACCCTTCTTTCCCATGTGCTATACAAGCAAAGTCCCTATTGTTTAAGCTGTCTGTCCTTTTCCCTCAGACTCCTTGCTGGATCCTAAAAACTGCTGCAAGCCAATCATTCGCTCTGGAAAAGACGGGTTTTGAGGAGGATAGATAGCTTAGTTCTAGTCAAAAATACATGAAAGGAGGAATGCTTGAGATGGGGGGGAAGTGATGTGAAAATTTTGAAAAATGGTTTTACAAAGAAGAAATATATTTATAATTTAGAAATAAATAATCCCTCTTCTTTTGTTTCGTATCTAGAACCACTGCAGCCACCTTGTCAAGAGAGAAGTTACTGGGAGGATTGAAGGGGACACAATGAGAATGGCAGAGCAATGGAAAGAAGCCAGACCCGTGATATGACTGAGCCAATGAATTAGTGTACCAGGGGGGATACTTATTTTTAAGCCATTTTGAGTTTTTTTTTTTCTTTTTAAACATCTAGGCAATTGAAACAATATCAAATAGAGACATGCCATGAACTAAATTAATTCTAAGTAAAAGATAATGTAGTCAAATGATGTTGTTATGAAGATGAACATAAAAAGGGGACAGAAATGAGGGTGAGAATGAATGAAGAGCAAGGTTGGTGTGAGACCTCTTCTCTTCTGGAATTCTAGATTTAGGGAATCTTCTGAGACATAATTTCCTTTAATTTTCCTTTGCCCTAATGGGAAGAAGTTAATTGTAATGCCTAAAATAAATTTAAATAGTAAGCATAATATTTATTTAATATACATAACTTTAAAATGTAAAATTAATAAAAATAAATGTTAGCTTTTATTCATTTATGAAAATAGCATTTAATCGGCGTCAATTGCATGACAGGAGCTGTTATGTGCTGTGGTATGATAGCAACAGGTGTTATTTCTGAGTGTTTTAGACAACTACCTCATCTTATTCCCACAAAAACACCATGAATAGGTGTTCTTATTATCTACCCTATGTTACAGGTAAGCAAACCAAAGCATACGTTTATTATTCACTGTAACTCACTTAGGGTTACACAGTGTAAGATTTGAGATTTGAAACCAGACAATCTAACTGCCAAACCCAGGTTCTTGGTCCCTACATTGTAGCCTAATGGCCATGAACAAGATCGTCAATAGGACTACATTCCAATGGGAGGCTTAACAGTATTGTTAGTATTAACTGTTACCCTATTTGACACTTCAAGAAAAAAAAGAAAACTCTTAAGGTTATATTATTGTTGGTCTAAATTCAGATAAGGAAATTGCAGCTGAGATTAAATTGCAAAAGCTCTAAAAGTAATTGGCAGGACTAAACTTGAAACATGATCTCGCTAAAATAAAAACCTGAGTTCTTAACCAATTTAGGTTTATTGTCTGACTAAAATATGTAGACAAATCCCTTTAAGTTCAAATAATTACAGGGTTTTTAAAAAGTTATCTTTTTTTAACTATTACATCTTGCCATTCACACTCTATTGCTCTTTTATTTTTATTTTTTAGTTTTTAAAAAGTTTATTTATTTTTAAGTAATCTGTACACCCAGTATGGGGCTCAAACTTGTAACCCTGAGATCAAGGTCCCATGCTTTTCTGACTGAGCCATCCAGGCACCCCCTAAAAAAAGTTATAACAATTCAAATTGATACTTAAATGTGGGGGATACATATATATATTTTTTATGGTGCTAAATCTTATCAACAGATAAGAATAATATTTTAAAATAGATTTGTACATGTAAATTATACATTAAAATGATCAGAAATAAAACTAAGTCATGGAAAAGATTTCCTCTTAAGGTTTTTCAGGGCATTAATATTTATACCATCATCATATTAGCTGCTGTCATCCTAATATTTATTGAGTACACATAAATATAAAATGCATAGATAATAATCTTTAATAACAAGGCAGGGACATAGAGGGCAAATTGTGCATTTTATATAAAATATGTACATGATGGGAAAAATCACTGTTCACTGTTCAGTGTCTTGGGAAGGATATGACTAGGAAAGAGTATCTTCACAAAAATGTTTCTTCCTGCTCATTTTTTAATGATTTATTTATTTATTTATTTATTTATTCATTTTAGAGAGAGAGGGAGCATGAGCAGGGTGAGGGGCAAAGTGAGAGGGAGAGAGAGAATCCTCAAGCAGACTCCCTGCTGAGTTTGGAGCCTGAGGCAGGGCTGAATCCCAGGACTCCAAGATCATGACCTGAGCAGAAACCAAGAGTCAGCCATTCAACAAACTGAGCCACCCAGGCACCCCTTTTCCTGCTCATTTTTATATATTCCTAGAAGTAAACACCAAATGCATGAGACATTTGGAAAAATTAATAATGTCTCCAGGCCAGCAGCATTTTCAAAAACTGCATTTTAAAAAATAGTAGAAGGATCTTGCAAGAAGATGCTCTAAAAAATATACATAATAATATATATGTAATGTTAATAATATACCTATTTTCAAATATGTTTTGTTTACAACTTTTCTTGTAAGAAGTTATCATCATTTTTAAAATATATTCATCTTTGTATAAGCATGTTATTCCTTTTTATAAAAAGAATGTCAAGGGAAAATTAAATTTATTAATAAAGCTAGTAATTTCTCTTCTCCTATGTGGGAATAAATTAACCTGTTGGTTGTAGGATTTTTTTACCCTGGAGAAGAAATGTTTATGCAATAATAAGTCATATCAAATGCCTTCTGATGTTAGGAGTGTGTGTGTGTGTGTGTGTGTGTGTGTGTGTGTGTAGAGAGAGAGAGAGAGATAAGGCAATACATTTCAAGAGAATTGCATTATACAATATTGAGCAAAAAAGTTGCTTTCAATTAAAAATGGAATGACTGAACTGTTAAATGGGGGAAATATTTGGTAAGTGTGATTTTGCTTAAAAATTTTTATAGATGTTTGTTATCATTTTAGAATCTCACTATGCATGTCAAAATAAAATAAAAATATCCCCATGTTTCCTTTTCTTTTGACATGCTATGGGACTTTGGTGTTAAAATGAGGATCAAATTTTGCTATAGCGCTCTCTGTGGAAAGCACTATTGTGTGACAGCACTTAAGGCTGCATATGAAAACATGTTTGAATATTTTACTTTCTTGGAGCTCCCCAGGATTTAGAAGGTAGTTATATGAAAACAGAAAACTTAAAAGAGGCATTTTAGACAAAAATTCAGTTTGACATCAAATACCTCCCCTATGGTTTTATTTGTGAAAGAGAGAATGAAAATGCATTTGTTTAGTTTCTGAGAGGGTAATTTTGGTAGACTAGAAAGAAAATGGGGTTTTAGAATATGAATTATCTGAATTCAAATTCCAGATCCACTGTTTATTACCAAGTGACTTAAGATTTATGGACGTCAAGTTTTTTATCACAGTTTATAATAACTAACTGAAAGATGTTTTATGAAGAACAAATAATGACTTCTAGGTCAACATGGTACAGTGAGTTCTCAATTCAAAAAATCTTCCTACCATAGACACATAGACTAAAAGACAAAAATTCAACAGATCCCAGAGAAAACTTGTTCATGCACCAGAAGGAGAAATGTCTCACAAAACACTGAACATGGTTAAGACCACATGTATATGGGGTTTAGGATCATGAAACAGGTGGATATATGGAGGCACCAAAAGAACTCCCCTGTCTTCCTCAGTTCTGAAACTGAGTTTCAGAGCCATGTTTAGAGATGGAAGTCAGGGATTTGGGTGAAGTGTAACCCAAACTCACTGTGAAGTAAGGCTGACAGTAGCAGGAAGGTGGAAGACAAAGACATAGTCTTGCTACCGGGACCCAAGTCAACATGCTTGGATCTGCCATATTTCCAATATCTGGCAGTCACTCAGAAACACTAAGATATGGTATTTTTGGAGAATGATATGACCTTATTGAGGTAGCTACAAAATAATCGGGAAAGATAAAAATTGAAAGGAAAGAGAAAGAAAGAAAGGAAGGAAAGAAGGAAGGAAGGAAGGAAGAAAGGAAGGAAGGAAGGAAGGAAGGAAGGAAGGAAGGAAGAAAGAAAAGAAAAGAAAAGAAGGCAGAGAGAGAGAAAGATCCTATTCAAAATGAGCTTAGAATAAAAATTCCAAAATACATGACAAAATCTGAAACTAAGAATGTTGGCTAGCAAAATCCATAATTCCAAACAGGAATTTCAGACAGTAAATTCAAAATAAGTATTTGAGTATGTTCATAGACATAAATGAAAATATAAAACAAATTATTAAACCACTTAAGTCAGAAATGAAAAAAATATATATTTAAATGGATATAAAAATCTTGAAATATAGTCATTGATATAAAAATTAAATAGAATAAAATCAACTAGATACGTAAGGGAAATGGGGAGTTGCTGTTCAATAAGTATAAAATTTCAGTTAGGCAAGATGAATAAGTTCTGCTATACAATATTAGGCCAATAGTTAACAATATTGTATTGTGGAACTACCATACTGTTTTTCATAATGATTATCCCTCAAAAAGTTAAAAATGTAAGTACCGTATGACCCAGAAATCCCACTTCTGGGAATATATCTGAAAGAAATGAAATCACAGTCTCAAAGAAATATCTGCACCCCCATGTTCATTGTAGTATAACTCATAATAGCCAAGACATGGAAAAAACCTAAGTATAATTGATGGATGAATGGATAAAGAGAATATGTTGTGTATGTATGCACATATATATCACATTTATATATATTGCATATAAATATATAATGGAATATTATCCAGCCATAAAAAAGAAGGAAATTCTGCCATTTGATACAGCGTGGATTAATAAAGAAAGAAAGAAACAAACAAAAACACAAAACAAACAAAAAACTGGAGGTCATTCTGCTAAGTGTAATGAGCCACAGAAAGACAAACACTATATGGTATTACTTAAATATGGAATTTGGAAAAAAGCCAATTTCATAGAAAGAGAAAATAAAATGATGATTGCTAGGGGCTGGGGTGAGGGTAAAATGAGCAGACATAAATCAAATGGTACAAACTTTCACTTATATGATGAATATGTTCTGGGGATCTAATGTACAACATGGTGATTATAGTAAATAATACATTATTGTACACTTGAAAATTGCTGAGAATAGATCTTTGTTTTTAAAGATTTAATTATTTTTTTTAGAGAGAGGGAGAGTACATGTATGCATGCATGAGTGGAGGGAGGGGCAGAGAGAGACTCTTAAAGCGGACTTCCCACTGAGCAGGGAACAACACAGGGCTCAATCTCACAATTTGGATTTCAAGCTCTATTACAAAGCTGTAATCATCAAGATAGTATGGTACTGGCACAAAAACAGACACATAGATCAATGGAACAAAATAGACAACCCAGAAATGTACCCTCAACTCTATGGTCAACTAATCTTTGACAAAGCAGGAAAGAATGTCCAATGGAAAAAAGACAGTGTCTTCAACAAATGGTGTTGGGAAAATTGGACAGCCACATGCAGAAGAATGAAACTGGACCATTTCCTTACACCACACACAAAAATAGACTCAAAATGGATGAAAGACCTAAACGTGAGACAGGAGTCCATCAAAATCCTAGAGAACACAGCCAGCAACCTCTTTGACCTCGGTTGCAATAACTTCTTTCTAGAAACATCTCCAAAGGCAAGGGAAACAAAGGCAAAAGTGAACTATTTGGATTTCATCAAGGTAAAAAGCTTTTGCACAGCAAAGGAAACAGTCGACAAAACCAAAAGACAACCGACAGAATGGGAGAAGATATTTGCAAATGACATAGCAGATAAAGGGCTAGTATCCAAAAATCTATAAAGAATTTATCAAATTCAACACCCAAAGAATAAATAATCCAATCAAGAAATAGGCAGAAGACATGAAGAGACATTTCTCCAAAGAAGACATCCAAATGGCCAACAGACACATGAAAAAAATGCTCAACATCACTCGGCATCAGGGAAATACAAATCACAACCACAATGAGATAGCATCTCACACCAGTCAGAATGGCTAAAATTAACCACCCAGGAAATGACAGATGTTGGTGAGGATTTGGAGAAAGGGGAACCCTCTTACACTGTTGGTGGGAACGCAAGCTGGTGCAGCCACTCTGGAAAACAGTGTGGAGATTCCTCAAAAAGTTGAAAATAGAGCTACCCTACAACCCAGGAATTGCACTACTAGGGATTTACCTCAAAGATACAAATGTAGTGATCCAAAGGGGCACCTGCACCTCAATGTTTATAGCAGCAATGTCCACAATAGCCAAACTATGGAAAGAGCCCAGATGTCCATCGACTGATGAATGGAAAAAGAAGAGGTGGTATATATACACAATGGAATACTATTCAGCCATCAAAAAAAAAAATGAAATCTTGCCATTTGCAACAACGTGGATGGAACTGGAGGGTATTATGCTAAGGGAAATAAGTCAATCAGAGAAAGACAAATACCATATGATCTTACTCATATGTGGAATTTAAGAGACAAAATAGGATTATAGGGGAAGAGAGGAAAATATAAAATAAGATGAAACCAGACAGGAAAAAAAAATAAGAGACTCTTAATTATAGGAAACAAACTGAGGGTTGCTGAAGGGGAGCAGGGTGAAGGGATGGGGTAACTGGGTGATGGGCATTAAGGATTACATGTGATGTAATGAGCACTGGGTATTATATAAGACTCATGAATCACTGACTTCTACCTCTGAAACTAATAATATATTATATGTCAACCAATTGAGTTTAAATTTAAAAGAAAACTATCAAAAGTAAAAAAAAAAGTAAAAAGGCATAAGGTCTCCAATTCTCTTGCAAGTAGATAAGAAAAAATATACATGTATGTATAGAGTATATAATTATATATATTATACATAATATATATTACTTATACATTTTAAAATTATATGGTATATATACATAATCTGAGAAGAGAGACAGAAATTAAGAACAAATTCTTATATTTGAGGAGTTTAATTACAGCTTCCATATGAGAGATGATAAAGGATATATATAAAAAATACTAAAGTGAAGATGAAAATAAAGAGGCAAAAGTAAAAGATGACAAAAAACACAAAATATAATGATTTTAATAAATAATATAGAGCAGAGATTTTCTTTCTTTTTTTT
>NC_138377.1:48629707-48716263 GCF_054177405.1 Leptonychotes weddellii
ATTAATATTCTCATACTTCTCTTAATTAAAAAAAAGTCCCAAGGAATTAAATAATGATAAGACTAGAGAAATGCAGAAACACAAACTGGAAAGGTCTTAACAGAGTCAATGCTGACATTGTCTGTGTTTTAATCTTTTGCAAATAGGAAAATAACAAGTTTGAAGATGTAAACTATTTTAATAACTCTTTGAATTATAAACTGATACAGCTTGAAATTCCTAAACGTGAGACTCTTTTAACATGTTAGAAAAACAAGAGTGACAAATGATTGCGTGTCACCCTGTGATCAGTACTATATTAAGGGACATGACTGTTAAATTGGGGAACATAGGTATGAAAACATCAATACAAACATAAAATAAATTTTTTTTTAAAGATTTTATTTATTTATTTGACAGAGAGAGAGATAGCGAGAGCAGTAACACAAGCAGGGGGAATGGGAGAGGGAGAAGCAGGCTTCTTGCCGAGCAGGGAGCCCGATGTGGGACTCGATCCCAGGACCCTGGGATCATGACCTGAGCCGAAGGCAGATGCTTAAAGACTGAGCCACCCAGGCGCCCCATAAAATAAATTTTTAAAAGGAAGGAAAGAAGAAATGGGGTAGAGGAAGAAAGAGAGGGCACTGAAATTAGGATTTATAGCCTGCAAATGAAAAGGAAAAAAAGATTAACTTTAGGCTCAGATGATAACGTAAACAACGGAGGACTAAAAACTTACAGTGATTTAAGGATTGTAAGTAAAACATGGTAGTTAAGTATAAAGGTTGCAGAAGTACTACAAGCTGAATTGGAGCAGATTATGCAGGGCTGTCTCAGCTATGTAAAACCACTTTGTTGTATTTGCTGCAGGAAATGAAGTAACATTAAGTACCTTTAAATAGGTAAAATATTTTATTTACTACTTATTTTCAAGACTATCAATAGTGTTCTACTTAGTTAATTTAGTATATTATTAATGAAATCCTATATAGAATACAAAATATTCCATGTTGTATAATCATTAAATTTTATTAAATACAGTGATTTTGCATTTTTTTATTGGAGTGTAATTAACATAAAATTTTATATGAGTTTCAGGTATACAGCATACTGATTCAACAATTCTATACATTACTCAATGTTCACCATAAGTATAGTCACCATTCATCACCATGCAATGTTATTACAATATTATTACCTATAGTTCCTATGCTGTACTTTTCATCTCTGTGATTCATTTATAACTGGAAGTTTGTAGCTCTTAATCCCCTTTATTTCACCCATCCCCACACATACCTCCCTGTCTCCATTCTTGATCCTTTTAAATTTATCCTCCAGAATTCAGTTACAAAAACCTTTCTAAACTTAAATATATGATTTGATCTTTTAAAAAATAACTTCAGTAGCCTTCCTTTGCTCCCACAAAAAGAAGTACTACTCTTAAAATGTAGGTTACAAAGTTCATTATAATCTCAATAATCAGCTCCATCTGCTACCTCATTCCACAGTGCAACCATCAGGGTCTAAACTCCAACTCTACTCATCAATTCTCAGTACTGTTAACTCATTCTTCATTTTCCTGATTATTCTTTTTTCCTCCTGGAATATATCACAAACTCTTTTGCCATATTCAAGCATCATAAAAATTTTTTGACTCCCATTATATAAATGAGGAAACAAATGAAGACAAAATTTAATGACTTACCAAATCAAAAACCAAGTGAGGATCACCATCTGAACCTGAGGAATTTTGCTCCAGCTCTCATACCAGAACTCTGAAAGGAGATTCCCAGGAAATTTTCAAAGGTAGTGTCCCACCTAAATAAGCATATTGGAAAACACACCACCTGCAGTGGAGAAACAGGAATATACACATATAAAATTCAACTCTACCCAATGCATCATTTATTTGTATTTGCCACTTAAATTATATGTTTTTTTGTATGTGTGGGAAACTGTCTCAGTGCTCTCCTACACCAATTTGATTTCAATGTATTCTAAAATCTGTGTTCTTTATTTCAATGTGTTTCACTCCTTTCACAAATTGTATCTTTGGGCTAACAGTTTCAACCCATAACTCATAAAATGCTTTCAAGCTATAGTGCTGGACTTGTTGCGAAAAGATAAAGGGTGTCATGCTGTGTATTAAAGTGCAAGGTTTACAATGGTTTGGAACGCCCTCAAGGAAATCCTCAAAGTAACACAGAATAGTTGTCAGCTGGTAATATTGGATTGGTGAATGTGCTTTGCTGTTTTCGAGGGATCATAAACAGTCATTGCAGTCTGAAGGGTTGACCAAAAATTGCATGAAGATTTGCATGGCCAAAGACTTGCCTTGATTTCAAGGGATATAAAGAGAAACAAAAAGAGATTTTTACATAAAATGTAGTATTTCAATACTAGAAAATTAAAAGAAAAAACACTCTTTGAAAGGCTTGGCCTATTATTTGTTTTCAGAGAGAAATCCTTAATTACTTTAACATATTTATGATTATCAAAAATGAAGTAGCAGATTCTAGAAGCACCTCAAAAACTAAAAGCTGAGACTGCTGGTCCAGTCAGTCATGTAAAAAGCTTGAAAATTATCACTCTGTCCTAGCAAGTAAAAAGCTAAAAATACTAAAGCATCAACAACTCTTCTCAGATCTGTAAGAGAAGTGAGGTTACAGGGCAAAATGCTGCCCCCAAATTGGAGAGACGGGTGGCAGAATACAGAAAATCACAACTTACCTGAGCAGAAATCCACAAGCTGAAACCTCCAGGGTAACTAGCATCAGAGTAAAGAAACCTGAACTATAATTGACAAATTTCTGGAGTGTCAGCTTGGACAACTCTGAGAATTAAAACTCCAGGGGAGCAAGTTTTGTCAAGGTAGGAGGGCACACGTTTGCAAGTTTTACCTTCTGCGGTTTTCCCAGGTTCTCACAGTGAATGGTGGAGAACAATTCCCTCATGCTTCCCTCCCGTAGGAAGAAGGGAAAAGGAACCATTTTGAAATTTGCTAGAGCACATTGTTCTTAACAAGATATGCCCTCAGGAGGAAGTATTTAACTGGAGCCTGACCTGCTGGGGTTTTTATCAAAGCCTAACTAACTAAGGAAAGAGAAATAGTCAATTCCAGGTGACTCTAGCCTTCCACAAAGAGGCAAGGAAATACCTAAACCAGCCTACTCTAGCCATCCTATCCCCACTAAGGCACGAGGCACTGAGAAGCACATGTGAAGTTCACAGTCCAGAAACAAAGGTTCACTAAAAACAGCTCATAAAATAACTATAGAAGGCTTCCTTCCCCACCACCTTGCTACCACATTGCTAAAGGCTTATTTACAGCAGTTCCTTTTACTTAGTAAAATGAAAAATCATGTTTTGCTATCAAGAAAAAAACTAAAAGACATACTAAATGGCAAAAACACAGTTTGGACATAGCAAACATATCATGTGTGTTCTGAGAATACTTAATATTTACTTTTAGCAAATTTCATGTATATAACATGGTATTAACTATAGTCAACATGCTGTAAATTAGATCCTCAGAACTTCTTTATCTTAAAACTGAAAACTTGTAACTTTTGATCATTATCTCCCATTCTCCTAGACCATAGCCGGTGGCAATCACCATTCCCCTCTTTGCTTTTGTAAGTTTGACATTTCTCTTTCTTTTTTTTTTTCTTTCTTTTTTCTTTCTTTCTTTCTTTCTTTCTTTCTTTCTTTCTTTCTTTCTTTCTTTCTTTCAAGACTCCACGTATAAGTGATACCATACAGTATTTATCTTGATCTTTCTGGCTTATTTCATTTAGCATAATTATCTCCAATTTCATCTGTGTGGCAACAAATGTCAGAGTTTCCTTCTCTATTAAGGCTGAATAACATTCCATTGTATATATATATATATATGTCAAGTTGTCTTTACCCATTCAATTTTCATTTCATTAACAGTGTACAAGGGTTCCCTTTTCTCAACACCTTTGCCAACATTTATTATCTCCTGTCTTTTTGATAATCACTATCCTAACAGGTGTGAGGTAATAGTTTGTTATGGCTTTAATTTGCATTTCTCTGATAATTAGTGATGTTGAGCATCTTTTCATGTGCCTGCTGGCCATCCGTATGTCCTCTTCAAAAAAATGTCTATTAAGGTTCTTTGCCTACGTTTTAATTGAACTATTTGTTCTTGTTTTTGTTTTTGCTATTGAGTTTTTTTATATATTTTAAATACTAACCTTTTATGAGATATATGGTTTGCAAATATTTTTTCCCATTCCATAGGTTGTCTTTCACCTGGTTGATTGGTTTCACTGCTGTGCAGAAAGATTTTTAGTTTAATATAGTTCCACTGGTTTACTTTTTTATTATTATTATTTTAGGTGGGGTGGGGCAGAGGGACAGAGAGAATCTCAAGCAGACTCCCTGCTGAGTGCAGAGCCCGAAGTGGGGCTCAATCCCAGGACTCTGAGATCATGACCTGAGCAGAAACCAAGAGTCAGATGCTTAACTGACTGAGCCACCCAGACATCCCTCCACTTGTTTATTTTTGAATTTTTTAGTTTTGCTCCTGTTGCTGATTTCTAGTTTCATATTATTGAGATCAGAAAAGACATTTGGTATGATTTTAACCTTCTTAAATTTATTAAGACTTGTTTTGTGATCTAACATATTCTGGATAATATTCCACACAGACTTGGGAAGAATATGTATTCTGGTGCTATTGAATGAAATGTTCTTTATATGTCTCTTAGGTCCACTTGATCTATAACACTATAGAAACACATCAGAAACACTATTATTAATTTTCTGTCTGGATGATCTATTCAATATGAAAGTGGGATAATGGAGTCCCCTCCTATTATTGCATTGTTATCTATTTCTTCTTTCAGGTCTGTTAATTTTTGCTTTAAATATTTAGGTGCTTCAATGTCAAGTGCATACATATTTACAATTGTTACAACCTCTTGATAACTGACCCCTTTATCACTCTATAGTAAAGTTCTTTGTCTACTGTGACTGATTTTGAATGAAAGTCTATATTATCTAAGTACAGCCACATCTGCTCTCTTTTGGTTACCATTTGTGTAGAATTTCTTCTCCTGTACCTTCACTTTCAACCTTTGTGTGCCCTTAAAGCTAAAGGGAGTCTCTTGTAAGCAGCATATTATTGGATCTTGATTTTTTTATTCAGTCAGCCACTTTGTGTCTTTTAATTGGATAATTAATCCATTTTTAGCTACATTTCAGAAATAGATAAGGCATCACAAAGACCTTTGAGCAACTCTGTGCATTTTCATTGATTTACTCACCTTTTAGTATAGCTTTCTAGTATAATTTATATAGTATTATATACTATATATAATATATATATATATATATATATATATATATATATATATATTTCTAGTATAATTCTGCCCCTCCCTGACACCACCCTTACCCTAGAGGATCCTTACACTGCTACTATCTTCAGGGAGAACTCCTTCCACCTGAAGACCCTTGGGCATTCAGGACTTTGCTACTGGTCAGGGGCAAAAGTAATGAATTTTAAACATGAGAAGAGAATCAACCAAACTTTGAGGCAGAAAAACATGTAAGCCAACTAATAAAGAGGAAAAATTTGAGTTTGTCTTATATCTAAATAGCAACAGTCAATTCCTATTTATGGTAGTCATGGCCTGAATTCTAAGTGATGCAAAAGGTGAGTCAAATGTTAAATGCAAACAGTCATTTATGCATAGATGCAGAAGAAAGACCCTGACAAACAACACAAGAGCTCAGGGCACATAGCACTCATAGACTCTGGAAAGGTGTGACTTGAAGATGAAATACTAACCACAAATAGATGTAGTGAAATAAAGAATTCAAAAATATGAGGACCTTGTCAAGAAATAGCTGCTGTTCATCAATGAATCCATTTAAATGTATAAAAGTACTGCAATTTCAAGAATTATGGTACACAAGAGAACAAAAATGTTATAAACCATGACAATACAGGGTAATGTTATGTTGTTATACAATAACAAAAACATTAAGATAAAGTGGGAGAGGGAAGGTGGAGGAAGTAGTGGGCAAAGTGGGTAATTAAATGATATGATTTATGAAAATAATTTTAAAAATAACTAAAAGACATCTATACACTTTACATCAGGCAAAACACGTCCACATACATTATCCAAAACAAAACAACAACAAAAAAAGAAAACACAGATAATGTAGCCAAAGAAACAAAGAAAATATCAGAAAGAGTTTATAATGGCATTTCCTCTACAGCAAAAATTTGTACATGTATTTTGAAGATAAACATATAGCACAGGTCATGGTTTAATAAATTGATTGGGCTAGACATGGTATTGTTGGAAAACATACCAACCTTTCACCTCCCTTCAAACATTTTGTTGGATTTCTTTCTCCAACATTATTAACTCCCTTTCACCCACATCTTGGCAAGATTCTATAGCTTTCCAGCCACTTACAGGCATTAAAGTATTTTGCACAATCTAAATAAATCTCCAATCTCATATTCAATTCACTGTTCCTTTACTCTCCCCAGGAAGGGGATAGGATAGCAGAGAAATGGAAGGATTGATTATTTTCACCCTTTTTGTTCTACCTCCCTTTTTCCTTGCTTCTGCAACTCAACCCCAATGATAAAAGTGGGAGAAATAAAACTTCCACAAGGAAAGCATTTTTATTTAGTCCATGTTATTAGTAATTTTATCTCACATTTGAATTATCTCTTTTATGAGAGGTATTTAAATACAAGTATTTCAATGAGGGTACATTAATGCATTCTTAGGATGACTCCATCAATACATCAACTCCAAACCACAGCATTTCCTGAATATTGCTTCCTCTGTTGGACCTCTTCAGAAGTCCCTCTTTGTGTTCATTTCAGTTGTTACCTGACATCTACTTTTCCTAGCATTTAGCATTTCAAGATGCCATCCTCATGAAAGCATGCCTTATTCCACTATTTCCCTCTTATTTATTTTTTTTTCTTTTGCATTGTTATAAAGATTGCTCTCTCCACCCTCCTGCCTTCAGGTGAGAGTCCAGCATTTTATTTCTCAAGATACTAAAGTCAAGAAATGTCTTGTGTTCTGTTCCCATGGCAGGGTGAACCCGGCCTACTAATTTTTGAAATTTGGTAAGAATTCAACGTGAGATTCTGATGTCTATTATAAGGGTAAATATAAGCTAAAAATAAGAGGTCTTTCAACTTGTTGAAAATAAGGGAAAGTAAAGGATAAATTTCCCTCCTCCCTTTTTTTAGAGCATTTACTTTAGAAAAAAAAAATGTAATTGAAATTTCTTTCTCTGCATCTTTGAAATGTATGTTAAACTTTTAAAAATGTAAATTAGCCTCTTGCCCTCTTTTTGGTCTTGGAATTCTTTCTCAAAGACATGGTCACCATCTCTTTGAAATGTAAACGTCAAGGAAAATAGTGCCCTATCTTACAGTTTCTGTGGGAAGGTAAAGGACTAACTTCCTCAGGGTACCTAGCTTTAAGGTGCAAAACTACCTTGTATCATAAAAGATTGCTTTTGTAATTTCCTAACAGATTGTCTATGATGCCCATCACATTCTGGTTTAATGCATATTCAACATAGAATTGTTTTCTTTCTCTTCTATCTCTCTGGATAGGTTTGCTGGATTTGAAGGAAATTTTGTTTTTAATTATATTTTTCCAACATTGTCCTACTACAAGCACCCATTCTTTTATAGTCCGCTCCTTGCCTTGGGATGCAAAAGCATCCTTCCTTTCCTCAATAAGGACACATCACAGTACTCTCCATAATCATGAGATTTTTCTAAAGGAATTTCTAATATAGATTGGACTTTGGTGTTGTGAATGGATATCCAGAGGATTGATTTTAATCTCTTCCCTTAGTCATGGGGGGAGATTCACTCTTCGGGATTTGACAATATTTGTCACTCATTATTTCTCAAATACCCACAGGTATGCACACATACAAGTGCATTTCCAGAAAAGAGGTCTGGAAAATCATCAAAGAACATATTACCTCAAAGCAATGGTTATCTCAAAACAGTGAAGTTGGGTTTGGTATTAGAAAGAGAGGATATATATATATACATATTTCCTTTCTAAAATGTCAATTTTATTATTTGTTTATTTTGTAGTAAAATATACATAACATAAAATTTAACATTTAGCCATCTTTAAGTATACAGCTCAATGACATTGAGCATATTTTATTGTTGAGCAACCATCATTACTATCTATCTCCAGAGCTTTTTTTATTATCCCAAACTTCATCTATACACTCAGTAAGCAATAACTACCCATTATCACCTCCCCAAATCCCCTTGTAAACATTATTCTACTTTCTTTCTTTCTCTATGAATTTGACTCTTCTAATTCCCCTTTTAAGTGAAACTATACATTATTTATCCTTTTGTGATTGGATTATTTTGCTTAGGATAATGTTTTAAGATTCACTTATTTTGTAGCATGTCAGAATTTCCTTTATTTTAAAGGCTGAATAATGTCTTATTGTATGCATACACCACATTTTGTTTATCCATTCATCTGTCAATGGACACTGGGTTGCTTCCATTTTTGGCTATTGTGAATAATGCTGCTATGAACATGGATGTTGAATATCTATTTAAGTTTCTGCTTTCAATACTTTTGTATATATACCCAGAAACAGAATTGCTGGATCATATGGTAATTCTATGTGTAATTTTTTGAGGAATCACCATTCCACTTTCCACAGAGACCACACCATTTTATAATCCCACCAGCAACACACAAAGGTTCGTATTTCTCCACATCCTTTCCAACTCTTGATATTTTCTTTTTGTTTTTTGTTTTATAGTAGCCATCCTTATAGGTAGGAAGTGGTATTTTCTTGTGGTATTGACTTGTATTTTCCTAATCGTTTGGTGATGTTGAGCTTCTGTTCATGTGTTTATTGGCTATCCTCTTTGGACAATATCTATTCAAGTCCTATGACAACTTACTAATTGAGTTGTTTGTATTTTTGTTGCTGAATTTTAGAGCTATTTATATATTAATCCCTTTTCAAATGTATGATTTCCAAATATTTCTCCCATTCTCTTGGTTGCCTTTTCAATCTGTTGTTAGTTTTCTTTGATGCACAAAAGTTTTTAATTTTAAGTCAATTTATCTATTTCTGTCTTTTGTTGGTAATGCTTTTAATGTCGTATCTATTGGGTGCTGAACCCAATATCTTGAAGCTTTCCCCTGTTTTTTCTAAGGCTCTTATAGTTTTAGCTTTTATGGCTAGGTGTTTATCCACTTTGAGTTAATTTTCATAAATATTATTTGGTAAGGGTCCACCTACATTATTTTGCATGTGGATATTCTATTTTCTCAACACCATTTTTTGAAAAGTCAGTCTTTCCCCACTGAACAATCTTGACATTTCTGTCAAAAAGCATTTGATGATAACAAACAAGTTTTTATTTCTGGCAGCTCTATTGTACTCCTTTTGGCTAGATGTCTATGCCAATACCACACTATTTTGATGAATGTCTCTTTGTAGCAAGTTTTAAAATCAGAAAATGTGAATCCTTCAATTTTGTTATTTTCTTTCAAGATTGTTTTGGCTACTTTCTCTTAGATTCCATATGAATCTTAGAACGGATTTTTGTATTTCTTTAAAAAACATCATTGGAATTTCGATACAGATCAAATTAAATCTGTATGTCCCTCTGAGTAGTATTGACATTGTAACAAAATAAATCTTCCAATGCATGAACATGGGATATCTTAATTTATTTGTTATTCTTTGATTTCTTTCAGCAATATTTTATCGTTTTCAGTGTACACATATTTCACCTCATGGGTTAAGTTTTTTCCTAACTATTTTATTATTCTGGATACTATTGGAAATGGAATTTTTCTTAATTTCCTTTTTGGATTGTTCATTGTTAGTATAGAAAAATGCAACTAATTTTTGTGTACTGACTTTGGATCGTGCAAAGTTTATTTATTAATTCTAATAGTTTTTTGCATGAGTTCTATAGGGCATTTATTTATTTTTAATAAACACTCATGTACATGTCAAAGGGTATGAAAGTATACAGTGAAAAAGCTCACTTTATTTCTTTTATTTCAGGCATTCACTTTATTTCCCCAGGTTATCAGTTTCTTATGCAGTGTCCCAAAGATATTTCTTAGATATATGAGCAAGTAATATATCCTACTATTATTCACATTACTGTGTACCTTTTGTCTACTTTCATGATATTATAGCAGTATATAAAATGCTTCTTCATTCTATGAAATGCAAAAAGCTACATTTCTATTACTTACATATTTTTGGCAGCGGTGTGGAATACCTATCATATTTTATTTCTTTCTACTATACATTCATTCATTTCACAAAGACTTCTCTGAATTGCTGTTTAATGTTTCTTAATTTTGTCCTTTACCTTCAATGATATATACAAGGCAAGTAACATTTGCAAAATCATTCTCTATTTTACTTTCCCTTTTTTTGCTGACCTATACCCATAACATAACCTTCTGGATTTCATCCCAGGGGATCTGCACAAAATATTTACTAATGGCAATGAATCTTACCAACTTTCAATTTCTTGAGTTGCAAAATCTCAACCAGCATTGTATCCAGGTCTGGACAATATATTAAGATACTTCCTGATTCTCCTCTCATGCACTCCCCCTTTACTCTTTTCCTTTAGAGTATTAATTTTAAGAATTGCTTTGGCCTTTTTCCTCAGGGAACAGGCAATTGCTGTATTTATTTAAGATACCTGTGTGGTCTGGGAACTTCCTGTTCAATTCTTTGATTTTTTTTTTATTTTAAACTTTTGAGCATGTGGGTAAACTCTATGCTCAGAAATCCCTCGTGGCTTAAATAGGAATGGATTTTGGGGACAACCAATCTATAAATGCTTAGCAAGGCATGATATTAACCATTTAAAGCCAGGACATCTTAAGTATGCTATAGCACACTCAGAATTTGGGTGCCTTAAAGTTTTAAAGCAACAAATATTTTTTAGCCTCCTATGTATGAAAGGCTTATATGTGGAAGGTTCTGTTCCCTGTAATTGAAATAGGAAAAGCTGTAACTGTATCATTAATTCATGGTCAAGCATGGTCAGCAGTCGGTATCCTGGGGCTGGTTGAGCCTACTAAATACCACCCCTTACCTGAGGCCTGCCCAGATGGCATTAACTTGCCAAGCCTCTTGTGACTGACACTTGCTGAGGTCATACGTGAACTTCAAATTGGATTGAGCCAAGCCCTAGCTGCAATGAAACATCCCTCATGCTTTTGCCTCTGCTGAAGCCTACAGTTCTCCTGTGATTGCTGAGGCCCATGGTCATTTATTTGTGGTCTGGCACATTCAGCCTACATACTAAGAAATTATTCACGACTCATAGAAATAACCACTTCTTACCTGGGGACAAAGCATCTATAACTTTTAGATAAAAACATTCAGATAAAACATTAAGAAGCTCAAGGTTTCATACCTTTCGTCCAGGCCAACATGCAAAAGACAAATTTTAACAACTATACATTTATACAGTTGTGGAAAACAGCCTCATGGCTTAAAATAGGCATCTACAAACAGCAAATTCAAAAAGCTCTGCCCAAATAAAAAGAGCGCTAGGCACCACGCATGTACCCCAATTCCAACAATAATTTTCTATCATGTTAATTTGTTCCTCCATATTCTATTCCCTATATATTTCTCAAAGTTCATGTTGGGGTAAAAGGGAGCTGAATTAATAGCACTCTCCTCCTGCACCTAAATGCTAAACTAGTTGAAAAATAATGACAAAAATGTATATTAAAGACAAAACCGATATTGGTGAATGGTTTCGCTAGTACTGAGTACTAGGGTTAGGACTTATATTTCTTTAAGGATATGTCTGATACAAGCATATCCTTTGCAGGGCAGAACCTACATCTGGAGAAGAGCAGAATCATGTTCCTTGTGTGTAACTCACTAATAAGAGTGATGAGAAAGTGTCTGACCAACACATGCCCTCCCTTTCTTTCTAAACCCACCAATTACATAAGTCATTTCATTTCTTCAGCTGTGCAGTGGGTAAATAAATGCACCTAATTTAGTATTGTTACTTTAAGGTAGCTTCCTCTACTTAGGAAGAATATTAAAAGTGTGGGAGAAGCATTACTCCTATCTCCTATCCCTGCACTTCTCTCCCAGACCCAACACACTGCTTTCTGAAATACATCAAGCTACATCTGTTACCGGAGTTTAACATTTTTATCTTGATTTATGTCTCCAACATTTCGATAGAGGCTCATATTCATTTTGAATAAAAACAGTATTGAAGAAGGGAAAAAAAGATGTGTTTTAACTGAGAAGAAGAGATCTTCGGTCCCTTCTATGGCTACAACCAAAGACCAACTTTCCTTTTCTAATAAATGCCGTCAATGACAATATAGGAAGATGTAAATTTACCTGGCTCACTGTTTTGCCATTCTTCTGCAACCAAATCACTTGTGGAAATGGATATTATTGTTGTTACTACATTTGTCAAAGAGAAATCTGAAGCATTCTGTAGGCTTTCATTTATTAACATCAATAGATTGTTTAATTTCTTTCATAACTCATATTATTCAAGATTAAACAGCAGTGGATATTAACCAGAACAAGAAACCTCTATCCATTTAGATTCTGGTTTGATGTAGAAAAATTCCATTTGGCCTTGATGAGGGATTTTAAAACATGTTATAAACTTCTGTTTTGTCTGCAATGAATAAAACATATCACATTTCAAGCTTATTTTAAAGAATAAACTTTTAACTCACTTTTTAAAACTGAATGTTTGTCCATCATTAGACCATCACTCATCCCTTCTCAATACCTGTCCCCAAACAACCTATACCCTTTAGTGAACAATACAACTGTTATTTTGTGAAATTTTTGCCTTTATAGCTGTCTTATTTTTAATATTCCAGTAAGTGTAGCACAGTCAATAAAGAAATTTGAATGATGACTTACATTTATGATGTCCTCTGGCATTTAACATAATATTTTAAATCCAACATTAAGGGGGTGCCTGGGTGACTCAATTGGTTAAGCGTCTGCCTTTGGCTCAGGTCATGATCTCAGGGTCCTGGGATAGAGCCCCGCATTGGGCTCCCTGCTTGGAAGGGAGCCTGCTTTTCCCTCTCTCTCTTCCTGCCACTCCCCCTGCTTGTGCTCTCTCGCTCTCCTCTCAAATAAATAAATAAAATCTTTAAAAAAAATCCAACATTAGAATTTCAAATTGCCTAAATTGTGTATGTGTGTGTGCATTTGTGTGTGTGTGTGTGTCTGTGTCTTTGTCTGTATTCATACATATGGCAGGGAAAAAACAACTTCCTGTCAAAAGGTCATTAAACATCATAAATATGAAATGATATATATTTTATCTATTCTAGCTGGCAGAATTAATTCTTCTACCTTGAATAACATTCCAATTGATTTTGAGTATAAATTTATTGTTAGAAAAGAAAAGAGGAATAGAGCAGAGATTTTAAATGCTTTTACCTCATACTACAGTTTATTTTGATTCTTTTGAATATTAAGTTTTGATATGGTTAATATATTAATAGTTAATATTATTCTAATATTATTTCAATAATCTTTAAGAAAAACTTGAAAACTACTTTCAATGACTTAGGCAGGATGGCCTAATAAATGTCTGTATTTGGGCTAGACTCAGTTGTCTCATGACAGCTGTGAATCATACAGAGCTACTCTCCTTTTATCCCATGATTCAATCTAGTGTTCCCAGGTAGTACAAAATTCCCCTGTTCCCTAATCAGAGCTTTCTGTTTTTGCTTGTATATAACTGGGGGTGGAGAAGAACAAAATAAAGTCACATTGAGGGCATATTAATCAAGATTCTCCAGAGAGACAGAAACAACAAGATATAGGCTATCTCCATATATAACCTGAGAAGTCTCACAATCTGCTGTCAGAAAGCTAGAAAACCAAGAAAGTAGGTGGTAAAATTCAGTCTGAGCCTAAAGGCCTAAGAACGAGGGAGGCCAAGGGTAAATCCAAGTCTAAAGGCCGAAGACTGGGTACCAATGATGTAAGTCCTGGTTTGAGTTGGAAGGCTTGAGAACCAGGGGTGCTGATGTCCAAGGGCAGGAGAGATGGATATCTCCGCTCAAACAGAGTGAGTGAATCCACCCTCCTCCACTTTTTTGTTTCATCCAGGCCCTCTGTGTATTGAGTGATGCCCACTCACATAGGTGAAGTGAATCTTTACTCAGCCTACTGATTTAAAGGTTAATCTCTTCCAGAGACACTTCTCACAGACAAACCCATAATCATGTTTTACCAGCTATCTCAGCATCCCTTAGCCTAGTCAATTTGACACATAAAATTAACCATCACAGAGGGGTAAGACAGAATGTAAGGATACAATATCTTTTCTATTTCTTCTCCAGATCATGTTTGCTGCATATGTCAATTTTCCTTTGTCCCCTTGTCGGATGGTCTACCCTACCCTGCAATCCCTCTTAGACTTCATGAGCTGAGAAAATAGTAAGATCTTTTTACATTTTTAAAACATTCCAAATATGTCATCCCTATCATGAATGACCCTTCTTCCCTATCTCCAAACTAGAAAAAATGACCAAAAAAAAAGGTGTGAATAACTTTTTAACTAAGATTCTTTTATAAAATTCCTCTAAAATTTCTGCCTGTCAGAAAAATGGGAAAGAAAGAGGAATATTTTTATATAGAAAGACAAAGATGGTGAGTGACATGCTGGACAGTCTTCTGAATTCATGCTGGAGCCCTCCAGAAGGCAACTAAGAGTACAAGTAGCATAAGAAGTAAGAATTACTTGTTCCTTTGCTCTTGGAGTGCAAATTATATCACATTTCTTAATTTTCTTACACTTAACTAGTATAAGGCTCTAGCACTAGCATCCCCAGATTGGTTGAAAGTCTATTCCTCACCTTTTGGATTTCAGAGTAGAAGCTGGGCATGGTGGTTAATTAGAAATCCTAGAAAGAGGCTCCCAGAATTCCAGATGTTAATGAAGAATTTGTGATTGATGCTGTCCTTTCCCCCTTGTCAATATGGTTGTGAGGTCTCTGGTTCAGTCCTCTGTCAAAGCAAGTAAGACCTTCCCATGGAGAGTGTCTCTGATGTGATCCCAGTTCTTCTATACCAAATGTAAGCATTTGGGATCCTCCTAACTGTGTTTCTTCTTGATGTTTGTATGATAGGGTAAACAAATCTATCATACATATATACACATGATAACTTTCTAATAGGCTATATTAAATCCTCAGTAGATTAATGTAGTGACTCAGCTTTTTTTTTCACATAGTGAAACTAAAACTATTTTATGTTCCAAAAATCATTATTAATGAATCCAGATAAATTTGATTTTCTGAGATGTGGAAAGCCATAGATGGGAAGGCATTAATTGTGCTTGTTTTTTTTGTTTATCATATACCCATCATTGTTATCAATGTATTTGCCTTGCTTTCAATTTTGCTATGAACCTAAATCTGCTCTAAAAATGTAAGTCTTAAAAACTAGGTATTTGTTAGGATTTTTTCCCATCTTTATTTTATAAAACGTCTCCTTGGATAAAAGGAACAAATAATTCCACTGGATCATTTTCCTTGACAACCTACATGTCTGTGTTTTCTCCATTGGTAAATGTATCATTTTAATTATAAATAATTAGGTTTTATATATTCTTTTTCCAAATTTCGCTAACCCTTACTTATATTAAAAAAATAAACTGAAATGCAGTTATGTTTTCTACTAACATTGAATAATGAAAAAAAATACTTAAAAGCTTCACTGCTTGCACATGTGCAAAAAAGATGTTCTTGCCTTTGGTTGTATCATTAGCTAAAGATCAATATCCTATGAAATATATTTTCTTTCATGTTGTGAGTTATTTTCTGCAATAATTCACTGCTATTGGGTTTGCAGTATAGTTATATATTTTCTGAGGTTTACAGATTTCATGTTTATCTAATTGCACTAGTAAAAAATAAAAACTAATAGACATTTTAATTCCACTATATCTTGAAGGCTAACCCTTCCTCATTAAATAATACATCTCTAAATTGCAATCCCATGCTGAACGATTTCTATTATATATGTTCCTTGAGAATGTGTCAACAAATTTTTCATTCCCTAGTCACCTAAAAAATTATTTTTCAAATAAGAAGAAATTGCCCCCATTGGTACAGAGTAATAACTGTTACAGTGATGCAAGCTTTGATATGAAGAGTGCACAGATTGGTGAACCCGTGGGTCCACTTAGGAAGGCTGCTGAGTTAACAGAGTCTGCAAAGTTAGACCTTCCTCCCATGTAATTGGAATTTGCCTTCAAGGCCCCATATGGACTCATAAATGGTATAGAATGAGTACCTAAACTTAAGCCATTCTCTAGTATTCTCTTCAAAGAATAAAGTATTGGTGTTCTTATGTGATAAGGATTAATAATATTAGTTTACCCCAGGAGAGGAAAGCTCCTATTTCCTCCTTTCCAAGGAAAACATTTCTACGGACTTTATCTACTTTTGAAAAAAATAGCTCAACTGTAACTTACTGGAAAGGATCAGCAGAGTGAGACCTCTTGACATTGAGAGGCCCTTCGAAATCCTAAGGATGTGATGCTATCAGGTACCGAGTTTGATTAAAGGGAAGCACAAAATGGATTTGGGTGAGGTAAATGTTAAATTTGGCTTCATACAGGGCGCCTGGGTGGCTCAGTTGGTTAAGCGACTGCCTTCGGCTCAGGTCATGATCCTGGAGTCCCGGGATCGAGTCCCGCATCGGGCTCCCTGCTCAGCGGGGAGTCTGCTTCTTCCTCTGACCCTCCCCCCTCTCGTGTGCTCTCTCTCTCTCTCAAATAAATAAATAAAATCTTTTATAAAAAAAAAATTTGGCTTCATACAAAAATGAAGAGGGAAACTGTATATATTGCATTATAAATATTTCACCATGTATGTGATAGAATTATATCACAGCCCCTTTTTCTCCTTTCAGAGAGATTTTTTTTTTTTCTTCTTAAGCATCAGTTTATGGGCAAAGGCACTCAGATCTGAGCAAATGTTTCTCACACTTGTGGCTCATACCTACGGGATGTGCTATGGCGTATATAAAGGGGCATGTGCCAGGAATCACTGCATGGAATCACTCTCCATCTGCTGCCCAGCAGCTCTTCTCCAGGTAGAACTTTATTACCGTTAGCCTTCTGCCAATATTAGCACCTGGATGCAGTTTAACGTCAGTCACTAGACTGTATGTTAGGCAGAAACCTGACAGCAAGGAAAAACAGATTGTGGGGAAGTGCAGAGTATTTTACTTTTCTTTTATGCTTAGGAGGCTGGTGACTACAAGCTTGCTGAGAGTTTGACCTTACAATATAAACACAGGATTTCTGTAGTTCTTGTCCATGTAATAGCCACACTCTAGGACAAAATCTCCTCATTATATGACATTTACAGGATATTGCTCAGCTCTCTGCTGTTGATAGTTGAGCAATAAAATGGTTCCCCAAGGACTGTTTGCAGACTTGACTAGGGTCAGTCAGGAACAGACCCTGGTGAGCTGAGTCAGGCTGAGCGCTCTCCCGTGCTCCATTATAAATGGCCTCAGCTTCGGGAGTTCAACCTTCCAATGCCACTCCTTTCAGGATACATATGCACAATGCCACTTATTTGCTGTAAACTGTTTTTCTCTTTGTTAGATAAGCATACACATTTAATCCAGACATTTGAGTTGATGGTCCTAAGGAGGTGATTCAACATTAAGTGAGGCTTTGTATATGGGTGACTCTTTTTGACAAGAATTTATAAAATAGGTGTGAGTTTGCTCCATAATATTTATACACATGAAATAATGCTTTTTTTTTATTATTTTTAGGAATCTAAACTTGATGGTGAAAGCTAATAGTAAATTTTCAGGATTCTTCTTTTTTTTTTTTTTAGGTATTAGTTTTCTATTTCTGCTGTAACAAATTACCACAAACTAGGCAATTTATAACAACAACACAAATTATTATCTCCCAGTTCTAGAGGTCAGAGTCCCGACACAGGTTTCATGGGTCTAAAATCAGGTGTTGACAGGGCTTCATTTATTTACGGAGGTCATAGGGGAATAGCCTTTCCCACGCCTTTTCCAGATTCTGGAGACTACAGGCACTCTTTGGCCCATAATCCTTCCCCATGTCCAAAACCAATGGCAGGTTGAGTTCTTTTCACATGCCTTAGTTCTGACTTCCTCTGCCTCCCTCTTTGACTTTTAGGAAGACTGTGATTTCATTGGTCCCACTGGTATAGTCCAGGATAATCTCCTTATTTTAAATTCAACTGATTAACAATCTTTAATTCTATCTGCAACCTTAATTCCCCTAGGCCATGTAAAGCTAAATATTCAAAGTTACCGGAAACCTGGACATGGGTATTTTTGGGAAGGGAGGCATTTTTCTGCTTACGACAAGGTATGTGGAATCTCAGAATCCTATTCAAACTAGACAGGCTTAGTATTAAGACTTAAGTGGTTGCTGTTACTACCAGTATTGCTTCTTGATTCTGCCATTTGAGAAAGTTTTGCATCTGTTGGGCACTGTGTTCTCCACTTGCTCCTTCACGAGGCTTCATGACCTGCTTTCATGTGCATGTACACACTCTCTTCCCACGTGAAGGGCACCGCCTTTGGGGCACTTTGTGATAGTGTCTCCGTTACTGCCAATGACAGAACCATGGGCCCTTTGCCCCAATCTTGAGGTTGTCTGGTCTTTTAGTGTCTGGTTGGAATAGTCTTTAGGAATTGATCATTCCTCCTCTTCAACCATGTCACCAGCCTCTCTTCTCCTTGCCTCATCCTACTCTACACGCTTAATTCTTTAATAGAGTTCATCTTAAAACCCAAAGTCAGGGGCACCTGGGTGGCTCAGTTGGTTAAGGATCTGCCTTCGGTTCAGGTAGTGATCCTGAGGTCCTGGGACCGAGCCCTGCATCAGGCTCCCTGCTTAGCGGGGAGTCTGCTTCTCCCTCGCCCTCTGTCCCTACCCCCACTCATTCTCTCTCTCTTGCTCACTCTCTCTCTCTCAAATGAATAAATAAAATCTTTAAAAAAACTTCGAAGGCAAAAGGTGATATTGGGAGATGTCCTCCATGGTCCATTAACTCAGGGCAGTCAGAAGACCTTGACTTTAGAACAAGGCTTAATTGTTGTTCTAGGAAGAAAAAAGTATGAAAGGGAAATTTTCAGCATTTCTTTTTTAAAATTTCCTCTTTTTTCCTTACTCTCTTTCCCCCCCCCTCTCTTCTGGTTCCTTTCAGAAATTTTTGTCCTTGACTGGCTTCTGCTATGTATAGAGGAGGGGGAAGCTATCCTGGAATTAGATGATTTATTCTTATTGTTTTTATTCTTATATTAATGACATACATACTTCTGAAATTGTTTGCACCTGCACATGTTAGTTCTTTTCTCTGGGAGCTAATATTTTATTTATTGCAAAGAATGGTGGGGGCATAAATATGCTTTGTTTCCTGTAGTAGACAGAGTGAAAAAAAATTACAGTGAAAAATTATTAGATACACACATCAAGAGGGTGTATAGAAATATAACAGTGGAGAAAATAAGGGCAGAAAATCTTTTGAGGACCGTTATGATCAACTTACACCACAAGTGAGATAGGTATTCAATATAGAGTGACATGAAACAGAAATAGAGTGATATGATTAGTGAGAATGACATTGAAAATATTACTTAAAAAAAAAGAAACGAGAGGGAAAAGAGGGAAGAATTCAAGAGGAAAAGGATAGAAGAGAAAAAAAAGAAAGAACAAAGAAAGGAAAGAAAAGAAGAAAAAAGAAAGAAGAAAAGAGAAGAGGAAGTCCTAAAGTCAAATGATGTTTTCATAAGAATATGTTTGTCTTTAAAAAGGACACTTTAAAAAAAATAATGAAATAAACTTGTGCCATCAAATATTACTGACCTGACCACATTCCAGAATAAGTTTAGAGAAGTTAATACCAAGCAGGAAACACAAAATGAAGCAAAGTAGTGGCATCCATATGAAATTGATTAGTGCATTATTTAATGCACAGCTTGGGCAATTGCTACACCGCACAGCACAAGGAAATCCATCGTGCAGTCACTGCACTACATATAAATTTAAAATTGAGCCGAGATTCGATTTTGAGATACCAAAGATGCTTTTAGTAGTGATTTGCTTTAGTAGTATTGCCTTAGGATATTATATTTTAAATATAATAATTACTCTGCAAAATTTATAGCTATGAGCAAATTACTTTTCTTGTCTTGCCTTTTTCCTTTCTTAGTGATCTGTAACTGTTTGTATGGTGGCTCAACCTAAGACATTATGCTATATAATGAAAAAGATTTTGATGTTGTCATTGCTTTCCTGGTATCAGTGGAACATAGCAACCTAGCTTTCTATCTCCTAGGTACCTCCCGAATTACCCCTTTCTTATAATGTCACTTAAAAATCATGACCTTGTTCTTTGAAGATTCTTTAAGTATTGTGCTACTCACAAAAAAGTAAAACAACTTGTTTTAAAACACTTAATTTTGGGAATGCCTGGATGGCACAGTAGGTTAAGCATCTGCCTTCAGCTCAGGTCATGATCCCAGAGTCCTGGGATCGAATCCCGAATCAGGCCCCTGCTCAGTGGGGAGCCTGCTTCTCTCTCTGCCTGCCGCTCCCCCTGCTTGTGCTCTCTCTGTCTCTCTCTGACAAATAAATAAATAAAATATTAAAAATAAATAAATAATACACTTATTTTTTTCTGTGATTGCATATAAAGAAAATAAATTTTACAAGTCTGTAATTATAGGACATGACAAACTGTATCTTTCAATTTAAACAAAAAATATAATTGTCTGCTAGATATCTATCATTTTCCTTCCTCTACAAAAGAGTAACTTATCACTGCTATATACCCAAATCTACTAGAAGATTACTTGGCACTTAATATGTTGTCAAAATTACTTTTGAATATGATATATAAAATTTCATAGTGGCTCCACATTAATAAATAAGCATACATTTTCTTTTATCTACATGTAAAAACCATGGAGAAAATGGAGAGTTCATGTCTCACTAATACGATTAAATTCACTCTTTAAATGTATTTATAAATCCCAGAAGATTATGGATTGAATGTTATTAAAATATAATATCTGAAGTTATGCAAGGGGAAAGTTTTCCACGTATCTGTGTGCTTGTGCACAGACAATTGGTCCAAAGGAATAAACAACCCTCAAAGCCACAGTGAACAGGGCAGATTTGCATTCAGGGATGAGGAGTTTGTATCAAGGAACTCTACTGTGCGGCCAGCACTCTCTGGGCAAGTCTGTCTCACAATCCCACGCAAAGATCTTCAGTTGTAGGACCTAACATAGATTTCCCTCCCCTTCCATTCATTAATTCTTAGGCTTCCAGATGAAATGGTGAATAAGGCACCGTCCTTGAATTAGAGGAATGAAAGCTACGGTGGCAAATAGAAAAAGGAAACACACAGTAGGGCTTCACTGAGCACAAATGGTGAGCTAGAATGGATGCAGAGAAACAATTTTGAGGAGCACTGAGAAGAGAGCACCAAGTTTTATGGAAGTTGATTTCCTAGGCCAGTGAAACAATGGCATCAACTCTGTTTCACACTGAAAAGCTGAGGCAGAATGCTGTTTCTCCAAAATCAAATGTTATAACTCTGTGTGTAAATACTGGGAAAAAAAATTCAGTTTTTTTCCAGGTTCCTCATACCTTCCCATCATTGCAGGTGATTGGAAGTGAATAAAGACAGTAAAGTACTATGGATTATTTTTGTCTTTGTCTCTGCTACTTCTAAAATTATGTTTCCTGGGGCGCCTGGGTGGCTCAGTCGTTAAGTGTCTGCCTTCCGCTTGGGTCATGATCCCAGGGTCCTGGGATCGAGCCCTGCATCGGGGTCCCTGCTCTGTGGGAAGCCTGCTTCTCCCTCTCCCTCTCCTCCTGCTTGTGTCCCCTCTCTCGCTGTGTCTCTCTCTGTCAAATAAATAAATAAAATCTTAAAAAAAATTATGTTTCCTGAAAATTCCCCATATAATCTAAATCAGTTACGCTGATCATCAAAAAAAATATCATTTTTGTTTGTATTTTTATAAATCTGAACAGCCATGATAATAAAAGCGAGTTTCCTAAAGTTACATTTTCCTTCTAGTTCCTGTCTTCTGTTTCGACCCCAAAACATTCCTATTTTACGGTCTCATGTTATTTCTTTTATTGTCTGCTTCACCCTTGTACTGTCACGCACAGTCCCTTTCTGACGCCTGCAACCTGATTTTCCTCGAAGCCTTGTCTGCCATACCCTAATTCTCTCTGACATACAATTCCTTGTCACTCACACTCTCATAGATACATTATCTTTTTAAATAGCTTTTCTCTTAAAGTTCCTCTCTTCATATTTCTTCTCTGTCACTACCTACCTATCCTCACTTGTTATCTGCCCCTCATACATATTCCCAGGCTAATGTCTAAATCAACAGAGCCAAACATGCTTGCATTCAAAACATGCTTACATACAAACATGCCAATGCACCACATTTCAACCGCACAGCCATGTCACCAAGTGGTGACCTAGAAACACACACGTTTCTACAGCATTAAGAAAGTACTCAGTGAATCTCAACACTGACCCTATTTCGCACTTAAGTGCACACACACACAAACCCACACCACAAACGCAGAGATAACCCCTACACACACCACACCCACCTACACACACACACACACACACACACACACACACCCTCCCAGTGCTGGTTAGCTCTGCTGTTCTCTCTTGGGACAACTACTTGCAGTGAATTAAAGTGTTAGTGGCACTGGGAGACTAGAGGACACATGACATTGGCCTAGATTGTAGTGCACAGTACGTGGAAGAAAAGGAATAATACTGGGGATCCTATTAGTTTGTGAGTCAAATATCCTCAGGGAGAAGATGAGTGAATAGGGTATCTGTGTCACAATGGAATCAAGGGCTGAGGGGAAGTGGAATGGAAACTATATTGCTATTTCTTTTTTTTTTTTTTCCTTTCCTGAAACACTTCCATTGCTCAACTTATATCATTTTCTTTTTTTAAATTAATTTTGTTTTATTATGTTATGTTAGTCACCATACAGTACATCATTAGTTTTTGATGTAGTGTTCCACGATTCATTGTTTGCGTATAACACCCAGTGCTCCATGCAATACGTGCCCTCCTTAATACCCATCACCAGGCTATTTCTTTTAAAAAGACAAGATAGTATCATCAAACTTTGTCTGGAATTATTCTTTTTTTTTTTTAAAGATTTTATTTATTTATTTGACAGAGAGAGACACAGCGAGAGACAGAACACAAGCGGGGGGAGTGGGAGAGGGAGAAGCAGGCTCCCCGCAGAGCAGGGAGCCCGACGCGGGACTCGATCCCAGGACCCCGGGATCATGACCTGAGCCGAAGGCAGTCGCCCAACCAACTGAGCCACCCAGGCGCCCTATCTGGAATTATTCTTACTCAAGAGAGATTGCAAGAATTTTTGCAGGCAAAAGTTCAAAGTACAACGTATGGTTTGCAACAAACTAACATATTTCCTCAAGATAAATTTTAAAATAACATTGTCATTGATTATCTTTACTGAGGAATATGGTGCTTTTTATCGTGTTCCCCTATAAATAAAATGTTTGGAAAGAAACTTATTTCTCACCACATTGTACATGAGCCTCAGAATTAGCTAAGAGAAAGTGATGTAGGGATTCAGGGTTACCCTTTCCCTGTACTAGAACAATAAAAGGAAAATTAGACAAGTCTAAAGGGAAAAAAGGCTGCCCAAATTTAAATTAATGTAAGTTGAACAAAAATTTACCTTTCTGGTTCACACTTGAAAGATCTGAGCACAAACTCTTTTAATTTTTTTCCTAATTTTCATAAATTCTGAGTAATATATCATACCAACATGAATACTGTGCATCAAACACAGATTACTGAAAGCATCTGGTATTGTTCAAAAACAGCTTGGAAGTATAATTAAGCAGATTTTGTATCTTCAGGACTGAACATGCATTAGATTTCTTCTTGTCTATTTTCTCAGAGTAATTGGAATTTTTTACCTCACCTTGCACTGATACAAGTGATAATGTTGTTGTTGTTGTTGTTGTTTTTTCTATGTAGGATCTTTGTTGGCCCATGTTCTGAAGTTATTGCATACATTATTTTATTTCTTTAAAAAATGTACTGTATGTATCTGGAATTAATAAAGCTTCATTGTTTTAAAATATGTTACATGCAGGCACTACAGTTGTATTTCAATATCCCTGAATTATAAGATTTTTCTTATTTAAAAATTTTTTTCTTTCTTAAATTATTCTGTGACTTCTGAGCATTGTATGGTCATTCCTAGGTACAAATAAGATGTTTTTCAAACATCTTTTAAAATTCTTTCAGGATAATGCACATCATTATTATCTCTGTTCTTGCTTCTTCATCTTCTCCAGTGTGAAGATCCAATGTATCTCCCATGTTCACCATACTGCTTTTTGTCCATAATGTCTCCCCATGCAGCCTGAGCTCATCTTTGTAGAATGCAACTTCCAATTTGCTTCTCACATTGTAGCATTTGTGAAATCAGGTGCATTTTGTCACATCTATATAGTGATTCCTTTTCCCTTCAAGGCAGTTATTAAATCAATGGTTCATCTTACATTAACTGTGTCTTAGAATCAAGGAAATGTGACACATGGGATTTGGCAGGCAGTCACTTGACTCCTTTGGGAATGGCTTTTCTCATTTTCTTCCAATATCTAGGCCTATATTGAGGGTAACATGATACAGAAAAGACTGCACCTTTTTTTTTTCCAAGTTTTTATATCTCTGACTACACTAGGGTCATCCTCAACCACCTCTTCCTGCTCATTCATCTCCTTTTGATCGTTCTCTCTATCACAGTCCTCTTCATCTTCTACTTTTTGCAGAATCTTTTGTCGGTATTTTTAGAACTGATATTACTTTTTAGTCTTATGGAAAATGGAAATATATATTCTGGAGATATTAAAAGCCCTGGTAGTCTCAGTGAGAAAATATTATGAAAAAGTGTTTTATAATGTGATGCAATAAATATGATACTAGAAAAATATGTGTGGATGCCAAGAAGCACAGAGTTTGTGTGAAGAAGGTGTTGCTCAGAGTCCAATCTAGGCTTTCTTAAAACCAGGCAGACTGACGCTAGACATAGCTGTTACATATAAGTTTTATGTTAGAGTCTCTGGTCTTTCCCTTCCCTTGTCCATGCACTGCTGACCTCAGGGCCACCCCCTGCCCTTCAAATACAATTATGAAAGATCTGGGTATATGTGAAGCAGGGAATTGGGACTGAGAACCTTTATAGACCTAGGGCTTTAAGGTGACTTCAAAGTGACCATATAGAGTGGTTCTCTCAGGACATGCACCAGTTCACACCTATCTTCCAAGCATAATTGTCCCTCTTTGTAAAGTAAGTTTTGTCTTCTTCCACTTATTAGAGGATAGAAAAGCTGTACTCACTGTTCCATGAAAGCAGCAAGTAATCTTGCCTCTTCCTAGAGCTCAGGGAAGAAAACAAAATGTATCCAAGGAACTTGCTTCCTAAATTTGCAAACTTGGAGTGATAATTACACTTTTCTGGGACCCTTAATAATAGCAAAACCTTACCACCCTCAGAGATACTTCTAGAATAGGAGATGCCGAAGACCTCCATAAATGGGAAAATTTGGGGTTAAAGATGTGTATATAATAAAAATAATTTTCACATAAGGAAATACATGAGGGAGATTAAGCTGATCTAGAAAAAAAAAAAAAAAAAAACAACCAAAACCTAGGAACTTGAGATAATTGAACATTCTGCACAGACTCTGGCTCTGCCAATCACTTCCTTCCCCATTCTTTCTAATGAATCTCTCTCTCTCTCTCTCACACACACACACAATCACACAATGATATATATATATAACATATTGTATGATTTGGAAATTCCACTTTTAGGTATATACACAAAATAATTAAAAGCAAGGACTCAATGATATATATGCACACATATTTTCATAGTATTATTCACAGCAGTCAAACTGTGGAAGCAGCCCAAATGCCTATTGACTGATGAAATGGATAAACAAAATGTGGTATATACATACAATAGAATTTGTTTCAGGCTTAAAAAGGAAGAAAATTCTGACACATGTTACATGGATGAATCTTGAAGACATGCTAACAGAAATAAACCTGACACGAAAGTGTAATTCTACTGATTAAGATACCTAGGGTAGTCAAATTCATAGAAACAGAAAGTAGAATGGTGATTGCCAGGAACTGGGAGTAGTGGTGAATGGAAAGTTAATGTCTAATGCGTAAAGAGTTTCAGTTTGGAAAGATGGAAATGTTCTGTAGATGGATGGTGGTGATGGTTGGGTGATAACATGAATGTACTTAATGCCCCAGAACTGGACACTAAAAAATAATTTAAATTGTAAATTTTATATTATGAGCATTTAATCACAATGTAATTTTTTTTATTTGAGTATAGTTGACACACAATGTTACATTAGTTTCAGATATACAACATAGTAGTTCCACAGATCTATACATTATGCTATGCTCATCACAAGGGTAGCTACCATCTGTCACCATGCAATGCTATTACAATATCAAGTGCTATATTCCTTATGCTGTGCCTTTTATTTCCATTACTTCTTCATTCCATAACTGGAAGCCTGTGTTTTCCTTCCCCTTTGCCCATTTTGCCCAATTTAAAAAAAAAAAAAAAGAAGAGGGAGGGGTGTTCATTTGCATCAAATGCAGCTCAGACAATGGATACTGTGAAAACACATAAATTGCCATTGAATTTAGGAAAACGAAGGCTTTAGGAATTCTGACAATAACACTTTTGATAATATTTCTATGGCATTGTGTTTATACATATAAATTTATATTTAAATTATTGTATAAGAATTTAAATAGTACACTACTTAGCTACCCAAGATGTTTTCATTGGAGAGATAGCATATCTAATTCTTTGTGTCCCCAATAATTTCTGGGACAACACAATGTATTTAGTTGGAGCTCAAAATTATTTATGGAATTGATACCCACCAACAGAGAAAAATCAGTTTTAAAATCCACAAAAATATACTAATGTAAAAATTCTGAAATGATATGCCCCTGAAATGGAGCTTGATTTATTAAATAATCCATGTTTTTCCTCACAAATCAAGTTGTCACTTTTCTCATATCCTAAAATTTCATTGGGGATTATGGGACTTTTCTATTTTCTGAATTTGTTCCATTGATCTATCAAGTAATATGACTGTGCCACACTGTTTCATTTCAACTCCACAGCATAGCTCCAGCATGCTTTATTATCTTGGTTATTCTTACCACTTTTCTTCTTGAGATTTTTATTCTGGCTATACTTGCTTGTTTATTTTTCCAAAGAAATTTATTGAGTGGCAAAAACATTCTGTAGTTAATTTACTTGAGATTATGTTAATCTATTGGTATTACTTCGCTGGATATTGTCATCTTTTTAATGTTTGTCCAGAACATAGTATACTTTTCAACTTAACCATGTCGTGTCATCTTATTGATTTAGAAACATAGAGGTGTCTTCATATAGAATTTACTTATTTCTTGTTAATATTATTTTATCTTTGAGGTTCCTATGGTAATATACAAAAACATGTTTGTTTGTTTGTTTTTAATATGTGAAAACTATTGTTTTAACTAGTTAATTTTAGAAGCAACCACATTACTGATTTTTCATATGAGTAGTTTTGTGACAACTCGGTAGTTTTTTGGAAGAATAAATGTAGTTGGACCCATAGCTCTCATCTTACATTGAGCTATGTACCATATCAATCAAATGTTTGAGAGAAAAAATTCTAAGTATATAATAGAAGTATTCAATATTTTAATTTAAGTAAATACATATCAAAATTTTAATGAGATATAATACTCCTCTTTAGTCAGTTTGTGGAGGAAAAGTCACTCTCAAATATTATTGATGGGAGTATAAGTTAATACAATTTCTTTGTATAGAATTTTCTAAAATCAATTCAAATTATAATTGTACATTTCTTTGACCAAAACTTCCTATTGGAATTGTTATATGTTCTCTACTCATTATAACATTGATATAATACCTAAAGATTGAAAACATTATAAATGTATGACATTATTTCCTATATATATATTGTTATTTAAAGAAATTGTGGAATACAGTGTACACTATGCTACAACATGTGCAAAAAGAGAGAAGACAGAATATCTTTGAAATTAGATTTTTGTGTATGTCATCTTTGCCTCTTTGCAAGTGTATGTATGATTTCCTACTAAAATTCTAAGTTGTTTATTTTGAACAGGGTCATATCATTCAGTGTGACTCCAATCTCTCTCATGGTAGCATTTTATTCTCTTTCCAGTTTAAGTCCCTCCAAATACCATGGCAATCAGACTCTTATCAGGAAAGAGTCGGCTTATCACTACAAATTTGGCTCCTGTTTAAAAGATATTTGTCCTGATCTGTCTCTACATATCTTATTTTGAGGAATGTTCAGATTCTGTGATATTTAGAGTGATAACATGATGTCTGCATCCTTCACCCTTGTCAAACTTCAGACAAAACCTCCAAATCTTATCACTCTTAAATATCAACTATAAGAAGGGTAAATAGAATACATATAACATAAAATCATGAAGGTCTGAACTCCATGGCTGAGTGTACAATATTATGTAATTTGGGAAAATAATGAGAAGACCATTAACCAGAGCAGATTTGCCTCTAGAAGCTGCTGCTTAAGCCAGAACACAAAATACTCCAACTTTTGCTAAATATACCCTTAACATATTCTTCCTCATGAGGTTTCATGAAATCTGATTTAAACAAACAAAAAATGTTTAGCTTTTCTGCCTTTCCACCTGCCTTGCTTTCAATGATAATGATGATGGTAGGTCCATCCTTTTCATTATGAATGGCCAAGTATTTCCCTTCACAAAGTTGGAAGGTGATCATCTTTCCTCTGGAATTTGCTGAGTAATTAAACTGATAGATGGATATAATAATTCCAGAATATAAAAATAAGTCACACATGGCAAAACTGATAGAGGGGAGTGCAGGCAACCTCTGCCTTTCTTGTTTGAACTGGAAATGATGAGAAGGTTTCTTCTGTTGTAATAGGTGCAAGGAGGGTAGTTGAGCTCATGCTGTCTTGCTTAAATAACCAGAGCTGAGCATAGCGTATCAAATAAACAAATGGCCCAAAGTAGCAAGAAGATATGATATAGACCCTCATTGTTAGGGTGAGGGCTATGAAAAAGCACATGTCTTGCCAACATGATTTAATCAAAGGAATTCTGGAAACATATCCCTGGTGACTCCCAAAATCATCCAGTGTGCCACAAGAAAGTACAAAATCAAATAACATCTGAATTCTAAAGAGGTGGTCATGGGCCAAACCTGACCTCTCTGTTTTATACAAAATTTTCTGCATTCTGAGAAGCCTTCAAGCTGCTTTCAACTGGATGTAGAATTCCTGATATTGAGATTATCAACTAGATGGTTAGTAATTTTTTTGAAGATCTTATTTATTTATTTATTTATTTGAGAGACAGTGCACGAGAGCATGAGCAACAGGGAGGGGCAGAGGGAGAGGGAAGCAGACTCGCTGCTGAGCAGGGAGCATGATGCCAGTCTCGATCACAGGGACCGAGCCCTGGGATCATGACCTGAGCCAAAGGAAGCCGCTTAACCGACTGAGCCACCCAGGCGCCCCAATGGACTGTCATTTTTAAAGTTAGTGATGGCTTATAAAAATCTCTGAATAAGAAAGACTAGGACAAAATTAAGATATTTTTTCTAGAATTTAGGCAGACCAGTGGGATTTAGGACTAAGAAGAAAGAGTTCATGCAGTTTTGAAACTGTGTGGTAACTATTTCGTGCAACCGATATAATTACATTACCCAAAATTAGCTATTTGTTATTTTTGTTGGGTTTTGTATTAAGAATTTCTAGGGCTATGGGAGGTAACCGCTGAGTAACTTTGGCAGGTCACATGTTTTCAGGTTAAATGGTGGTGCTGCTCTGAAAGATAATGTTTTGAGTCACAGTCACAATCTTTCTGGGTAGTGCTGTCCTGGAGCAGTTCTCTGGACAAGATATTGGTCTGACCACAAGAACTCTCTGTGGACATCTTTTTGGAATGGTTGAACATTTTCTTTTTATCAAAAGGCCTTCACCAAAATTAATTTTATATAGTCATAAAACAGCAATCTCTTTATAAATAGCAGATTTTTAAAATTGTTTACATCAATAACTGATCAAACACCATGGAAGTGGCAGAAGTGTGGGGCGGGGAGTACTTTTTTGGGAAAAGATCGGTAAGTGCATGTTTAATGGAATTAAAATCATTACAATCTGTCTTTATATGACATTTAAAACATCAAGAATAAAGGAGACCAGAAAGGACACACGATTACTAAAAGAGATAGAAGTTATATTGAATTAAAATCACTCAAATGATAATAATTAGTGTTTTCTACATTTGTAGAGGCATGATCCATTTCCAAGGCTTAATTATCATTTTCAGAAGTCTAATCATGCTATCAAGTACATTCTGATTTCATTTAAATTGATAAAATGAATAGTAATAACTGAAGTACCAAATAGCAACAAACAAATTTCAAAATAAGAAAATCCATTTAACCTGCACTAATTAGGAGATAGAGGGAAAATGATTTCACTAGAGCATCACCGGCAGGAAACCTCTGAACTAGCAAAGTATGTCTTGGTTTATGGATATATCCACCATGCCTGTTCTCCTGTGGATATTTCAGTATAGACACTTGTAGTCACATTATCATGTGCTCACTAAGAAGGTAAAGCATAAGAAGTCAAGTCCAGAGGCAAAGGAAAATTTTAGTTTCCTTGAAGTCATCAAATTTTGTCAAAATAAAACCAATTAAGACTGAATGAGTTAAAATTTAAGGCATCAATGGTTCACTGATTTATTTATTTCTTCCTCATTTTGAAATGATTTAGTGACTGGCAAATCTATTTGTAGAGGTGATGAGGGGAATGTCAGAAAATGTAGAGTGATTTTTACTAGTTTAACAAATCCTTGCCAATGATTAAGTTTCAATGGAACTGTAGGAACAACCATTACACAATTAAAATAATCTTTGAGCAATTCTCATGTTAATCCTGAAGTGTTAAATTATAGTAACCATATTTATTTTTAAACAAAGAAACGGTGGGGGGACAAAGAACCTAGTGACTCAGACCTAATTATGAATTATCAGCTTGGATAATGCTAAATTTTAACCACTATTTGAATTATGTGTTGACCTCTCATGATTAGAACAACACAATGGCAAAGATGCATTTGCTCATTTTTATAAATAATTCTATGGTCTGTTCTCCCATTTTAAAATGTATCATTATTTTAATTCTTAACCTTTCTTTGAAAACCTATTCCCATGCATAAGTCATACCCATCAGTTTTAATTATGATAGTAGTAAATTCTCTGAAAAGAGGCCTCTGAGAATGTAACTAATTCTGTTCACAATGTCCATAATCTCATGGTTTTACAATGTCACATTAAGATAAGAAAAGTACTGAAATTATATAGAAATTAAATGTGTAAATCAGGCTAAAGTTCTTTTTAAAGCTGTTTTTAAAAGAAAACAAATTAAATGATTGTAATTATAGTTATTTAAGAGCTTCAGGTTCTTTTATGTTTTTGGTCTGGTTGTAGTAGAAGATTCTCTACTGCCAAAATTATAAAGAAGAAAAATAACATCAACATTATAAATGGAATGAAAAGTGATTCCACACTGGATAGAATGGGTTTATATAATTCAGCAATGTTTTTAATATCTTCTTTGGTATTTTTTTCTATAGTTAAGAATAGTTATTTATATGTTTCTGTTATTTGAAACGTACATGGGTTTCTTTATTCCTCTTCAACAAATGACACAATCATATCTTAGGAATTGTTGAAAAAATAGTCAGTGCTTTTGAAAATCCTTTATGTGACCTATTTTACAGGGCTTTTCAACATTTAATAATCCCTAGAGACTCCAGTTTGTCAATGTTACTGTCAATGTTAATAATTTATACTTTCCCCAAATGAGAAAAGCACTGGAGAAAATAGGAGTGATAAATAAGGCAAAATAAGAACAAAGGTTCTATAAATTTGAAGAAAGTTAAGAAATTTAAGGAAGAAAGCACTGTGTGTGTGATAAAAATTAAAAGAAGAAAAAACAAAAAGGAGAGGATGATTAATTTATACTTTTGAGATTCTAATATTAAGAAGCATAACAGTTATTTAGGGGAGAAAAACATTTTTTAGACCTTAAACTCCCAGAGTAACATTTTCTATGACTGTATTACCTTTTGAATTTATTCCTTCATTCTGCAAATATTGGTTAAATATTTTACTGCATTGGGGAAGGGGGATCCTGTGATAAATGTCAGAGGCATCAACATCTTCAAAGAACTTAATGTTTAGTAGAAATACCTGAGTAAATTAATTAAAATTGGAAAAATACTATTTTATAGGTATTGTGCGGATATCTATGTGGGTTCCATAAAAGGAAGGACAAAGAAGTGTCCCATGCTTACCTAGAGTTAAACCATGATGAACTTCACTGAAGAGGAGTTGGGAAATTAGACTAGGATCCCTAGAAAACAAAGACAGAAGGACAGAAGCTTATTAATAAAACTTTATTAGGAAGTACAATGCCTGGGAAGGAGTGGAGGAGATAGACTCAAAGAACATATAAAAGCTGACCCTCAGGAGAGGGAGAATGAAGGGGGGGAGATCAGAGGGGGAGATGAACCATGAGAGACGATGGACTCTGAAAAACAAACTGAGGGTTCTAGAGGGGAGGGTGGTGGGAGGATGGGTTAGCCTGGTGATGGGTATTAAAGAGGGCAGGTACTTCACGGAGCACTGGGTGTTATACGCAAACAATGAATCATGGAACACTTCATCTAGAACTAATGATGTAATGTATGGGGATTAACATAAGAATAAAAAAAAAAGAAAAAATAAATAAATTAATTAAAAAAAAAAAAACTAATGATGTAATGTATGGTGACTGACATAACATAATAAAAAAAAAAAAAAAAAAAAAAGCTGACCCTAACTTCCTGACAAGCTCTTTTTTCTTATTTCCCCAGAGATCTTCACAAAGGCCCCATGAATGGTTCGTGAAGCAGAGGGAGAAGAAAGAGTTATCCTTTTCAATTGCCTCTCATCTCCCCTTGATCAGAATTTGCTACCATGAGTAGTAATTCTCCAAAATTTCCAGGGAGCATGCTGATTACCTGTTGAATTTTGCTACTTCTCATGCTGGAGGAGTGATAGGGATGCCCCAGATTTGGAGACAAGAAGTGGCCAGAACATTTGTGTGAGGTGTGACTCTGTAGGGTATAATTGGAAGCAAGGAGAGGGATCAGGAATAGGGGCTTCTGAGACCCCTCAGCTGGAGCAATAGCTGCGGCAGTAGCCACAGCAGCAACTCATATTACCATATTACACAATTCTATGCTGGGAAGTTTTGACCAGACAAGAATTCAAGTGTAGAGATCTGGAATGACCCATAAGCTGAATCTTGTGCATACTGCTTGACCTTAGTCTTGAAAAATAACTAGATGTTCACCAAACTGACAAAGGAAAATGTGGGTGCCATTGCAGGAATCATCATGAGAAAGTGCATGATTATGTGTGACTATGACTGTATTACTCCTGAATTCATCCATATTTCTCCACTGATACAGCCACAATCCTTCTCCAGGTGTTTAAATTAGTAACTATTAATTTGTAGCCTTCTAAAAATCATTGTTTAATTGTTCTGTCCATATTTAACCTTTCCTCTTCCCTTTCATAGATCCATTGTTCATCTTCCAATGCAAATCTGGTTGTGACATTTCAAATCTTAAAATGCTTCAATGCATTTCCATTCATTTAGGATAAAATTTCCAATCCTTGACCTACCAAGATCTTCTAGCACCAACCTATGTTTTCTCTTAGCCCTAACTTTGATGGCTCACTCTTTCCCTCACATGTGCCAAGATGTTTTCCATTCCTGTATCCTCGGTACCTAGCAGAGTGTCTGACACATATCTGTACAAATAGTCATGAAGTAAATGACTACAATATTGCCCCTCAGAAGCTCTACTGAACAGGCAAGGCAGGTTTATGGATATGTCAAAAACTGGAATCTATGTAACACTACATGGAACTTTTATTGTGTTGTTTTTGAAGAGGAGAAGGGCGTTAGGAAACCTTTAGAGCATTAACCCGTATAAATGTAAAAATGGAATGAACATTTAGTTATTGATTGTAGTGCATTATAAAAGAAAAATACAATAGCAATTTTTGGAATTGTGAAACCCTACATGATCAGAGTAGGGGGAGTAATCCTGTGTTACTGGTACACGGGTTGTCCGGGGAGATACCCTAGACAGAAGACTGGAAGAGGAGGCTCCACTTTAGTGTATTTTATTTTTTGCAGTCCCAGATTTATGTTTTCCAATGAAAATATATACCTTCATAACAAGTTATTCTTCACTCTATCAAGGCCTTTTTTTTGTTATAAGTTATGGACTTACTATGGGATGTTTCAATTATAAATCCTATCCTATCATACTTAGTATTACCGTAAGATTATATTTACATCCTTATGTTAAAATGTTCAGTCCCCTTGGATTCTATTAAAATCCAATTTTTGGTCTATGAGCTCTATGAGATCAAAACTACTGCCTTTCGCTTCCCTGTGATTTGTCTTGATTTTGTTTAAATTAATGCACTCACTGTTATTCTTTCTGTGTCTAAGCAGCTGTTCTGTAAAATATTTTCTTTCACAGTTTTATTAGCCCTTGTGAATCAGTAAGTTTCTTTCTAAACATGTGGTGCACATTCCTCTAGAGATATGTTTTTTACTTCCTTCTCAATAGCTATTTTTTTCTGCGATCATAAGCAATGACCTGAAAGAAGAGAACCCGTTCTTTGACAATTTCTATAAATACAAGTTCTTCCTTGCTCTTCTGTCCTTTTTATCCAAAAACAGAATTAAAATAAAATAAAATAAAGATGTATTAATGACCTTTTTAAAAGAAACATAAAGCCTCATATATATATGTATATACGTATATAAATATACATATATATATTCTCTACTACTCAATATAAAATACACTTCTATCATCCCCATTCATTGGTAATACCAAAGGATCAAAACAACTAGAAATAACTAGGTAGTAACATGTTCAACATGAGCCAAAAATGAAAAAAAGTAATATTCATATTATAGTAATAATATTAAAAGTGAACTCTTTTTCAAACACTGTTCTAAGCACTTCGTGTGGATTCATTCAAATCTTCAAAACTCCCTGTGAGGTTGATAATAATATAACATTTTCTGTTTAAATTAGTTGTCATTAAAGTAGAGACATCTTTAGGAAAAAAGATAAATAAATTTTTATTACCAATTATGTAACCTCAGTCTGCAGGTAGTGATAATGTTATATAAGCACAAATTGCCGGAGTTTACATGCTCATTAAGCCCTATCTATAAATACAATCTCAATACTTATTCCCATCGTCAGTTTGTCCTAGTTGATCATGGCATCCAAAAACATTTTTAAACATGTATTTGGGAGAATAGTACTCTGAGTGCAGGTGTGGTGAATGGTAGTGGTGGTGTGGACATCAGCTCTATGTATATATCAAATAGTTACCTTTATTGTGTGAGTGGATATAAACATGAAAAAGAAATTATTTTGTATGGGTATTAACAATTTTGCAAATGTGAAGATCCAGATACAATCAGTGTGTGGCTTTAAATTTTTTGCATTTGTTCTTTTCGTTGTTGAGTATTGAGAAAGTCCAATGGGAAGCTATTGACATAATAATAATTTTTTGCATAAACACAGATAAAATTATTATTTCTGGACAATTAAACTAAATGTTTAACTTCTATAAAGCATTCCTTAAAAAATGAATTAATTTTTAAAAGTCATAAAGACAATAAATTTTTATTTTATTTTTTTTAAAGATTTTATTATTTATTAGAGAGAGAGTGTACAAACAGGGGGAGTAGGAGAGGGAAAAGCAGGCTCCTCGCCAAGCAAGGAGCCCAATGAGGGCCTCAATCCCAGGACCCTGGGATCATGACCTGAGCCGAAGGCAGACACTTAACCAACCGGGCCACTCAGGCGCCCCAAGATAATAAATTTTTAATGTGCATACTCAGAATAATGGTATTTGAAGTATCTGATTTCAAGTCACAATTCAAAAGCAGTCATGTGTTATTTATAAAGCATTTTGCATTGACAAGATTGTGTTTGATAATTATTTTTGTTATATTCCCTGAGAACAAATTAAGAATAAAAATATTATTTTTCAGCTTGAAGTAAAAAATAAAATAAGTAAATAAGTAAAAATAGATAAGTATTCTACCACTTTACTTAAAAATAAGTAAATAACTGGTCTGCCACGCATCACCCTATAATATGGTAGCACTTCCAGGAGTAAAATTCAGGTCACTTGTCTCCCAATTGTATGCTCTGTCCAGTAGCCTGGTATTCTTCAGCTGGATTATTTCATAGATGCCAGTTGGAATATTTGCACAAAATAGACCTCAATATCTGTTTTTCCCAGGAAAGTGTTATATCTCCCCTCTTATCTGATTTTACATATTTTTAAAATAAAAAAAAACTAGAAATAAAATGGAAACTGTTTGAGTGAATATGCATGCTAATTTCCCATAAAATATTTCTCAATTAAAACTCATTCATATCATTAAATATTTGTTGAGTTCTAACTATATACTATTTCAAAGGTAATTTTAATAATGTCTATTTTTAGCAATACATTTTTATATTGTTACCAAATTTGCACATTCTATTTCCTGGATAGAATAATAAAAATTGCCAATTCAATCTTTCAATTCATTAGCAACCATGAAAATTATCAGTTAATAATTGGTACGCTTGGAAATGTACATCAATGGCGCGATATAATATTTCAAAAATAAATGTAAACATCAAAATTTAAAGATGAAAAGAGATGGGGAGCCTGAGTGGCTTCATTGGTTAAGTGACCAACTTTTGATTTTGGCTCAGGTCATGATCTCAGGGCCATGAAATCGAGTTCTGCACCAAGTTCGGCACTTGGGAAAGTCTGCTTAAGATTCTCTCTCCCTGTCCCTTCCCCCCGCCCACCACCCCACACACGATTTCTCTCTCTCTCTCAAAGAAATAAATAAATAAATAAAAGGGCATTTCTCACATCATTGGAAATTAATAAATGCTTATTTAATTAAATTTGATCCAATCATCCAAAATTAAAATGTAAAGATCTCGAGGAAAATGTAGCTAAATTATTAAGCAGCTCAGTTTTGTTATGTTTGGTAAAGAAGTAAAAATTTATCAATACAATTGCCATGCCTGTTTTACTCACTGCTATATTCCCTGGACTTCTCTCAACGTACAACCCATAACAAATATAATTGTTCAACAAATGAACAAACACACAGTGAAAGGCTGGCACTAATCCTTTTTTAAATTTTTCATTTTCTTCACATTTTTCCATTTTAATATAAACTCATAACTCAGAAATCCAGCACCTTTTTTTTTCATCTAATCTCAAATGACTTTGTAACTATTCAGGACTACATGCCATATAATACATGAAGAAATATAGTACATTGTTTATAGTCTTACCACTGTATTTGCCACCTTATTTACTTAATTAAGAAATTGATTAATTTAATTGTTTCTCTCTGATATAACACTGGTGGAGTTTGAAGCCATTATTACTGCTTAGGTGTTTGTTTGTTTGTTTGTTTGTTTCAATTCAAGTTAGTTAACGTACAGTTCACCATTGGTTTCAGGAGCAGAATCCTGTGATGAATCCAGAATTCATCACCCACCTACAACACCTAGTGCTTATCCCAACATGTATCCCAACATGTAAGACCATCACTCATTTAGCCCATTCCTCTCACCCGCCCCCCTCCCCCCCAGCAACCCTCAGTTTGCACTCTATAGTTAAGAGTCTCTTACGGTGTGTCTCCCTCTCTGGCTTTCTTATTTTACTCTTCCTTCCCTTCACCTGTGTCCATTTGTTCTGTTTCTTAAATTCTACATGAGTGGGGACACCTGAGTGGCTCAGTCAGTTAAGTCACAGTAGTAAAAGGCATAGAATAGGGAATATAGGCAATTATATTATAAGAGTGTTGTAAGGTGACAGATGGTAGCTACACTTGTGGTGAGCATAACACAATGTATAGAGAAGATGAATCACCATGTTGTACACCTGAAACTAATGTCACATTGTGTGTCAATTATACTAAAAAAAACTTAAAAATGATTATATAAAGCTGTTGTCAAATTATCATCTTTTATTTAAAGGAAGATTTCATGGGAACTCTCCTTGCAAATAATTTAAAAGTGGTTGAAGTTAACAAAATTTTATGACACTACCAGTTAAGTATACTGATACACCAATAGTTTTGAAATATTGTTAAGCATCAGAATAATTAGAGGATTCTGTTTAAAAATCTGAGTCCTCTAACACCTGTTAAATAAATATCTCTAAAGGAAAGGGCTGCACATCAGTATTTTATGTAATATAGATTCCATATGATTCTGACATGCAGCATAATTTGGAAATGACTACTGTAGAAAATATATTTATCCTGCATGGATTTAGGATTATAATGAAGCTTGCCAGTAGTTTTTTGCAAATATCTAAAGTGAGGGTGCCTGGGTGGCTCAGTCCGTTGAGTGTCTGCCTTTGGCTCAGGTCATGATTCCCGGGGAATTGGGATCAAGCCCCACATCGGGCTCCATACTCAGCGGCAAGTCTGCTTCTCCCTCTTCCTCTCCCTCTGTGATTTCTCTCACTCTCTCTCAAATAAAGAAATAAAATCTTAAAAAAAGAACAAATATCTAAAGTATATGTAAGTTTTCTTTTTTTCATGATAACTCAGCTTTAACTTTCATACTTTCTCTCTTTTTAAACTGAGTTTATTCAGAAAATGCAGTTAGGTGGAATCAATGTATACTGCTTTTGCCTATTTTGGAATAATATTGAAAGTGTTATCATCCCTACTTCTTTCCCTTTCCCTGAATCTATAGTACCGGCATAGTAAAAATTCAAACACACTCAAATAAATTTAAGGATCTACAAAAAGTAATACATGATTGTTACTGAGGTTTGTGGATTAAACCTGCCTGGAATCCCAAAGATCTGAATCTTCTTGTTATGAGATATTTAAATTCAAGTCCATGTGAATCATTAACAGAAATAATCACATTCAGTATACTGTTACATAAACTTCAAATGCCATTCAACTGGAACTTGTGGTTTGCTGTCAAAATGACAAAAAAAAATATTACTGTGATTGTTAATTATGAATCCTAATACAATACTTAGTATGCTATATTACTGTGATTGTTAATTATGAATCCTAATACAATACTTAGTATGCTAGAAAAATAGGTTTAATTACAAATGGCATCTACTTATCTAATGCCGAAAGTAGTAGGTTATAGTAGAATCTTAAGTAGTCTTATTACATATTTACTTATGAGAATGAAAAAGCTATCATAAGTGGTATAAACTTATATTTTGTTAAAAAATAGGTACATGTAGTATCTTTCAGTAATAAAATACTATGTTCTCAAAATCAAAGGCAAATCTATCAGTTTAAGTAAATTACTCTAAATTTCATATAATAATTCTACACATATTTAACTGCTAACCCTATTCCAATCCTATGCATAGATGATGTTAAATTTATTTGAGTGTGTTTGAATTTTTACTATGCCAGTGGCAAAGTTCAAATAATTGCTAGACGTTATAAAAGCATGGTAGAATACTATGTCCTTATTAACTTTTCTTTTCTTTTTAAAGATTTTATTTATTTATTTGTCAGAGATAGAGAGAGAGAGACAGTGAGCACAAGCAGGGGGAGCGGCAGGCAGAGGGGGAAGCAGGCTCCCCGCTGATCAGGGAGACTGATGCAGGACTTGATCCCAGGACACTGGGATCATGACCTGAATGAAGGCAGATGCTTAACCGACTGAACCACCCAGGTATCCCTGTCCTTATTAACTTTGAATGAAAAAAATAAATATATGTTGTGATGCATAGCAAATTGCTAAATTTTAATGGTTCTTTGTTTTGAGGTACTAAATCAAAGTCTAAATATAAAGTGTATCAGAACGTGATCCTCTTATACTTAAGTTTTGGAATCCCTCTCTGATAACATCTTTATCATGAACAACTCCCTCATCATTTTGACTTTTCTATTCATATGCAATTGCTCATTAATTGAACATTTTTTCTAGTTTTATTATACCTTTTGAGATGTTCTCCAAAGTAAGCTGCATTTTCTTCTAATGTCTTTTTAATATTTGATGACTTTGGCAAAGGAACCGAATATGCTTTAGTTCTCTCTTCCACCAAATCCTTTATCTTCCAATAATTCCTTTCCATGCTATTTGTGTCCTGATAACACTTTTATCATCTTTCTCACTGAGGCCGTCTACCAAACTCCAAGACACTCATTCACTTCCTTCAACGATTTCTATTCATGGATCACAATCTTCTTATTTGAACTCATCCTCTATCATTTTTGAAATCTTAAAAATGCAGTTAAGAGTCTTCTAAAATTCTGGTCCCACCGTTTCTTAAAATTTTTTGTTATAATAATCTTCACTGTACTTTAGACAACCAACAAACAACATTAAAATATGTCTTTATCAGAAATGCCGTATTTCTTCTATTTTCAATTCTGAAATGATTTTTCTCACTACAGACTCATGTCTTTCTACCACTCTCATTGATTTTATTCACGGTGACTCCTGCTTAACTTGCCTGTCACAGGTGTCTTGGTAGTCCTCAGCCTCCTTGTGGCTTCATTCATACTTTACCCATCCTAATCATAGTCTTTTCACAGTAAGGTACACGTAACCCTAGATATTTTCATTTCTTTTTCTTGTACTTTCCATTTTTCAATTACTGGACTCTAGTGAGTCCATTATCTGTTAACCTGCACTATCTGTTTCGTCTTCTGAATTCATATTATTTTCTGAAATCAGAGCTATGTGATACAATGTGATCTAATCTCTCACCATGATTTAGCAAATTTTAGTTATCATCTAATGCTAAGTACCCATTTCCTGACTAGTCACCCTCAGTAAAGTAATGGTAATTTTCTCACTCCAGTTTTGTTATTTTATTGAATGTACATGTATTTTCCCAGGTCAACCAGGCAGCATCTCACCTATCTGAAGGAGAGCCCAGATAGACTATCAGACCTGTGTGAATCTCACCTTGCACTTTTACCCTCACTCTTGTTTTTCTCCAAACTCTGAGAGTGTCCCAAACTCATAAGGCAAAGTCTAGATGGAGACATGATGAGGATAAATTTATTTCCAACACATTTAATACAGGATGAAGGTAAACAGGATAGCATTCTCTCCTGAAGGAGAAGCCCTATAGTCTGTAAGACAAACTCAGGTGATTTATTTTTAAATCATCAGTATAAATGGACACTGACAAATCAGAAAAGACACTTAATTTACCATTTCCAGAGACAGCTGTATCATTGGGATCTATTTTATAAAATGTTTATTTATGAAATATTTTATAAAATGTTGAATTTTGTTACTTCCCTCTACATCTGAAGTAAGGACAATATGAGTCATGTGCATTGGGTTTCTTCCCTCCTTTCTACCTTCCCTCCTTCCTTCTTTGTTTTTCTGTTATTTTTATTTTCTTTATAATAATTATTGACTCCAAATATATTGAATTTTATTTATTTTATCAGAGTTATACATATACACAATTTAAAGCATCAGTTGGCTTTACAAAGTATGTTCTGGGATAGGCTAATGCCCTGAGAATAACTTCAACTTCTTCAACTATACTTTCTGCGACTTTACAAGTTGGCCCCTGAGATAATCTTCATTTTGTAATGAATTTACCTGTGCAATTAAAAGGAGATTTTATTATCACCAGTGTTTCTAGGCATTTGGTAACAAAAGAGTTTTCCTTTATCATACAGTGTCATATTGCTAACATTTGAATTAAATTGTCTTGCTAGAAATTCCAGGTTTAAATGTGAATTTAATTTATTTCATGTTTTTAATCTAAAAGTTGGACAGATATAAAAGTCAATTATTTTGGCCAGAAATATAAACATTCATTCATTTATCCAAATACTCACTTATGCATTAATTTGGTATCTACCATGTACCAAGCCTGATTATAATTGTGGGATGTGCAATAATGTATAAAATAGATGAACAACAAAGACAAAGCTATCCCATTTAACTGACATGCTGGTGATACTATGTGTATATCTGACTACATGTTCTTTGGAATCTCATATTTTCAATTCAAAATAGAACACTTTGAGACTTAATTTAGAAACATGCAGAAAAATATTTATCATTATTTCAACTAAAAATACTAAAATTGTTCACATTTATTCATGATTTTATTTCTAGTTGGTGATAGTTTATTGCCATATAATCTATTTAAAATATCATATATATTAATATATATGTATATATTATAGTATGGAAAAATATATATATTATAGTATGAAAATCAATACTGAATAGATTTTTCCTTCAAAAATTAAATTTACATAATAAAACACGGAAATAGTGAGTGTAGATACCACTCTATTTTTAACAATAAAAACATTTAATTTTCAATATTGACATAATTATTTGGCTTTATGTTGACATTATCTAAAGGTTGCTTTAGCCTGGGATATTCACTTCTTTGGATTTTGGAATAGACCTGCCTAAGCCTTAAGAAAGTTTTAAAAATAATTTAATTAATGATGTTGAAATATTTTTTGAAATATGATTTTACTAACTGTATCTAATAAGTGTAACATATAATTTCATGTTCAAGTAAGAACAAATGCAGAAAATAAATTGTGTTTCTTTGCTTCACAGCTAATATGCTAAAAAATTTAAGAATGAATGCAGTCATAGGAAAAATACGTATTAATTCATTCAATGTATTTCTTATACCTGAATGCTATATTAAAACAGAAAAAATGTTAATTGAAAAATTTTATATTGGTACTTATGTGCTGATACTCAAAAGTCCCTTATTTTAAATCTAATAATTAAAATTTGACTTAGATGGATTTTGTCAATCATTTTTTCCTTTTTTGAAAACTTTTTAAGACTTTATTTTTTAGAGCACCTTTAGATTTACAGCAAAATTGAAGAGCAAATGCCGTATTCCCCTGGTCCTGCATATGCACAGCCTCTCCATTATCAACATCTGCAGCATAGTAGTACACTTGTTAGAACTAAGGAACATACACTGACACAGCAGCATCACTCGAAGTCCATACTTCACATGACGATTCACTCTTGGTGTTGTTGTACATCCTATGGATAGGAACAAATGTATAATGGCGTGTATCCACCCATTACAATATAATATAGAATAGTTTCACTATCCTATAAATCCTTTGTGCTTTGTTTATACATACTTCCCTACCCCTTAATCCTGGGCAACCGCTGATATTTTTACTGTGTCCATAGTTTTGCCTTTTCCAGAATGTCATACAATTGCAAACATACAGTATGTACCCTTTTCAGACTTGCTTCTTCACGTAATAATATGCATTTAAAGTTCCTCCAGGTCTTTTCATGGCTCAATAGCTCATTTCTTTTCAGTGCTGAATAATATTCCATTGTCTGGGCGTATCACAGTTTATGTATCTATTCACCTACTGAAGGACATCCTGGTTGCTTCTAAGTTTTGGCAATTATGAATGAAGTTGTTATAAACATACATGTGCAAGTTTTTGTATGAATATAAGTTTTCAACTCATTAAGCAAATACCGAATGTGATTGCTGCTGGATCATATGAAAAGACAATGTTTAATTTTGAAACTACCAGATTGTCTTCCAAAGTGGTCGTACTGCTTTGCATTCCCACCAGCACTGAGCGAGAGAGAATTCCTGTTGCTTCTTATCCTCACCAGTATTTGGTGTTGTCAGTGTTTTCAATTCTAATAGATGTGTAGTTGTCACTCATTTTTGTTTTAATTTGCATTTTCCTAATGGGCATCTTTTCATATGCTTATTTCCCGTCTATATATCTTTGATGAGGTGTTTTTTCACATCCTTTGCCCATTTGTAATTAGGTTTCAGGTTGTCCATTTTCTTTTGAATTTTAAGAATTATTTTTTGTACATTTTGGATTACAGTCCTTTACTGGATATGTCTTTTGCAAATATTTTCTCCTGGTCTGTGGCTTGTCTGGTTCTCTTGACAGTATCTTTCACAGACAGAAGTTTTTAATTTTAATGAAGTCCAGCTTATCAATTATTTCTTTCATGGGTTGTACCTTTGCTATTTTATCTAAATATCTAAGAGTCATTGCCATGACCAAAGTCATTTAGATTTTTTTCTATGTTATCTTCTAGGAATTTTATAGTGCTGTGTTTTGCATTTACATGTGATTCATTTCAAGTTAATACTTGTAAAGGATATAAAGACTGTATCTAGATTCATTATTTTGCATGAATGTCCACTTGCTTCAGCATTATTTGTTGAAAAGACTATCTTTTCTTGATTGCAACTGCCTTTGCTCCTTTGTCAAAGATCAGTTGACGATATTTATGTGAAACTATATAAATCATTCTTAACATCTGCTATTTAACACTTCCTATATTTTCTTGTAAACATTATTCATATTCACACCACTATTACATTGTCTGAAAAATTACATTTTTATTTTTCATATTAGCATTTCTATTTCAAATAACATTCACATTTTTTCTACTGATATTCCTCTGTGGATTATTAGAGTTATTGTTTCAAGCATGCTATTTCTATATCTTCATAATATGTAACACCTTGTGACAGCTTGGGTATTTATCAGAAAATGATACTAGTGATCTATTCATTTATTCCATTTTCTGAAAGACTCTGATTTTAGCAAACATGATAAGGCTTTACCAAGCTTCAAAGACAAGCACACTAATAAGTGTAAGTAAATTTTAGTTTGTGATGATTAAAACAGAAAGTTAATATTTTCATTTTGAATAGGTTTCTAGATATATAACGATTCATTATATATCATTTGTTGTTTATCAGGGATATTTGGTTAGGGATAAATTAATGGCAATTTTGGAAGGGGTTTCATATGGAAAACATTTATTTTCACCATATAGACATCAATAATACTGACTCCCATTTATATTTACTGGTAAAAGCACCTATTTTATTTAATAATTTTCAAATGTCCTGTAAAAAAATCACGGATAGAATAACAAAGAAATGGTGTGCATATTCCATAAATATTATTACTTCCATTTCCAAGATTCTATAAAGCTTTTGTTTTGATTTATGCAAAAATATAATAATCCAAAGCTTGAAGAGAAAAAAGAGGAATAATGTATTTGACTATGTTTTAATCATTTTCTATGGTTAGAGAACACAGATCAACACAGGGACTACCCAGTATTAAATGAATTGTTAATGGCTGCTTTTTAGCATGCAATTTAGCCTATGTATTTTGCAAATGAAGAAACTTATTTGTCAAGATGTTAAATTAAATCTACTGGGAATGAAAAGGCTCCAATATGCTGTCATGAACAATTCTGTAATTCTCACCCCCTCCCACACTCCTGGTAGGACTTTCACCTGCTACATGGTGCTCTCCAAAGGAAAACAAAGAGGGGACTATAGGCCAAGGAAGTTGGTTGGTTGAGGCAGGGCTATTATGACTTCCTTTCCTGGGAAACCGGAAAAGGAACTGAAGAAAGAACATTCTTTCTCCACATAACCGGACATATTACATGCAAACTTGAGAGCTATGAATCATCATGTTTTCCAAAATGTGGACCGGAGAAACAGAATGCTCAAATCTGCAGTGGCAAGAAAATAAATAAACAAGAGACAAAGGACAAAAAATGAAGTTCTGAGTTTCATCTAGTTGATCTGAAAAATAAAACATGCTTTTAAGACATAAAATTATGTATCAATCCCAACATTTCTGATTCCTAATAACCAAAGATTGATTTTGGTATGTATCTTGCATTTATATTTACTAATTCTCTAACATACCTTTTTCTTTTTTCTTCTAATATTGGAAGGGAAACTTTTCTATATACCTTTTCATACTCTTCACTTATTTTAGTGTATAGAAATTTTCATTGCAAAAAAATGAATATCTGCTGAAGCTAGCTTAAGAAAAAGATAGTAATTCTAGTAAGAATACAATTTGCTTCAAAAACAAAACAAAAGGAAACAGGGATTCAAAAGGCTTTTTATCCCTCTGACCTCTCTTTCTTGCTTTATTCTTTGCTCTATACGAAAACTTGAAACTGGAAGCATGATTCTTTCCCTCCTCCTTTTTATATTTGGGAGAATATGGATATCAATAGTTCCTAGTTTTGCATATTACAAGTCCATCTATCTGGGCAAATGCTATCCTCTCTTGTTCTCTTCTAATTTCCCAAGAAAGGGTATTATATTGGCTCATGCCTAGGCCAATCGTAAATGAACAGGTAAGAAGAATCATGCTGTATAAAAATAGCAACAGAAAATTCCTACTGAAGAGGCTATGTGTTTAGATGTAAGGTAAGGATAACAATGTTTTTAAAATTACTATTAACTTGGAAGTCAATTATCTGGCTCTCTATTATACCTATCTTTTCCTTGTATTATGATGTAAAGTGTCTACCCACACAAAATGTTCATCTTCTCTCCCTTACTCTTGACACATACTGTTAATTTGACATGGTGCCTTTTATCATGAAATTCAGATGCAGCCACTAAATTCTGCATGAGAGAGGGCTGCAGGAACTTACTTCAAATCAAATGTCATGCAAAGTAAATTCAATTTCCCATCTCTTTCCTTTCACTTTCTCGTTATACTTTCTTCCACCCATTCTGTCAATATCATAAAAAGGATCCAATAATTTGTAACACAATAACTATAGTTCCCTTGCACTAATCTGAGGTGTTTTGAAGAAACACAAAGATAAAAGAAATATATAAATATCTTATATTATTATATATTACATTATCTTAAAGAACATTAGTATTGATTACCAGAATTTTATTTTCTAAATTTGCAAAAATTGTCCTAAGAGCAAAGATATCCCAATTAAACCTCAGGTCTGGATATATCACTAAATTCTCAGAAATGTTGATCATATATAAATTTATGTTCTGATTTTTACATTTGATTTTTAAAATTTTTTTATTTAAATTCAATTTAGTTAACATATAGTGTATTATTAGTTTAAGGGGTAGAATTTAGTGATGCATCAGTTGCACATAACACCCAATGCTCATTACATCAAGTGCCCTCCTTAATGTCCATCACCGAATGAACCCATTCCCCCCTCCCACCTCCCCTCCAGCCACCCTCAGTTTGTTCCCTATAGTTCAGAGTCTCTTATGGTTTCTCTCCCTCTCTGTTCTTATCTTATTTTATTTTTCCTTCTCTTCTCCTATGTTCATCTATTTTGTTTCTTAAGTTCCACATATGAATAAAATCATATGGTATTTGTCTTTCTCTGATTTATTTCTCTTAGCATAATGCCTTTTAATTCTATCCACATCATTGCAAATGGCAAGATTTCATTCTTTTTGATGGCTGAGTAATATGCCTCATCTTCGTTATTCATTCATCTGTTGATGGACATCTGGGCTATTTCCATATTTTGGCTACTGTGGACATTGCTGCTATAAACACTGGGGCGCAGTTGCCCCTTCAGATCACTATGTTTGTATCATTTGGGTAAATACTTGGTAATGCAATTGCTGGATCATAGGGTAGTTCTATTTTTAACTTTTTGAGGAAACTTTATACTGTTTTCCAGAGTGGCTGCCCCAGTTTGCATTCCCACTGACGGTGTAAGAGGGTTCTCCTTTCTCCGCATCCTCGTCAACATGTTATTTCCTGAGTTGTTAATTTTAGCCATTCTGACAGGTGTAAGGTGGTATCTCATTGTGGTTTTGATTTGTATTTCCCTGATGCCAAGTGATGTTGAGCATTATTTTATGTGTGCATTAGCCACTTTTTCTTTGGAAGAATGTCTGTTCATGTCTTCTGCCCATTTCTCAACTGGAATTTTTGTTTTTTGGGTGTTCAGTTTGAGAAGTTCTTTATAGATTTTAGATACTAGCCCTTTATTTGATATGTCATTTGTGAATATCTTTTCCCATCCTGTAGGTTGCTGTTTAGTTTTGTTGATTGTTTCCTTTACTGTGCAAAAGCTTTTTATCCTGAGGAAGTCCCAATGGTTCATTTTTGCTTTTGTTTCCCTTGTCTCTGGAGACTTGTCTAGCAAAAGTTGCTGTGGATGAGGTCAAAAAGGTTGCTGCCTGTGTTCTCCTTTAGGGGATTCTGATGGATTCCTGTCTCACATTTAGGTCTTTCACACATTTTGAATTTATTTTTGTGTATAGTTAAGGAAATGGTCCAGTTTCAATATTCTGCATGTGGCTGTCCAATTTCCCAACACCATTTGTTGAAGAGACTGATTTTCATGCTCAGTGGAGTTTTCCAATGTCAATTGTATATACAATATTTTATTAAAATAACTAAAAAATTTCAAAACAAAGTATTATAACTTTAATTGTAACACATAATGTAGATTTAAATAACACAATAGTATTTTATTAAATTCATCTTCACAAAAATTTGTATTTGCGGAGTATGCCAACTGCTTTCTGTTTCTTCTGAAATCAATGAAATTACGTTATTATTTTAAAATATACATTATTTGTACTTTAGTTTTAAAGAATACCTCAGTAGTCACTTTTCCTTATTTATGTTCTGGGTCAGACTACTTCCTAAAATTGGACCAAATACATTTTCATGCTGTTTGCTTATATACTGAGCTTTGGAAAGGGAAAAGTAGAGAGAACACTCTAGCTTTCTTTCCCAACCTCCCTACCCTGACTTTATCTCCTGCTCATATTCTTCCTTTATCCCCTTCCTTCTTCCCTTCCTTCCTTCCTTCTTTCTTTCCTTCCTCCCTCCCTCCCTTCCTTCCTCCTTCCCTCTTTTCTTTCTTCTTTTCTCTCTCTTTTTCTTTCTCACTCCCCTCCTTGCTTTTGTTCTTTCATTTGTTCCTTTATTACTTCTGCTTGTCTGTCTTTCTGTCTCTTTTTCTGTCTTTCTGCCTCTATTCTACTTGTAATTATTATGTCTAGTCCATCAGAAAATAACCTCTCCTCTAATCTTCTTTTAGTATGGCTCCTGCAGTCATCTTTTCTGGTCACAGAATGGTCAGAGAGGGGCATTGGGCTACTGTAGTTCAAGAGAGCAAGAGAGTGCTTATTTGTATCATAATTTCTACATGTTTTCACTATGGAAATGAATATAATGGAGACATTGGTTACAGAACACAACTTATATTTGACAGGGAAGTATTGATTAATATGCTATAATAGTGATTTTGAAATAACAAAACAGAAAAAAATAAAAATTGTACTAGCAATTCAGTGTGTTACTTTGAATAGTCTTGAACTCTGTAAGTCACAATGCTATGGAAGATAAGTAAATTCTTCAAGAAATGCTGGATAATTGTGAGAATAGAAATAAGAAAATCTCTTTATCTCATGCCAAATTGCAAGTAAACATAACCTGAATTTGTATATTAGAGTTTAGATATTAAAGTTAAAAGTTTCTAGCAAAAAAATTATCATTTTAATATGCCTTCAGGAAAATAATTTTATTACTATCAGACTAAATATTTCTAGCCACCAAACTATTTTGCCTATTGTAAAATTGTTTTGATAATGTAATGTTTTTTAGGAATATATGTGAAAACTAATAGGTATTGCCAATTTATGCCTTGTCAAATTTAATTTTTATGTAAACTGCCTCTCATACTCGGAAGCAAAACTGTTCCAAAGATATTTTGAGTATTTTTCTATTTCCTTTCTCTATTAATCTATTTTATGTTTCCCATGCTGTGTTTTCACTGTATGAGGTTTACACTTCTTTAATTCCAGAGCTCTTTCCACATTGGAAAATAAAGTTGCATTGCATTCCATGTTCTTTTACTCATATTTCTGCATTAGCAGGTTTCTAAAAATTAACCTTGCTCAGGCTGTGGATTTCTGCTGACACATAATGGCACTGCTGCAGAAGCAGAGCTAAACTAAAAGGAAATCTGCTTGTCTATGCACTAATAGCATTTCCTACAGGCTTTTCCATAAAGACAATTCCAGAAGAAAGCATAAAAGTGAGAATATTGTTATGATAAAATAACGACAAGATTATCTTATTTTTTAGGTTGTAAACACTCCTTAAGGTCAGAGTTGGCCTTAGCAAAATTTGAAAAAATGACCAGATATTTCTTTAGTTTCCTCTCAACCTTAATATCTTTTTTTTCTTTCTACCTGGAATTCCCTTTCCCTGTTGAATTTTATTTCTCTCCCTGTACTTCCTTTAACCTAGTTGTCCGGTTTTTTCCTACAAAGAGAAAAACCAACTAATAAATCCTGACACCCTCTTTCTTTGAACCTAGAATGCTCCAAGCTCTGGTCCTTTCACCATGGGAGATGGGTTCTCAGTACAATGTCTGAGGTTTCACAATATTTAATGTGTTAGCAGTAATCACAGTGGACATATTAGAGATCTTACTTGCAACATAGGGTTCACAAAGCCAAGAAGGAAATGAAACTATGATAGATCTCAGAAGGTTTCTGGTGGTCAATAAAATAACACAAATGCCATACCAAACTTAATGAAAATATGCTTTTGACAAAAAATAGTAATACTCTACACATAATTTCTGGGTACCCTGCCTTAATCTATAGAAAATTGTCAGCATCTACTTCCATCACATTTTTTGTAAGACATATGACGCTAAGTTTTGTTTTGCTATAGGAACTGATTTTTGTGTGTGTACCTGGTGCTCCATTCAAATAAAATTTAATATTCGGACTCAAAGTTTTGACTCACATATCTTGTCTTCCTAACTTTGCAAAGTCCCCATAAATGCAGTTTATCATGAATGTTTGAAATTCAACAATAAGTGAAAATTTGAAAGAGACTAAAGCTTTGGTTGACACTTCCCACAGGACCCAGGTTTTATGGGCTTATTCTGTCTAATATAGCTTCATGCCAAAGCATATGCCCTAAGATAACTCTCACATTCTATGTCATCTGGCTTCCTCCTTTCAAATGCCACCTGAGTACAATTTTTAAGTCTGTGTTATTTTCCTCACTATCTTTCATGTTTTCCATGCCTGCTTATCTGAAGAAAAATAAGCTCTAATTTATGTTATATTAGGCAATAAAACGAAGCTCAAGCTTCTAGGAGTATGGATCAGATTTTGAAGAGGTAATGTTCATAATATCAAAATGTTGCTCCTTAAGTCACTTATTCAAGCAAGTTTTAAACATAGGCACAAAATCCCTCCTCTCACCTCAAAACCCATAGTCATGCCTGGTTACTTGATGTATTTATTATCTTAATTAGGCAGAGAAAGAAAGGGCAAAATACTATAAACATTGGATACAAAGCACATAATGACAGATTGGCAATAATACTCCTTCCTTTCATTTTCTCCTGAGCTTTAAGTGTTTATGCAGCGATTAGGTTGTGCTAAGAGCTTGTGGTAATATAGAAAGAATGCCATATAAACACCTTTTATAAGAGATGGTTTTTGTATTTAAATTTCAATTAAAATTGTACCCATGCCCTTCTTAATTTTACCAAATTCGGTTTAAAAATATTATTTCATCCAAACAATATTTTTATGGTCCACATCAAAGGATCCTATTCAGTAGATGAAAATATGTCAGTGTTTTTTAAAGTTTTATATAGCTTATAGCAAGACTGAAGCTAGGTTCTGCTAAAGAATAGTAAATCCATATAAACACCATGGAAATTGTTCAAAAATTCTCTCTGCCTCTCATTAAACACTCAGCATTGATACAGAATTACATATGGAAAGCAGGCCAGATTAAAGAAGGTGGGAAGAGTCTGGAGGACATTAACGAGAGAATTCAGAGAATGAGACTATTTTGTGTGTGTTTGTGATACAATTATATTCCATGCATACTACTACATCAGCTGATGTGCATCCCAGAGAGGATTTGGAGAGTTCTAAGTATCTGGCATTTCAGATGAGTCACACGTTGTGGTTTCTCCTGCTTTGGGAATATCTAGGGAGGTTACCATGTCCTTTTTTGTCATTAACAAATATATGTCCTTCAAATGTGTCTGTTGGCTTCTTTCTGTGAACATGGTCCTCTCATTTTGATACCAACTCGGTGGCTCATCTCTAATACGTTTATAACATTGTTGCTATCCTTTTCTAGGTAGTCTGCAGAGATTTGATTCTCCGCCAGGGTGAGAGAGCTGCAGTATGGCATATGCAATGTCCACCCTTCATAATGCCACCACAAGGCCAACATGTGCTCAAGTCAGTGGGGAAAAAGTCCCCTCACACAAATTGACAAGGGCTGTGAATTACCTGATAGCAAACTGATCTGAATAAAAAGTCCATTTCAAATACATACCAACACTTCTAGACTGCTCTCTGCACTAAGGCTAGGTGAAAAAATAAAAGATTTTAGTAGGAGAATGGACTAAAAAACAAAAGACAAGGAGAAAAAATTACTTAAAGTCAAAATAAACTTAGAAAAATCAATGTGGGTGACATGAGGGCGTTAGCAAAAAGTCTTGAATGTATTTATTATGCCAGAAGAGTGTGAACTATTTTAATTGAGGCCTCTGAGAGAGATTCTGGCTTATGTTTCAGATGAAAATATTAGAACACTAGAGATTAATGCTCATTAAAATATACTATTTGAATATATCATTATAAGAGGATGGTGTTTTCAACAATGTATTAATTACACAAAAATACATTTAAATATCCTAAGCAGTTAAGCTCTAAGGTCTTTCTGTAGTAATAACTTTGTGAAACACATAAAATTACTCTGTGGGGGGGGGGCGCCTGGGTGGCGCAGTCGTTAAGCGTCTGCCTTTGGCTCAGGTCGTGATCGGCTCAGGTCGTGATCCCAGGGTCCTGGGATTGAGCCCCACATCCGGCTCCCTGCACCACGGGGAAGCCTGCTTCTCCCTCTCCTACTTCCCCTGCTTGTGTTCCCTCTCTCTCGCTGTGTCTCTCTCTGTCAAATAAATAAATAAAATCTTAAAAAAAAAAATTACTCTGTGGGGAATTGCTGTCTATCTTTAGGACAGAAGTATTTTTAACTCTTGGTGCAGTTAATTCCTAGAAATCAATAAACTGGTTCAGAGTGAAATCTTTGTTTACTACCTCTGCTGGGTATACATAGGAACTTGCCCATTTGAATTATGTTGTTCACTTGCACTTCATTAAGCTAGTTTTAAAATTCTGCATGAACTAAAGGTAAAAAAGCTTTCTAATGGCAATTCATGTGTATGAGATCAATTAAAAGTAAGAGATGCTTTACTGTGGTCAAGACAAATTGTAAAGTTACTGGAAAAACATAAGTGCCTTGGCCATTGAAAGCTTGTGTGTGTGTTAAACTTGTCTATAATTTAATTTTACACAACAGATTTGAGAGAGAAAGCCATAAATAAGTAGATGCTGCTTCAGGCATGGGAAGTAGAATGAGCTTCACTTGTTATATGATTTAATTTAATTATACATTTTAATAAAACTTATTTTAACTCAATTGCCTCATAGTCTAACCAATATTTCAGGGATGCTTTAGAAGACAGTGTGAACCAAGAAGATTGAAATGATCTTTTTTTAATAGAAAAAATGTATTTCATTTTGTACTGTAGCAAATTATCAAAGGCATAATATCTCACCAAAGAAATGTATACATTATGTTTCAAAAAATTATAATTTAATAACAATATTTCTAAAAATTTTACTGAGTGAAATTTTCAAATCAAGCATTACAGTTCTGTTCAAAAAGATTACTTAAAATTGTGCCTCATGTACTGCATGCTTAAAACAAAATATTAAAATATTTAACTGTTTTTAGCATACTTTAGGTATTCTGTGAGCATTTGTTGAATAAATCTGGAATATTTAAACTCTATTCACGTCATTCTTTTTATTTAAAGTTTACTTGAAAAGATTAGAGGTTGCAAAATATGTACATTTATTTTTTTTATTTGATATCTACATGACTTAATGATCAGTCACAAAGGATTAACTTTTGTAAATATGTGATTTTAAATATGAACTGCTTTCTTTAACCCTAATAATTTAAGAGTCTGATTTTTGAGAAGTGACATTTGCTGATAGATTAAATGATTGCAAATTTTCTAAGCACATATGCTTGAGTATTATTTACGCTTTAGCTATGAAAATATATCTTTACAACCATAATATTACTTGATAAAATTATGGACAGTGAGGTACTATTTCAACTCCTCAATTTAAAACAAAAATATAACATAGTATCAAGCATATTGAGATGACTTAGAAATCTATAATCTGTAACCATTCTCTTTGAGTGGGTTTGACAGTGTATAAATTCAAGTCATTTAGACTCTCTGAGGCTTAACAGCATCTTCTGGGCCAGTTGCATTTCTATGTCAGATGGAGGAGACAAATCATCACCTGGGCCTACAGGGCTTCCTCTAAGCATATAGCTTTTGTTTTGACTAATTAATATCTCTTAAGATACAAAATTATCTGTGAATTTAAATTCTTTCTCATATAATTAAAATTTCCCGTTTCCTTTACCTATAAGAACATAAAAGCTTTTCCTGCCAGTCCCTCTTGCTTGAAACATACAAAGCTCATAAAACTGGAGACCTATATCTTTCACCATATTTTCTTACAAAGCCTTAATATATTTTGCTATATTTGAGAATGTTGATCTCTGCCACTGAAGTGGGACTTCTAATAAACTCACGTAATGTCCGCACACACACAAAATGCTATCTTAGTAAGAGGATGAGGCAAATACTAGTTGATATTTTAAGAATGGAGAATGCATATTATTAAGACCAACATCATTAACACTTGAAATGCTAAATTCAAAGAAGGCCTGGTTATTGGTGTGCCCACTCCCACAAGTCCAGGTAACTAAAGATTCCAAACTGGTTTGAAAACACTGTAGAAGAGAGAGGGATGGGGATGGGAGGTGTGGGTGAGGAGGAGGAGGGCGAACATGAATAGAAGGTTTTTCTCTTGGCAGTAGCATTCAGTATTTGCTATAAGATGCTATTTTTTCCCTTATTTTCTTGTCTTAGATAAGAGATGGAGGCATTAGACAACTGGTTCTTCTTCCTGAAGCTGAAGGGGGAAAGACAAGCATTTTGGTGTGGGGATCTGCAAGAAGAGAAAGAAGATTGTTATTCTGCGCCTTAGATTACTGGCAACTTAGCCATCAGACTTGCTATCCAGCTGATGTAGAAAGTGTCCCAGGAAGAACTAGTACATGGATATTAGTTAAACAATTCCTACTTGCTCATCGTCTTGGTTCTAAAGAGAATGCATGCATGAGATATATTCCTGCTGATGGGACTCAACTGTACAAGAAATTCTGTGCTACGGACTTGGATAGGACAAAAGTAAGAGGTATGGGGAGAAAGGAAACCAGCAAATTAGCTGAAGATGATGGTGAGGTCAGCTAATAACTTGAAGATATGTATAAAATTAAGTTCACATCAGCCATGCATTCTGTTGTTGATGGCCAATAGGATAAAGACAGCAACCTTGCCACTACTTACTAGGAGCTGTTCCTATTCCAACCTATATATAAAAGACTAGTACTGCCAACTCACATGGGGCACATGTAGCTACATTACCTCTTTACTTTTCTCTTTTCCATTCTTTAATGCCAGGTGCATGAGACACCAAGGGAAGACAGGGAGAGTGTGAAAAAGCATACTACAGAATTTCACCTCTCTAAGGCAATGGACCAGTGCCATTTCTTAGTGAGTGAGAGTAGCACTTTAAATCAAATAAAATCGATGTGTTGAAATAGATAAGTTTCTTGATACTAAATATTGACTGAAATAAAAACTTGCTACTTAGGAAACCCACAACTTAGAAAGTTGGTTTAACAGAGTGCATCTGTTAGATTTACTAGAAAAGCAAAATAATTTCATTTGTCAAAGTAAGATTTTCAAAAATTAAAAACATTTTTTTATACAGATACAGACTGGAACATTAATCAAAGTTTTATTTAACTCATTAAAGAAAGAATTTGAAAGATGTGAAGCTCTTAAAAATATCATTTAAGAAAGTTGTCGGGGCGCCTGGGTGGCTCAGTTGGTTAAGCGACTGCCTTCGGCTCAGGTCATGATCCTGGAGTCCTTGGATCGAGTCCCGCATCAGGCTCCCTGCTCAGCGGGGAATCTGCTTCTCCCTCTGACCCTCTCCCCTCTCATGTGCTCTCTCTCTCATTCTCTCTCTGTCAAATAAATAAATAAAATCTTAAAAAAAAAAAAAAAAGAAAGTTGTCATAGTCATCTAAGGAAAGTTTGCTAAATTGGAAAACAAATTGGTTATTGTCCCATGGGGCAAAAAACCCACAATCTTTGGGGTTACCTTCCCTACTCAATAGAAATCATTCACATCTCTCCTGACAAAAATCTGCATCTTAGCCTGTCACTTCAAGAGACCACCCTCTAATTAATAGTCAATAGTAAATCAAACAAAGGCACATCCCACAGAAAATTAAATAATACTTAAGTAGGCCTGTTAGATCAGGGGTCATCATTTGTGTCTGAGGGTGTGTGCGTGTGTGTTTGTGTGTGTTTAAGGATAGATGAATATATTTAGAATTTTTAATTCATACAGTCTCAAATGTAGCTATTTAATTCTATCATTGTACTGTAAACATGGATACAAATGATACAGAAAAAAGAAGCAAATCTATATTTAATACAATTTTAAGATGGATACTCAAATATGAGTTTCATATAATTTTTGTGTATCACAAAATATTTTTTTTCAATTATTTAAAAATGTGAAAAACAATCTTAGCCTGTTGGTGATAAAGAAAACAGGTGGTAGGGGCGCCTGGGTGGCTCAGATGGTTAACCGTCTGCCTTCGGCTCAGGTCATGATCCCAGGGTCCTGGGATCGAGCACCACGTCAGGCTCCTGACTCAGCGGGGAGTCTGCTTCTTCCTCTCCCTCTCCCTCTGCCTCTCCCACTGCTCATGCTCTCTCTCTGTATCTCTGTGTCTCAAATGAATAAATAAAATCTTTAAAAAAAAAAAAGAAAACAGGTGGTAGGCCAAATTTGGCTTGCAGGCTACACTCTGCTGATCCCTGTGTTACACAGTCTATGACATTCAAAGAACAGCAATTATATTCTACTTTATGTTAAAGTTTTCTTAAAATATGCTTATACATTATTGAGTTGAATCTTTTCACATCTGTTTTGCCACAATTGGATGTTCTCAGTTTAAAATGATTAAGAATATTGGACCTTAACCAGAAACACAATGGATCATAATGCAAATTGAGAAATAGTTTTTCTAGTTTAAACCTTATATAATCCTAGATAGGTGAGACACTTAGATTCTTTGGACCTGTCATCGCCCAGATACACTTGGGCTAAATTATTTCTAAGATTATTCTTAAGTATAAGACTATTTGGTACAGGTAAACCTAAAACAAATGAAAATTATTTGGAACATTTCCTCTACGTACTTTTCACACTTAGAAATTTATGCCAAGTGAGAATTGTATTCTCAACCTCAAACAAGTGTCAACATTATCCATATTTTATAGAGTTTAGTGTGTAAAGGGATTTGCATTTAGAGCGACATATGTTTCTCTTCATGTGGATTCAAATCAACAAGAATATGAGCCCTAGAAGCATTTTGAAAACTAAGAATTACTGGGGGGAAAGTACAATCAAAATGAAGTTGTATGAAATATTGGCAATTACCATTTTATTACAGAATTCTGGATGTTGAATCCCCAGTAGGAAGGAAAAAGGCATTCAAGCCTAAATGAGCTATTCAAAATAAATCCTAGTTCTATAAAAATTTCATAAGCAAAATTATTTCAAAGAGGAGAAGCTAGATCAATTAGAGATTGATATGAAAGTTATAAACAAACAAATCTTTCAAACACATTTGAGGCATTAAAATGGCACTTATGGCCAATTCTGCCATCTGAAACTCTTTAGAATTATACATATTCCAAAGAAGAGATGAATTTTTAAGTTACGGATAAGTTTGTTTCTTAAATGCAGAAATTATATATTAAAGAGAAAAAGGAAATATTCAATTTCATTACTGTTAACCAGGTTGGTGACACTGGCATAGAAGATTTTGTACTGGGATGGTTGACAAGATATTTCAATCTCCTTTTATCGCATTGCTTCATAAAGAGATAAAACTAGCCCATCTGAAAGTTACCATTTGAATGGCTTGTGAGAGTTCTGTTGCTAAGTGTTTAGGGACAGAAAGGAGTGACTTAAATAATCTAAATATTTACTGAAAATAAAAGTTTGCATGGGAAGTTTGTTATTCAAAAACATTTATTTCTCCAAATTACCTTTCTCCCCTCTCTTCATCTATTTAATTAAACAAACGCTCAGTTAAATAAAAATGGCCTACTATGCATAAAAATTCAGTTGCCTTACTCTTTGTGGAAATATAAAATGAATGTAAAACCTTTATTTTTCTTTTTAAATAACTTTATGAGTTTGTCACATATAGCAGGGAAAGGTAAACTTAAGTAAAATGATAAGTATAGTAGGAAAATGTTTTAACACACATTACTATAAAGCAGTTAGTGTAAGAATAATAGAACCTTCCTTGATTACAGCAGCTTCTGTTAATTGCACCTTCGTATGGTTTAAGTGCCTACCATGTTTCAAACACTGTACTAGATGAAAACTTCTTGTTTGTTCTTTTGTTCTTTTTTACTGCAAAAGAATAGAGACAGACAGACAGGGAGACTATTTTTAAATGGAGGGTTTATAGTCAAATATTTGTAAATTAATGTTATAGGACAGTTCAACAGATAAAAAGAAGATGGAATCATAGAAAATGTCATTTATTATAATGCAAAGTAAGCATTTTCTTGTGCTTACTATATTGAAAATAATTTATATTAGAATCCCTGGAGTATTGGTAAAGTCATGCCATGTAAGTAAACCTATATTTTAATAATAAAACATGTTAAAGTAGGATGACAATTGAGTACAAATAATATTAAGATTAATAATTATAATTTTTTGGTTTAAATATTTATAAATACAAGATTTTAGAAATACATGACTTAAAATTCATAGGGCTGAAAATCATTAAATTTTAGACTAATAAAACAATTTTATTTTAAATAACACAATAAACTAAATGGTTAATATATCAGATTATTATAAAATATCCAGATAATGTTTAATATATATTTTTAAGGGTTTTCCTTTATATTTTTATATCAATTCCTTTCATGTTAATTCACTTTTCTCTACAGATTTTATATACGTTATAAAGTACACGTAACTTACAGGTGTCAATAGGAATTGCTTTTGGTCATGGGTGAGTGTGTTCTATTTATGGGCATATCTATAAATGTGTATTTTTCCAAATCATCTGTGTAATTTGAATATGAACGTATCTTAATTTTCACAAATTGCTTATCAAGATTGACATATAGTGACAATGAACAATTGAATATACATGAATTTTAATAACTTTCATACCTATTACTACTGATGCATCCATGACATTAGCAAAGAATTTATAAGAAACTTTGAAAGGTAATGCATGTGTTTTTTAAAGGTACTTATAAAAATCTACCTACATAAATGCATTGAACATCACATATATTCCCAAGGTCTCTAGTAATTTCAGTGTGAACTTTTATTGGAGTTATTTTACTATGAACACCCCAATTTTGGAGAAATACATAAATATATTTATAAAAACACATTTATTAATATATATTACATACAAATGTGTATATATATTTACTGATATCCATGCTTATATTTATTAATATAATATACAGACTATAAATTGTAAAAAGTGAACATCTTCAAATAATATTCTAAAAATAAATATATAGAGGAGTTCTAATATCTTTGTCCTACATCCTTTGGAGTACCTTGTTTGCCCCCTCTGGTAACTATGGAGGCTAGTACTGTAGCTCAATAATTCATAGCCTAGGGATAGGAGGTGGGTTTTATTCTGTAAAGGTAATATATATGAGAATTTTGGGTTGGTGGTAGGGTATGTGTTCCAAAAATAGGTTAAAAACCATTGGTTTGGAAGAAGAAACTGGCGAATACTGAATCCTACAGATTTTTTTCTCTATTATCTATTTAAGAATCCTTTCCTCTGTAATCTTTTTTCAAGAAATGAGAACTTTGCCACAAAAGAGGAGGAAGTTGGAGAAGATTCAAATCTGAATCCAATTATAAGAATAGTCTAGGAATTAGGTATTCAAAGAAAATAACTAAATAACTAAAGCACACTTTCACATTCATAATTTGTCAATAATAAAATTTAAGACAAAAGTTACTATCTTTCTCATTAATTCATCTGTTAGCTGACATTCATGGGAATGGTGTGGGTTCTTCCCAAACTATACAATAATGTACAAGAAGCAGAAGCCAAGCGAAATGGAAATGTATTGTTGTAAATAACCATGGAAGAAATGCATTTGACCTCCACTACCATTATCATGCTATTAGAATATCAAATTCAACTTTCAGAAATTGTATTTATTCAAATGTTCATAATGATTTCAAATCACTCATCAGAATTGAATTGGTTTTACTTTTAAATGTATGTGTTCCGGGCATCTCAACACATAAAATGTAAGTTGATGAGCCTGATTTAAATGCTCAGGTTGATTAAAACTCTAATCCTTCATCATCTTAGTACATAGCTAATGACTTCCATCTCTGCCTTGGATTCCTGGTTAAATAAAGGTAGAAATGAAAAGGTAATGTGTATATGAAAACTAAGTGATTTGACTTTCCACTGAAGTCGAAGATTGTGTCTTTATAAGGCATTTGTCCACATGCTAGAAAATAAACTCCCTCAGGTAAAGTCGTATTTATCAAGACTATATTCACTATCTCAAGTGAAAAAAAAAATGTAAGAAAAAATTCACTATTGTAAGTGACTGACAGTGACACATTTATTTATTTGTTTTAATTCAGGCTAAGAGGCTAAATGTTATAATTAACATAAAGCTCTTCTCACCTCCTATTTATATATAACACACCCAACAGGGTCTGAAAAGTGGGTTGAAATAACTAACTCTTTCTTGACTGGGATGAATCGCTCATTAATTTTCTAAACAGTAGAGCTCAAAGCATACTTTCTCTTTTCAAGTTTTAGAAAGTAGGTTTGCAAGTCCTGTGGGGTTTCCTTTCCTATTCTAGGTCAAGCATCAGATTCTTTATAGAGAATGAATGTCACTTTTGAAAACTGCTTGTGAAAAAGGACTTCATGTCTTTTAGAAACGTTGGGCTTCCATCTACTAGATTATCTTTAACCCTACCCACTCCCTTGCCCAATAATATGCACATCCTAACAATGAAACTGTGAAGTAACCACAAAGAATTGAAAGATATTTCTTCTCTGGTAGTAAAAGTGTCCCTGTGCAATATAGAATAAAGTTGGAATATTTTCACTGAAGAATAGTTTACTTGAGTTTCTACTTAGTTCACTCATAATCTATTATTTAGGCAGACAGAAGGCTGAAGAGAAAAATAAATAAATAAATAGTATTGAACAAGCCTTTAACTTCATAGTGTTATAAAAATAGTACAGTGACATAAGGGATCAGCAATAATAAGCTGTTCCAAGCTGGCCACTGAATCATTTATTTTATAAATATATCCCTTATGTAAATTTGAAGGAAGATTAAATTATAAGGATCAAAGATGATAAATTAAATTACATTTATGTTCTTTTATTTAAAACAATTTTGAGAGAAGAAATATAACATTCACTTTTATAACAACGTAATTTAGTATATATAATGGAGACTATTTTTATATACCCCTAATGGCTTTTATGGCCTCCGTAATGCACGATACCTAGAAAAGATAGTTTCTAATTCCCAGTTTGTGAACTGGCATATTCCAAAGGACTCCAAGTTTTCTATGAATTTGTAAAGTCTTCCTTGGTAGGAGCAACCAATACCAATTTTAGCACTAGTTTGGGGGAAAAAAGCAAAACAAAACCCTAATTCATCCCATGATTAGTTTTCCAGCCAATGGTCTGTGCTTGTCACAAATATTCTTCCCTTCTGGAGAAGGGTTTTCCTATTTGCAGTTATGTTGCACTAAATCTAGCTAACTTTAGCTCAGAATCTATAGGGCTATGATTTTTCTCTCCCTGACTTCCCCAGTATAAAAAAATCTCACTTTCCTTAAGCTTGGTGTCTCTGCTACCCTGTATTATATTATTTCCCACCCTTTCTGAGGACACTAAATTCTTAAATTCAGATACTAACAAGGCATCTCACCAATTTTTCTCATTCTTTATTTGTAACAAAGGCAGATAACCAAATACTCTTTGAACTGTGCCCAACACTCTATCTTCCTCTCTCCTTTCCCCACAGCAGATGGATAAGTTAAGTGGATGGTATTCCTTTTGCACTTGAACCAGTCCATACCCTGACCGTGGCACTGACCTGAAAAAAAACAGCCTTGTCCTCTGTTACTCAAAAGCACTATTATGGAAATGCTATCATATTCTATGAAAATTTACATTCTGAAAATATTCAGCTTTATAACTGCAGACATTTACATAGCCCAAGATGAGACTTATGAAAGGTATTATTATATAAATGGATGTGGCATAAATAAAACTTAACGTTTTTAAAAAAGATTTTATTTATTTGAGAGAAAGAGTGAGCGCCCACAGAGGACTACTCACTGAGCAGGGAGCCCGACGTGGGGCTCTATCCCAGGACCCTGGCATCATTACCTGAGCCTAAGGCAGATGCTTAACTGACTGAGCCACGCAGGCACTCCAAAACTTACTTTTTGACTTAATCAAATTGCAAGAATAAAAGAAGTGATAAAGGAGGTAGATGTAAACAGTGAGGTGATAAAAGACTGCTGGTTCTATAAGTTTAAATGTTCACATAGTAGTGTTTTTAGTAAATTCTCTAATTGTACTTTTAAAAGATAAAAATTATCAGCAAAATGGTTGATATGAATATCTGGTGTTCTGCTTTTAAAATTCTAGTTTGTTGTTTGGATTTCACACACTCTTTAGCCCTATGATCAGTCAAAAGCATTTGCTAAACAGTCCTGAATTTTATGACTTTTGTTTACAGTTAATACTGAATTATTGTTCAAAGCTAAAAACAATCCTAGAAAGCATTGAGTTTAGCAATAGATTTTATCCATATTTATATATGGATAAAATAGAATAGAAAAGTACAAACATATTTCAGAATAAAATTTTAGTATAAAAATTTCTAAATAGTTTTACTTTCAACAATAGTAATGAGTTTGGAAAATTTTTACAATCTAATGCAATGACCAAAACTTGAGTTGAAATGAATATGCTGTGGTTATGAATTTTTATATAAGAAGATTTATAATATGAGAATTTATTTGAATTAGGCAAAATGTATAATGGGAATTAAAGTACACATTCTAATTTGCCTAACGAAAGTACGCAGGATTATTCTGCTATTATTATGAAATTAAAGAATATGTTGAGGAAAGATTACCTTGGTTTAAATTTTACTTTTAATTCTTATTATTAGCTATGTGACTTTAGGCTTGTTACTTATATTTCTATGTTTTTGGCTTTCTTCAGGTTTAAGATAGAAATGAAAATTGTTTTGTTTGCCTCCTGGATTGATGTAAGGAGATATATATATATATATATATATATATATATATTCTCAGAATTAATATAAGTTAATGAAATGACCCAATGAGATGGATGGAAAAAAACAGAACCCATTCTTGGTAGAGCATAATAAGGCAGGAAGTGATATCCAAAACATCTGCCTATAAATGCCCATGCCACAGATATGCCAACTGAGTTGATAAAAGTTTCAACTTAGCCACTCCAAATGAACTGGATCAAAGATTTTTAAGAAACACTTTTTTCCTGTCTGTCCATTTACCTTCTACCTCCTGAGTTGGTGTACTTTTTATAATCTTATAAGAAACACTTCACTTGTCAGTTCATAGTCTTGTTTCTCTCCCTCTCTCTCTTTCTCTTTCTCTCATTGCTTGTTTGTTTCTTTTGTTTCTTTGGGATTATATTATGTTAAAGGCTTTGAAGTATCATCATGTTAGTGAGAAATATCAACAGTGCATCTTTGATATAACGTTCTGCTCTGAATTATAAAAACTATGATTTAATAGTAAACCACCCTATCCCTCAAAAAAAATTGATCTAGAGTAGAAACTGAAAACAGAATGAGACATTGCTAAAAGAAAAAGCTCAAAATAATTCTCTACTTAGTTTTGTTTTTACAGTAAGATACAGCACATGTACTGCTTTTGGATTTCATTAAGGGCATGAAACTTACAGAAGTGAAAAAACAATCCCGGGTATAACAAGTCTGTAAAATCTCAAATTTCAAAAGAATTAAAAGAGAGTGTGAAATTGCCTGTAATGATTCAAGTTCATTTTAATAAATTGTTGCATATTCTATCCCAGATACTTCCATTATTTTCAAATGCTAATGAGGAAATTAAACAAAGCATATTATATAGGTTTGTAATAAAGTTTGTAATTATAGTTTGTAATTAATAATAAAGGTGATTTTTCATTTTCTGAAGTTTTCTCTTATAGTCTAATATAAGAATTCTTATAAATCTTGCATATGTTTCAGTTAAAGTCCACATTAAAACATTATACTGTATAATACCTTTGTTTTTCAACTTAATGAAAATCTTAATATCAAAATTGTACCTATGCAAAAGCTAATAAAATGGACAAGGGGGGGGAATCAAGCAATAGAGCAATGAATGCATTTTATCTAAGAGTTGTTCTTGTTTTAAAATATATTACTATTGTTTTGTTATGATCTATTCCTTTAATGGCAAACATTATTAAGGTGATTCTTTGAAACTCTTTTATCTTATCCCTAGCCAATTAAAATTATTTTTGTTAATAGTCACAAAAGAAGAAAATAGCAATAGCAATTAATTGAGGATTAAAATGTGTTTGTTACATTACTAGGCATTATCACTAAAACATCTCATTTAAAACTAGTTTACACATTAAAAACTGAGATGATCAAGAAGTTATGAAATGTTCCAAGACCTGAGCATCACAGTAATGGAAGGATACACAAATGATGTAGATGTTTAAGAAATATAAGTCAAATTTAAAAAGAAAAATATTGGTTTTTCTTTTTTTAGTAGAAAAATGTGTATGAGGCTCAGTTGGTTAAACTTCTGCCTGGTTGTGATCCCAGGGTCCTAGGATTGAGCCCCACATTGGGCTCCCTGTTCAGTGGGGAGCCTGCTTCTCCCTCTCCCTCTGCCTTCTGCTCCCCCTGCTTATGCTCTCTCTCTCTCTTTCTCTCTCTGCCTAATATATAAATAAAATCTTTAAAAAAATACAAAGAACAAACGGTTGCCAGAGGGAAGGGGGTTGGAGGATGGGCAAAATGGGTGAAAGAGAGTTGGAGATACAGGCTTGCAGTTATGGAATGAATAAATTATGGGACTAAAATGCACAGCATAGGGAATACAGTCAATGATACTGTAATAGTGTTGTATAGTGACAGATGGTAGCTACACTTGTGGTGAGCATAGCATAAAATATAGAGAAGTCGAATCATAATGTTGTCACCTGAAACTAATGTAAACTTGAATGTCAACTATACTCAAACTTAAAATTTTAAAAATAAAATAAAAACCTATATTCAGGTATTTATTTATAATCACAAAAAAACAGTAAAAAAAACACCACATTTTTTCCAACTTTGAGATATCCATATGAAGGAATAATACTCAGCAATAAAAAAGAACAAAGTATGTAACAAGATTTTTGAGTCTCAAGTGCATTTTGCTAAATGAAAAATGACAGTCTCAAAAATCTACAAAGTGAATTATTCCATTTATTTGACATTTCAAAAGAGCAAAACTATTGTGACAGAAAACAGATCAATAGTTACCAGAGTCTAGGGAGAAGTGGCTACAAAGAGACCCAAAGGAATTTTTTTGTGATAATAGAACTGATTTTTGTTTTGATTGTGATTACTAGCTAGATGAATTTTGTCAAAACTCATAAAACCATATAAAAAATTGGTTTTACTTTGTGTAAATTATACTTTAATCGAAAAAGAAAGTTACAAAAAACAAAACAGTCAGATGAACATTCAAAGAATTTCTTACTAATAAAAGAGAATTAAAGACTTAGAATATATGTGGGGCACCTGGGTGGCTCAGTCAGTTAAGCATCAGACTCTTGATTTCAGCTCAGGTCATGATCTCAGGGTCATGAAATACAGCCCTGCCTTGGGCTCCCACTGGGAGTGGAACCTGCTTAAGATTCTCTCTCTCCCTGCCCCTCTACCTACCCCCTCCACTTGCTCTCTCTCTCTTAAAAGAAAAAAAAATAATAATTGAAGCACCGTTATTGTTGAGAGGAAAATATCTGAGAATACTCCAAATAGCATGAGGTTTTCCATTCAATTATTTCTTTTTTTAATTAATTAATTAATTATTTTTATTTAAATTCAATTAGCCAACATATAGTACATCATTAGTTTCAGATGTAGTGTTCAATGATTCATCAATATAACACCCAGTGCTCATCCCATCATGGGCCCTCCTCAATGCCCATCACCCACTTACTCCATCCCCCACCACCTCCCCTTCAGCAACCCTCAGTTTCTTTCTTATATTTAAGAGTCTCTGTGGTTTGTCTCCCTCTCTGATTTCTTCCCATTCAGTTTTCCCTCCCTTCCCTTATGATCCTTTGCACTATTTCTTATATTCCACATATGAGTGAAACCATTTGATAATTGTCTTTCTCTGGTTGACTTACTTCACTTAGCATAATGGCCATTCAATTATTTTCATTTGATAAATCTAGTAATTGAAATAAATAAAATATACATACATAAGAAACACAATTCAGAAAGCATATCAATAAAACATCTTACTCCATTCTTTATAATAATTTGTAAAAATAATTTTAGGGTGAATCAGTACCATAAATTATATTTTCTTATATTTTCTAAGGCTAATTTGAAGCCTAAGAGTTGAGGATTAACAGAAGGGAAGACAAAACAACATAGCAGATTTTAGAGAGTAAAACTGTCTTTTGTTTAATATTTCCTAATAACTTCTCTCATCCAAGACCAAAAGAGGGCTTAACATTCTACTTATATATTCTTCTATGTTTAGATATAAAGATTAGATGAAAATTCTTACTTGTAATTTTTACTTTATAATTTTTCATACAGATGCAATATCCAGACTATATTTGATGCCAAAAAATTAGTGAGAATTATAGGAACTACTAGATCTGCCTCAGAATTTAGTAGTTTGCGGGCGCCTGGGTGGTTCAGTTGGTCTGCCTTTTGCTCAGGTCATGATCCCAAGGTTCTGGGATCGAGTCCCATATTGGGCTCCCTGCTCAGTGGGGAGACTGCTTCTCCCTCTCCCTCTGCCTGCCACACCCCCTGCTTGTGCACTCTGTCTCTGTCAAATAAATAAATAAATAAATCTTAAAAAAAATAATTTAGTAGTTTGCAATTTGAATAATCATGTTGTCAACTGATTTAGATATGACTTATAATTGTTTATATTTTAATAAATAAATCTCAGCAAAATATTTAATTTATACTATAGTGGAAGGAGTAATAAACTTATAATATGGGTGGTCCATATTTATTCCAGGCTTTGATGTCATTTAGCTGTACCATCTTGAATAAGTGAACCAACCTTGTTGGCCTTCTTTCCCTGTTTCCTAAAATGAGACCATTTATTTAGTTCATTTCTAATGCCAATTACAGCAGTAAAACTCACTGATACTAATAACATATTCCTTTAGCTTCAAAAATATTGAATTCCTATATTTTATGTTATTATTTAACAATATCACAGCTTGTGATCAAGTTTACCTGTGTTCAGTGGAGTGACATAGTTATTGAGAAAACAAAAATTGTCTATTTCAGGTCTTATAACATGGACAAAGTACCAAATGTGCAAAGCATTTTTCTTTTTTTACCAATGGATAGGTGAATGAAAAGGTAATTGCATAAATTACTTTTAATTATATATTAGGATAATGTAGCCTTAGAATTAAAACTGTAGCCCAGAAAAATACCTTGGATCATGTAGTCTATTTTTAGGGAATAAAAAGAATAACAAAATAAATATTGAAATGTGCATATGTAATCTCCACAAAAAAACAAACACACAAAACAACCCACAGTTGATCATGTTACATTTATATGATTACAAATTCTTAAATAAAATGTGATTTGTGTCCCACTGGCATAATATTTTTAAATATAATTAATGTTTTATAAATTTGGAGACATACTCTCATATTTAGTCTTGGCCTAATGAAATTTTAAAGCAAGATATTTTGAAATACCCAAAATGTTATTTTTTTATTTACAAATTTCTAAGTCTCTTCTTTTTTTAGAGAGAGAGAGAGATCTGAGAGAGAGAGAATGTGCACACTGGGGAGGGGCATGACTGCATTTTTTTTAAAAGATTTTGTTTGTTGGAGAGAGAGCGAGCATGAGTGGGGGTGTGGGGGGTGTGGGGAGGGGCAGAGGGAGAAGCAGACTCCCTTCTGACAGGGGGCTTGATCCCAGGATGACCCCTGCCCTCACCAGATCATGACCTGAGCCAAGGATAGTTGCTTAACTAACTGAACCACCCAGGTGTCCCTGCATTTTTTTTCCTTATGTTGATTTTATCACCTTCTCTTCCTAAGCCTGCCTTTTCTTTCTCCTGGGGAGGCTTCTTAACTTTCCTTCCATATAATCTTTACTTCTTTTTCTTGATGACTCTGCACATTATAATGTTTAAGATTAATCTGAATTTTAATTTTATAGTGGATTTTTTATATTTTCTCCTATCTCATCCAGTTTCTGCTCAGTTTGTTCTGTCTCAGGCAGGTTTTTAGAAATTATCTTTTCTTGTCATGTAATCTCACTTTTTTTTTAAAAGATTTTATTTATTTATTTGAGACAGAGAGAATGAGAGAGACAGAGAGCACATGAGAGGGGGGAGGGTCAGAGGGAGAAGCAGGCTCCCTGCCGAGCAGGGAGCCCGATGCGGGACTCAATCCAGGGACTCCAGGATCATGACCTGAGCCGAAGGCAGTCGCTTAACCAACTGAGCCACCCAGGTGCCCATGTAATCTCACTTTTCATGATTTATTCATTTACATATTTTTTAATTCTATTGAGAAAACAAAAATAATGTTCTTCTACATTTTATTCTGTTTCCTAGAATAAATTGTTTTCAAAGATTGTTTCAAAGATTCACCCTGGACGGGCAGAAGATTCTGGTCCACAAGCCAGTAAGTCTTGCTTGTAGAAAATAAATGGTATGTGTGAAGGATATGGCAGCTTGACCCCAATGCTATCTTAACTATACATGAGAAAGTAAATAAAGTGACAAGTATCCTTTAGCATATCTTTATCCCCCACTTTGACATCTGAAGCAAAGCCGGTTGCTTATTGAGATCTTCCAGTCACAGTTATTCCCATAAGTGCTTGACCTTGGCCTAGTGATGGTTCAACTAAGCTAAAACCAGATGGTATCCATTGTACTGGTATGACAATTCAAACTCAGTGTCAGCCTTGCAGAACTTAAAAATGGATGTAAATGCTCTGCTCATTGAGCAAAACTCCAGGGATCATTGCTCTGGTCGATATTCTTTGATGCACCTTGTTTAATTTTACTAACTCTCAAGTTATTACCAATGGCTTGGTGTGCCACGTGGAAAACTACAGATTGGCATATTAAAGATACTCTTGTTTGGGGCCACACACTGGGGAGGCAAGTCACAGCTGTTGATCTAATCATTTGGGTCACTCATGTAGAGACTCTCTGATGAGGCCATCTGGACTCTAGCTGCTGATTGAGTCTGTACACAGCAGATTGCAAGCATTTCTGCCTGAATCCATCATCACCCAAATTTGGCAATGCATCCACTGTCATAAACCAGACATAAAATAAAGGACTCTTTCTAAATCAGAGGCTTCAGTTGTATGAAAGTCTTATGACTAATGCCAATTGGACTTTTTTCTCTTGTGGTGAAGGAGGCCACACCATACTGGCATGCTACCTGTTCCTGACAGACTACATTGAAACTTTAAACCAGTCTTGGGGTTATCAAACAGGCATACTGCTCTTGATATTTGTTCAAGTTATGATGTTGCTGTTATAGTCCAATTAGTTGATTCTAGCCACATACTGTTGGTTCTTGAAACTAGCCTGTGTTATGTTTCCAGCTTTCCAAGCACTATTTAGTCTGTTCACAGTGTGACTTTTATAACAAATACCACCCATCACTGGGCTGAAAGTCAAGGTATTTGGTAGACTTTCCATGCTTCCTACCATTTATAGGCTTCTGATATTGTTGAGTATTAGAATGACCTACTGAAAATTTGACTCAGTAAGTTTCTTCACTGTACCCACCTCACCTCCTCCCATTAGTATAGCAGTTTGGTCACTAAAGCAGATGTCCTTAAAAAAGGGATCACTTCTTCTTGACTAAGTCCTGGATAATGATCAAGATAGAAGGAGTATGAAGTTACATAGACCTATTTGGAAAATTTGAGATTCTACTCTGTTTCTTTGCATGAGGCTTATTTTATTCTATTTGCCACTCAATTCTTTTTTTTTTTTTTTAAGATTTTATTTATTTATTTGACAGAGAAAGACACAGCGAGAGAGGGAACACAAGCAGGGGGAATGGGAGAGGGAGAAGCAGGCTTCCTGCGGAGCAGGGAGCCAGATGCGGGGCTCGATCCCAGGACCCTGGGATCATGACCTGAGCCGAAGGCAGACACTTAACGACTGAGCCACCCAGGCACCCCTTGCCACTCAATTCTATCTGAATGATATAATCTTCTGGGTGACAATCTGGTCAAAAAGGACCCAGATTCAAACCTAATTCTGGTTTGCAGTTACCTCGGTCCCCTTGTTGGAATGACATAGCCTTATATAGGAAGGATAATGGCCACTTGGTAGAGTACATTGCTTGGTGAGTCACCTCACAGTGGCTCATTGGCTCACAAAGACCAAGGTAGGGGGGACGTTATTTTTCTGTAAATTTTCTAAAACTTTCCTTTTCCCTCAAACATAATGCTTCTGGAAGAAAAGGCTATTCAAGTAGAGTTTGATTGAAAAAGTAATGATTTTTTAGCTACCAAAATGGGAAACTCTGATTTATAGTGCTGAAGGATGAACAATAACCCAAACATCTAGGAGAGCCAGGGCAGCAAAGATATTAATGTTGTCTGTACTTCCCAGATACCTGGATGTTTTGCATGTAGGAAAATGCATTGGTGTACACAGACTGATGTAAGTCCTACATGGGATGCACCAACATTTATATGCAATATTTTCTTCCAGGTATAACACTTGCACCCCAAACTGTACTTATTTTGTAGAAGCTAAGCATTAACTTGACTCTCTCTCAAATATAGTACTTGCACTTTAGGGATGATTGTAAGAGAGTTGCAAGTGTTTAAGGACACACCACCAGCAGATACATACCCTTCAGAAGCCTGGTGATATCTTCAAATTGAGTCTACCCTTACTTACTTACAGAAACTCCCTAGATGGATACCTAACTTTTTTATATACAAGCAGTGGCCAGTTATCCTTATAAAGGAAGTCCTCCAATTAGAAACTATAATTTTAAATTTGTTTCTGACTTTAGCAAAAGTGATCAGTGACATCACCTCTGCTCTAAAAGACATTCAGGTAAGCTTTAACTCACTGGCCAATATTATTATGGATGACTGAACTGTCCTTGACTTCCTCCCTGTGGACAAGGCAGAGTCTGAACAATCACTGGAAAATATAGCTTTACTTGAATTAATGCCTTGGACTCAGAGGAAAAGCCAACATAGGAGAAGGTATCATAGCATTATATGCTAACCCTCTGATGGTTTATGAATTTTTTTTTCAACTAATAGCTCCTGTTCTCTTGGGAGCATTATTGATGTCAATACTGCAATGTTGGCCTCAGCCAGACTGAAGGGACTTCCTCCCAGCCTTTACTGATCAGATTTGTCAAAGTGCTGATGAATTGACAGGCTTATAGGAAAATATACTAAAAGCCAAGATGGTGTAAGACGGAGGAGTATGTATTGTTAAGAAACGAGTCTTCACGGATATCTTCTTGCATTTCTGCATATCTGGCAAGCAAAGACTCTTTGTTCTGAAGATCTTTTTAAGAATGTTTGTTTAGCAAACACTGTTGGAGAAGGAGATAGTGTGTGTGTAGGCGGGGGAAAGCTAGGTATAATTACAGACTTGAAAGAAAGACAGTACCTCTCTTTGAAGCAAAGGACAGCCATACTTAATATCCATTGTAAAATTTTTGAGTTTTCTAAGCTCAGTGTTCCTGTCCTATAATGAAACACAGTGCATTTTCAGGTGTCACATGAACCTCTTTCCATTTCCTGTGGGAATAGGAGCAGGAAGAACCCACATTATGATACTCTGGCTAGTGATATTGCTATGCTAATAAACTGTCCTCCTTAGGAGTCTAAATGTCTTCTGTCAGCATCTACGGAACTATGGCAAACTAAGCCGTTAGCATGAAGGTATGATAAAATCTAAGATCCTTCACTGTTATTGACTGTTTATACCCATAATTTTTATAGATATTCTTGAATTTGAAACTGCATCATTACAAGCCCTTGGTTGAGTACTTCATTTTTTTTTTTTTATTTCAATCTCATTGTATATACTACCTAATCTCAAACCACTCAAGCCTCCTTCTTGAATCTAGTAAGGGTTTAAAGTAAAAAAAAAAAAAAGGAAATGTTTACACAGATAAATTTTGCTTTTTTTTTTTGCCTTTATCATATTTCCTAATAGCATTCTTTCAAAAAGTGTACTTTATTTCTCCATTACCAAATAGGAAAGAGTGATGACATTATGACAGAATAAGAAATAAGAAAAAAGCAACAGAATGAGGAACTGGATATGAATTTTGGCCTGATTGTCAGGGATGTGGGATAGGGTCATAATATAGCAGGAGGTTTAGAATTGTCCTTTTGTAATTAAAATAGATTATTTTCAGTGTGGAGGTAGAAATCCTTAAGAGGGAAATCTTGTGTGCATTAAGAAAGAACAATATGTGACTTGTAAGAGGGCTCAAAGAGATTTTAATTATCTGAGAGATCTATTCCTGCTTTGCTTGCTGTTTACTATTTATTAGGGTCCAGTCTTTATAAAATTAGATGTGATATTGCAGTTCTCATCTAGGAGAAAAGACAACCCTGATGATTATGTTTTATTATGATTTGGTCTATAATATTTGAACAGATCTCCCCTTAGAACATTTCTTCCATCTCTTCACTCTCTTTACCCAGTGTTTCTCATCAGCAGATCAGTGAACTAAGAATGGAAAATCTTGCTCTGCACTGGCCTGAGTGGAGAAGAATTGCTGCTTACCTATAACTGGGACATAACGTAGATCCTCTGTATCTCAAGTTCCATGTACTTGTCCCCTTCATGTTAACACCACCACAGCAAGCCCTGTCGTTTGGGGCAAAGCCTGTAGCTATCCAGCTCCGCTGTTGTCACGGAGTGAATTTAAGTATTTTGGGACAAGAGTGAGAAGGAAACAGGAATTATTATTGGCTTTGGCTAACATAGCTAGTTTGTTTCATATTCTTATATCTTCTCAAATGGTTTAGAATCTAGAGGCGAGAGGTTACAAAAATTATCAAATACTTAGACATATGGACAAAGGATGGTTGTCTGTCTTTTGAATGTCATACAGTAGCATTGACTAATAAGCATACTCAAAGAGATTTTAATCCTCTAGGTGATACATACCTGTTTTACTCGATACTTATATTTATTAAGGCCCAGTCTCCATGAGGTTAGATGTTAACTTACAGACTTTTGTCCAGTAGAAAAGATAATCAAAATGCTTATGCTTTAATTTATATGAGCTTGTCTTATAACTAAACTCATTCCAGCATTCTTTAATTCAATAAATACTGTTTCTCAAATGCTCACTGAACCAGTTTTACCACTTCAATAGTTTTCACATTCACGAGTTAAAGAAATCTTTGATACCTTTCCATTATCTATGTGTTTTGTTTTTATCTTCCCTGAAAATTATACTTTGAAAGGTGTAATTAATTTGTACCCTAAGCTAATAAAATATTAAGCTCAACAGAGAGAACAAAGCTAAACTGAAACACAGTAGCAGGTACTAAGTGAGTGGGGTACAGAACCATGTAATGGGAAAACCAACAAAAAAACAAAGAGCTGGGAAAACTGAGAATCATTCAAAGATAGGCCAAAATGGTTTCCAAATGGGGAAAAAAAAATATTTTAGTGGGTGCGTGGGTGGTTCAGTCAGTTAAGCAACCAACTCTTGGTTTAGGCTCAGGTCATGATCTCAAGGTCGTGAGACCGAGCCTCACATCAGGCTCTGCACTCAGCACGGAGTCTGCTTCAGATTCTCTCTCCCTCTCCTTCCTGCTCACACACACTCTCTCTCTCTCTCTCAACAAATAAATAAATAAATAAATAAATAAATAAATAAATAATCTTTAAAAAAATGTCTTAGTAGTAGATATCTGAACAAAGAGTTGAATGTGGAATAAATTCAATAGGAATGCCCCTAAAATTCACAGATACCCAACCTAAGATAAGACTAAGACAATGCCTTAGTTATCCCTTATTTTTGAGTAGAAATTTGTTACTATCTCTCTTGATAACAATGAACTAGGTTTCAATGGATTACCTTTTTTAAACTGCAGGTAAGAAAAATTCAAATAAAGAAGAATTATATAAAATCTGATTGAACCCAGGCCTACCTAGTGGTAAACAAACAAAACAAAACAAAAAATACACACACACAAAACCAAGTGCATAATTTGTCACTTAAACTTTACAGAATAGAACTGTTTAGCTACTATATATAAATCACGAAGAAGAAAGAAACTTTTAATTTCTTTGTTTCAGAATAGTTTATAACATGCCTTTGAGGATGAAGTAATAAATTTTAATATCAAGTTCTGAAATCATATTACGGAAACTGGTTAAAAAAATATTCAAACAGAAAACATATTCTATGGGGAAGAAACAGAAAAATGTTGATAAGTATTCTTTTAACTAAAAGGAAAGAAAGTGATCTCAAGTGGGAAGTAATAAACCAAAAGTAACTCAAAAAGAAACAAAAGCAGAATGTATTTTATAGACCTACAGAAATAAACAAGAACAAGGCCAAATAAATCAATGGTAAAAATAGAAATATAAAGGAAGAAGCTGAAAAATATATAGAAATAAAAATACAATGAAATTAAAAGTTAAATTCCAAGAGACGGTGACAATGATAATGATACCAGCAAAGACAAATGGTTATATTTAAACTTTTAAATACTTTTGACCTAATGAGGCAAATTGAAGTTGAAAATTATCTCCTATTAAAATCTACTAAAATTGCTTGGAAGAGGCTGCCCAGAACTATTACTTACATTTAAGCATTTTTTTTTCAACTTCTTTCCAATGTTCATTTTGTGAAAATATTTTCAACATGCTCTAAAACATTGGAGTACAAGAGTGACAAATAAAATCTTCAAGATCACATGGGAGAGAATCTTTCCAACATCCTCCTAAATGATCAATCAATTAATCAGTTAAAACCAAAACCATTCTTTTAAAATCACATATATGTCTTGAAACATTATAGTGATACTGAGGACATAGCAAAGAGAACATTTTAGGAAAAACATATTAAGATATAAAAGGGTCTGGGCTATCCTCATAGTCTCATAGTTAAGACAAAGGTTTAAGAGCAGAAAGGGAAAAAGCCTTTCTTTTGTGTGGTTCAGTATATGGTCTAATATTCAGATGATGAAAAATCTGATGATTGTGATCCTTACAATTCTGTGAAATCTGAATTATCTGTTCTGATTTGTAGAAATTAGCAGGAGTCCTGAATGGATATATTTTGATTTTTGCCTTGTTGTTTTTTGTTTTGTTTCCTTCTGTTTTGCTGTCCTCAGATTAAATGTGCTTTGGTTAACATTCATCTAGATGACTGCCCAGGTTGTATGCAACCATAAGCATACTTTCTTCCTAAATGATATACCAATGTATATATAAGTAGAGTCATACCATATTCCCTTTATCCCCCCCTCCTTCCTGGGTGGGTCTTAGAATGCTTTAGTTTGGAAAGTGATAGTGGTTTAAGTTTAAACTCTCATTGGGAACATTTTATATTTTATAGAGTGCCTTCAGGAGAAATAACAGTCATGGTAAGGATTCCAACTCCTGCAATGAAAGAAATATGGTGAAGACATTTGTGATAAGTTAACATTTGAAGACCTTTGGGATAGAATTGATTACCCTAAATAACCTTGCTTAGAATCAGTCCTACATTCACAAGGCAAAAATTTCCACATAGCTTGTGAATTTACCCTAGTAAGTAAGTGAGTGAGGCCCTGCCTTATAGTTCATTTGGGGACAGAGTAAATAAAAAGCTAGAAATTAGAATTTCTTAGTGCTTAATAAAAATGGTCCCAAGTATATTTTCCTTTGTTTAGAAGACAATCTTAATGGTTTTACAAGGTTTAGGTAAGCCAAAAAATAGTTTGGGGCTTAGGGAAGAAAATGAAACTCGATTAGACATAAAATTTATGAGAGTTCAAGCCTTAATGCATGAGAGAGGAAACAGGATCTTGTGAGGTATTTGGAGCAGGGAGCGGAGCAGAGGGGGTGGTGATAAAGAGTCTGTAAGAGGCAAAGAGAAAGTGACAGGCTGATGCAAAAGCTAGACATACAAAGTCAGTTGAAAGGTCTTCATGGTGAGAACTTTTTTTTTTTTAAAGATTTTTATTTATTTGACAGAGAGAGAGAGAGCTAGAGCAGGAACACAAGCAGAGGGAGTGGGAGAGGGAGAAGCAGACTCCCTGCCGGGCAGGGAGACGTGGGACTCGATCCCAGGACCCTGGGATCATGACCTGAGCCGAAGGCAGACGCTTAACGACTGAGCCACCCAGGCGCCCCAATGGTGAGAACTTTTAAGACACAGATGTGTAATATTCAGTTTTAAGTTGGAGCCTGTACTATGCAATGCTCCAAACCTCTGGAGTTACTCCAAACAGGAGAAACAAACATAAATTAAATTTATTGATTGAATAAAGCAGAAGGAGACAAGAGGTAAAACTGGGAAGATGATGCATTTATAAGAAGAGAGACCAAAATGGAGATGTAGTATTCTGTGGAAACAGGTCATGGGGTCTAATAGGTCTGGGAGAAACATAAATTTTCTTAGAATCTGTTATGTAAGGTGAAGAGTGGTTTCTGTCACTAATAGGATGTTCTAAAAGGGCTGAAGATATTATCCTTCAATATTAATAAAATGATGACTATAATATTCTGAAGGACTCAGATTGTATGGGCTCCACTGAAAAGTTTAGAATTTAAACTAACTAGGTGAATATAAATTTGAAAATTCGCCTTCTAATACTATTTTTTAGTGGCTATTTATACTTACTAGCTTGTGTTGTTTGAAATATAGTCTGTTTTGAAGTATTATTTGATTCCCATGGGTCATGTTCCCTTTGACCTCAACAAAACTCCTAGACATAAAATGTACATTTGTGGTGGGATAGAAGTAACAAAATATTTTTAGAAATGAATACTCACTGCTTTTAAAAAAAATCCAAGTTTATCACACACGTCTAGAGAGGCTCAGGTGTAGCACAGATGCATAAAAATATAATTAATAGCTGTTTCATTTCAGGATAATCATTTGTCATTTCTCCAGACACTGCTGTGTATCTCAATTCTCTAAAAAAGCTTACTGCTTTCACATGTGATGAGGCTATTAGAATGAAGAAACTGGTTAAAAATTATCTTTCTTAAAAGGTCTATTCTTCTATAAAATCCATTAATAATTCTTATCATCTGACTTGAATAATGAGACAAGTCCAAAGCTTGACAATATCTAGTGCAAAATGTTTTCACCTTTATCCTTCAAGAGTAGTGAAATCATCGGGGGGTGGGGGGCGGAATTCTTTAGCTTTTTTGAATTACCCTTGTGTGACTCTTGATAATGTAAAATTTCATTCTACTTTTAACCACTCCCCCCCACACACATTATGCTATGTAAAAATGATAGGACCCAGAGAAACAAATGATAGAGAAAATTGGAGTGGAAATTTAAATTTCCTTTTAATTTTGTAGAACAAAGACAGATGGGATCTTGGTATCTACAGGTATTCAAGGTTCAGTCAAGAAATGAAAATCACTTAGAGTAAGTAGGTTACTTAGCTCCTTATATTAAGTGGGTTAAGATAGGGAAAATATAGCTTAATACCTGTTGGAAGACTGGAGAAGCTTAAGTCAGGAATTTTATAGGGAATGTTAGAGCCATGTTTGCATGGAGGCTTCCACTTTGTTTCAGTTGTCTATAATTTCAAAGTGGTCCTAGAAACCCTTATGATTTGGGTACAATCTCTCATTGACCATTTGCTGAAATCCATGTTCTTGCTTTAGGCACTTGGGAGAATAATGGCTTCCTCCATTTCAAAGTCTTTTGTGAATACCTCTCATTGATTAGAAATAACTAGAATTCTATTAGAAACCAAATCTGTGTCAATAACATCAAAGATTTATTTTCCTGTAGTAGACGATATTAAATATCAAGAAATAATATCTGGCAACTGAGTAAAAAGCATGCTTTGATAAATTTGTGGTACATTTTGAAGGTCAGAAAATAATTATAAAAGTTATAATAATCTCTCTCGTGAAACTGAGTCTGAGGCAGTATTATTTAAAAGATGGTTTGGAAAAAGGCCAACATTAGTAACATCTGGGAAGTTGTTGGAAATGAAAATGATTACACTCCACCCCAGAATTACTGAATCCAAATTTCTAGAGGTGGGATTCAGGATCTATATTTAAGGAGCTCTATGAGTGATATTTATGAACCCTGGCCAAATAAAACATTTTCATGCATTATGGGCAAATCTTACTCTTTAAGGAAAAAATTTCAATTTTTTCAGTAATATATTCCCCACATAATTCGAGGTATTATCAAACTTTGAGATTTTTAGCAAATTGATAAGTGAAAAATAGTGTCAGTATCATTTTAACTTTTATTTGTACTATTACTATTGAGGTGATACATCTTTTCACATCTATAAAAGGGACTCGTTTTTCTTTCTGTATTCCAACAGCATAGATTTATTTGTTTTGTTTGCTGTATTTATTTTTTCAAGTTTTTATTTAAAATCCAGTTAGTTAACATACCATGTAATATTAGTTTCAGGTGCAGCATTTAGTGATTCAATACTTACATACAACACCTGGTCCTCATCACACAAATGTACTTCTTAATCCCTATCACCTATTTAACCCATCCACTCCCATCTCCCCTCTGGTAATCATGTTTGGTCTCTATAGTTTAGAGTCTGTTTCTTGGTTTTCCTCTTTTTTTCACCGCTATGTTCATTTGTTTTGTTTCTTAACAAATATGTTAAGTGAAATCCTATGATGTTTGTCTTTCTCTGGCTGACTTATTTCACTTAGCATAATGATCTCTAGTTCCATCCATGTTGTTGCAAATGGCAAAATTTCATTATTTATTAATATTCCATTATATATATATAATATATATACATAATATATATTATATATATATACACCACCTCTTCTTTATCCATTCATCAGTTGATGGACATTTCGGCTCTTTCCATAATTTGGCTATTGTTGATAATGCTGCTATGAACATCAGGGTGCATGTACTCCTTCAAATCAGTATTTTTGTATCCTTTGGGTAAGTATCTAGTAGTGCAATTGCTGATCCTAGGGTACTTCTATTTTTAACTTTTTGAGGAACCTCCATACTGTTTTCCAGAATGGCCGCACCAGTTTGCATTCCCACCAACAGTGTAAGAGGGTTCCCCTTTCTCTGCATTCTTGCCAACATCTGTTGTTTCCTGTGTTGTTAATTTTAGGCATTCTGACTTGTGTGAGGTGATATCTCATTGTAGTTTTGATTTGTATTCCCTTGATGATCAGTGATGAGCATCTTTTCACATGTCTATTGTCCATCTATATGTCTTCTTTGGAAAAATACTATTCATGTCTTATGCCCATTTTAAACTGGATTGTTTTTCGGGTTTTGAGTTTTATAAGTTCTTTATAGATGTTGGATACTAACCCTTTATTAGATATGTCGTTTGCAAATATCTTTTCCCATTCTGTAGGTTGCCTTTTAGTTTTGTTGATTAATTGTTTCCTTCACTATGCAGAAGCTTTTTATTTTGATGAAGTCCCAATAGTTCACTTTTGCTTTTGTTTCCTTTGCCTGAGGAGACATATCTAGAAAGAAGCTGCTATGGCAGATGTCAAAGAGATTACTGCCTGTGTTCTCCCTAGGATTTTAATAGTTTCCTGTCTCACATTTAGGTCTTTAATCCATTTTGAATTTATTTTTGTGTAAGGTGTAAGAAAGTGGTCCAGTTTCATTCTTTTGCATGCTTCTGTTCAGTTTTCCCAGCACCATTTGTTGAAGAGACTATCTTTTTTTCATTGGATATTCTTTCCTGCTTTGTCAAAGATTAATTGACCCTATATTTGTGGGTAATGGCATCAACTTATTTGTACTTCATATAAATAGAATTATACCTTATACACACATTTATGTCTGACTTATTTTGTTCTACATGATATTTGTGAGAATCATCCATACTGTGTGTGGTTGTAGATCATTGTTTCTCATTTATCTAAATAATATGAATGTACTAGTATCTATTTATCCATTCAAATGATGAATGTTTTTAAGGTACCTGGAAGTTTGGAGTTATTATAAGTGGTGTAGCTAGGCATATTTTATTATATGTCTCCTGGTAAATATGTGACAATAGTTCTACTGGGTATATATCTTAGACCGGAACTGTTGAATCATTCAGTACCTGTGCATTTATCCAACATTAGTCAATATTGTCAAATAATATTTCAAAGTAGTTCTACAAATTTACTCTCACATCTACAGAGTATGATTTCTTAATTTCTCCACATTTTTGAAAACACTTGGTCTGTCAGCTTTTTTTAATTTTAGTCATTCTTGTGGTGTGTACTGGTATCTCATTGTAAGTTTAATTGCATTTACCCTGTGACTAATAAAGTTGAGCACCTATTTATGTTTAATATTCTTTTAATGAAGTATGCCTTCTCCAGGAGAATCCTATACCCAATGACTAGCTAATATGTAACTTCATTATTTCAAATCAGGGACAACTCTGAGGGGATATTATTACAGCTCCAGAACTCTTCATGAGATTGAATAAGGCCTATGTTGCAGTTGCTTCCCAGTTCAATTTCTATCTCTAATCTAGTTTTTCTCAGTCTCTTGCAGTTGTCTTTAAGAGTATTTCCCAATATTCCATCTGCATGAAAGTTTTATCTCAGAGCCTCTTTCACAAGAGTCCCAACCTATTACTAGTTGGTGCCATGAATGATCTTTGGAAGCAGACTTAAATTTTATTTTAGATTTTAGGACAGATCACCTGTTGGTCAGCTGTCAATAAGGGCCACATAACTGGCGTTGGGGGAATACTGATAATAGCAAGAAAGTTGTAGTGGTGCAATTGTTGAAACTTTCACTGGAGCTCGACTAAGATGAGATATTGATGGGTGAAAATGCACTGAGAGAGCTGTATCTCAGCATTTTTGAGGTAGTTTGGAAGTAAATATAAGTACTTTTGAATTATGTGACATACACGGGTTATAACAATGCATTGAAGAAAGCCAATGGCCAATGGCAGCCAAAGGCTGAGGGTGATTACTCACCAATTTAACAAGTATGAAAGTTAAAGACTCTCCTTAGAAGCATGTTAAAAAACCTCTTCTCTCTTTCTTTTAAAAAAATATTTTATTTATTTATTCATGAGAGACAGAGAGAGAAATAGGCAGAGGCAGAAGGAGAAGCAGGCTCCCCACAGAGCAGGGAGCCCCATAAGGGATTCAATCTCAGGATGCTGCGATCATGACCTGAGCCAAAGGCAGACACCCAACTGACTGAGTCACCCAGGTGCCCCAAACCTCTTCTCCCCTATAGTCAAAGGACAGAGAAAGCTAAGGATATGGTCTAAGATTTAATTATTAGGGTATGAGAGAACCATAAAAGTTTGTATTCTTAATTTGGGAAATTTCGTGCAGCAAGGTCTAGCCTGGATTGGAAAGAATGAGATCCTAAGACATGAGATACAGAAATATGGGTCAATGTATTTAATATCTTTGAAACCCCAGTTCTCTCTGTACTCTCTGAAGCTTGCTTACATAAATCTCTCTCTCTTCCTTTTACAGGCTAGTCCTCCATGTTTGAAGATTATATAGAAGCTCCAACCCTGTAAGCCCACATACACTCCCTCAAGAATCCTGTCTACATTCTCATCTCCCAGCTCCAAAACCCTTAATTAAGCCAGGTCATGACATAATACAACTATGGAAGATTTCTGCTTGCTAAAGGAAGAAAGAAGCTATGTTTGAAGTACCTGCAGGACTAGCCAACACAGTCTGGCAGGAGCTGAGAGAGTATGCATGGGTCTAAGGTGCTAAGTCAGAGTGGTGAAATATAAATTTGGATCAGAGAACATTTTTCAGCATGGAAATACTCCCCTTAGGAACATCCTCAGAAAACAGTGTTGTAATAGTTAATTTTATGTATCAATTTCACTGAGCTACAAGGTGCCCAGATGTTAAACATTATTCTGGGTGTCTCTGTGAGGGTGTTTCTGGATGAGATTAGCATTTCTATCAGTAGACTGAGTAAAGCAGATTGTCCCCTGCCAATGTGAGTAGGCCTCCCTCAATCTATTAATAAATAAAAAAGGCTAAGGAAGAAAGAATTCATTGTCTTTCATCACCAGGGTCTCTTTGAGTTGGGATATCAGTCTTCTCCTGCTTTCAGACTCAGACTGGAATTTATACCATTGGCTCTCCTGTTTCTGAGGCCTTCAGACTTAGACTAGAGAGAACTATACCATCAGCTCTCTTGAGTCTCCAGCTTATTGACTAAAGTGATCTTGAGACTTTTCAACCTCCATAATAGTGTGAGACAATTCCTTAAATAAATAAATAAATAATAAAATCTTCTATTGGTTCTATTTCTCTAGAGAACCTTGTAATGGTCCACACTAAATAAAGAAAAGGAGGAAGGAGGTGGGGAAGGAAAAAATGCAGCAAGAAAAGTGGCCCCTATTAAAAGATATAGAAATACCAGAACTGCAATAGAAGAGAATTACAGGAAGAGATAAAAAGACTTGGATAATCAGGCATATTAATATGAATATATTACTTATAGCTGGAAACTACCATTAGAAAATGTCTATGGAAGGGCACAGAGGACTCACTATTTATTAAATAGATAAGGAATATGCTAATGAGGGGGCTCCAGGAACAGTGAGAATCTCAGTGGTAACTGCCCTGTGTAGGCCAAGGATGATGATCAGGGATGATGCTATTATACTGGGCTCCTTTTTAGTAATGGGGATAAGGAGATCCTAAAGTAATACAGATCAAAACATGGTGCTCAATCATCAGCAGGTATGAAGGAGCAATTATTATAAAGGGTTTCAAGTTCAAAGTGGCCATCAGAGGAGCCTGAGCTCAGAGAATTATGGAGATGGTTAATAGACATGATAAATTTAGGGAAAGAATAGGTTGGCAGCCAACAGGACTATTATTTAATTTTTAAAATAAAAAGAAATAAAAAATGGATGATTAGCCAGCTGAGGACAGTCACACCATTAAAGTTATCATCCTATACTTTGTTTCTGTGGTTTAGCCAGTTTATGGACCTTCAAATCTTTGACTGAAGAGGAGGTCTTATTTATATTATAAAAGCCCTTGTATATGGTTATGATACCTCCAATTATTTAAAGCCATTTATTTGGGTAATCATATCTAGAAAAATGAGAATATCCTGAAATTCTGAGAATTACTGGAGACAGGATTCAAGTTGACATTAATACCCATTGATCTAAAGTATCATAACATCCCTCCCTCCTGTAGAGTGAGGGTATATGATATGGAGGCTAAAAGATAGTTGGAGCCTTGGCACAGTTCATAGACCACACATTGGTCATTTCCCTGTTCTGAAAATGTAAAATTAGGATGTACATATTTATCACTTGGTAAAAACATCATATTTGTTCTTGACATGTAGAATTAAAACTAGTGTAATGGAGAAAGTCAAATAGAAGCTTCTGATTTTGATCTTCATTCTGATCAAGATAGTAAATCAATAAATGTCACATCCCAGGTTATGGCAGAGAACAGTGCCACCATTAGTCCCATTATAACCCCATTTAATTCACTGGTTCATAATCTACTAGAGCCAAATGGATCCTGCCATATAAAGTTTATACTACAAAGTCAATTTAGAAGTATTTGTATCAGGAGCTTCTACATTAGATGCAGCAAATTTGAAGAACAGGTTAACAATTTCAATATACAATAGATAGTCATCGATCTGTAATTGCATTTTTTGCCATCCCCATCAAGAAGAAAGATCAGGAACACCTCATATTCTTTCAAGATTCTAATAGAATCCTGTCAGGTGACAGAAACCATACAGTTATTTGAATAGAAACGTTTAATATTAAGTACTATATTACCTTCCTATTGCTTCTGTAACATATTATCACAAACTTAGTGTCTTAAATGACATACATATATTCTTTTTAAGTTCTGGAAGTTCTGGAATTCAATTTCACTGAGCTAAAGTCAAGGTATTGACAAAGCTGATTCCTTCTGGAGGATCCAGAGAAGAGCCCATTCCTTGCCTCTTTTAGTTCCTGGAGGCTTGATTTGTGATTGCATTATTCCAATCTCTGTCTCCTTAGTCACACTCCCTGGTCTTATCCTCTTTTGTAGTCAAATATCCCTTGCCTACCTCTTATAAGGATGCTTGTGATTACATTTAGGACCCACCTGAATAATCCAGGATAATCCCTCTCTTTCAAGGTTCTTAATTTAATCACATCTGCTGAGTCCCTTTTGATGTATAAAGTAACATATTCACAGGTTGCAGGGATTAGAATGCAGCTATCTTTGGGGTCCTTTATTCAACCTACCACAAGTATTATCAGCAAGATACTGGAGTAATGAAAGATTGACTAGTAAGAGGAAAAGAGAAGCTTAAAGAATGCGGGTGTAGCAGATATAAGCAGCAGGCACTACCCTAGGACTGAGAACGAGCACACACACAAAAAGACCCCAGAACTGAAATAAAGACCTAACTGGAAAAGGCACAGCCAGAAGAAAACAAACAAATCAAAACTGTACTCACTGCCTGATGAGAGGAGCACACCAAAACAAGGGAGGGGAATTTGCCTCCTCAGTGCCCTCTATTGATAAAATTTAACATCTTGCCAGCTAGCCAAGTAGAAATATTTATAGCTCCATTCACTTTTTTTTTTTTCAGATCAAGCAATGTTAGGTGGATTTGAATTTGAGAATCAATAAATTGATAAATGACAATGTCCACCTATTTGGATACTTAGCTTCTGTATGTACCTCTCTACATACTTTTGAGCGTCTGTAAATTAATGCAGTATCTTTATATTTCCACAATGAGGTATAACCATCCTTCTAACAAGTGAAGAATTTCTCACTATGTCTCCCAAATGAGGAAATTTACAATCCCAACAGTCACTGTAGCCATTAGTGTTTATATTAATCATGCATTATATTCATTGAAATTCCACGGAATATTGTGTTACCTAAAGACTAAACCTCCAACAACTTATATATTTATAAAAGAATGAAAGAGAAGAATAAAGTGGTTAGCATAGACAAACACAAACATATAACAAGCAAAGAGAAAATATGCTAAACTACTGCAGTTCTTATTTTTGTAATTAGTCACAAGATGTAATTGATATATATGGCTTCCTTCTTCTACTTATTTGATATTTCTCTACTCTCAGTCAGCACCTCAGATGGTCAATTCTTTTACTTGCTAGAGTGACTTGCTAGAGTGACCCGCTGATTCCTCAATTCTTCTTCCTTTTTTTTAAGATGTAGTTTTCCGTTAGCTCTTGACTGTGAAGGTACTAAGAGTTGCCTCATAGAATTCTCTGAGTTTCAGAAATAGTCCTCCATGTTCACATTTTGTAGGAGTAACCTAATTTCCTTTGATAGCTAAGATCAATCACTCAAACCTATAAAATAACTCCTGTTTCTGCCTGTTGATTTAGTGGCACAAGAAGAATAAAAGACCAGGTGGTAGTTTCATCTTCCAATTCAATGGAATTGATTCTCTGCTCCCTTGTTAAAACATTACCACTTCGGGGATCAAGAACTCCAACCATCAGAGTTCAATTTTGCTAGAATGAGAAGTAAAATTTCTATGAGTAACTGAGTTTTTTTTTTTTTTT
>NC_138377.1:48716763-48734365 GCF_054177405.1 Leptonychotes weddellii
CATCCCTCCCACCCCACCCCCCACTCCAACAACACTCAGTTTGTTTCCTGCAATTAAGAATTCCTCATATCAGTGAGATCATATGATACATGTCTTTCTCTGAGTAACTGAGTTTAATAGTGAGAGGAGCTGCTTCTACTGTCATTCCTTAATTCCTGGACCCATATATTCTGTGAGATACTGTTATATAATAGCCACTGATTCAAAGCATGTATTCTATCTTATAAAAAGATACCTTTCTTTTAAGGATGTTTTCTCTGCCAACATACCAGAATCTTCAGTAAGCCATATTTTGATTAGACCAGGAGCTAATTGCTTCAATCACTTTGTTGTTAAAAGAGCTCCTTGTCAGATGGTATTGGTATGGCAGTTACCATGATGATGGATTGTCTTAACAGGAGCAATACAGTCAGGGAAGACAAATCCATATACATAATATGTGTCTATCCACATGAAGAACTTAGTCCCGTCTATGATGAAATAGGCCTGATGAACGCCCAATAGAGGTTCTAGTCTCCCAAGTGAGTGATGCCATACTAGGGCTCAGTGCTGATCTCTGCTTTTGATAGCATAGCCACTTAACAGTAGTAATATTAGCAAGGTCAGCATTGGTAAAAGGAAGTTCATTTTGCTGAGCCATGTATAGCCTTTATCCTAATCACCATGGTCACAATTAAGCAATATGAGTTGGTGGCCCAGAACCACTAGTGTTGCTTGGGACATTTCCCTCAGGCCACGCATATAGTTGCAAAGGTGGTCCCTTATGACAAACTGATGAAGGAAGAAAAAGGCCATGTTCAATGTGTACGTAAATCAACTATTTTTCTTACAAATATGTTATATATATATTTTTTATATATAAGCATATATTATATACATATATGTGTATATATTATATATTATATATGTATAATATGTATATAATTGTATCTAACAATAGAATTAATATTCTTTACAAATGCATATAGAACAATTACTGAAATGCCTATATGCTAGTCCATAAAAGGAAATTTCTATAAATTAAATAACTTTGAAATTATTCAGAGAATGTTCTCTGACCATAATTAAATGAACCTAGAAACACATTTTTAAAAATAAAAAGGAAATCCCTAACTGTATAGAAACAAATCAGTTCTAAAAAATGCACATTTCAAAGAGGACATTAGTGCATAAATTAGAAAATGCCATTAACTAAATACAAGTATAGAAATTACATGTCAGAATCTTTGGGAAGATGCTAAAACAATATTTAGATAGAAATGTGTAAATATAATCCTATGTTAGAAGAGCAGAAAATCTGAAAGCTAAAATTAGTGATTTAATTTTCTTTCTAATAATATTAGTAAAAGAACAGAAAAAACTTAAAGTAAAAGAAAGTAAAATAATAAACAGAAAAGCAGGTGTGCCTGGGTGGCTCAGTTGGTTAAGCATGTAACTCTTGATTTGGGCTCAGGTCATGATCTCAGGGTTGTAAGATGGAGACCCACACTGAGCCCCAAGTCTGGCTCCATGCTTGGTGTGGAGCCTGCTTAAGATTCTCTCTTTCCCTCTCCCTCATCCTCTCCCCTCCTCAAAAAAGAAAAAGAAAAGGCAGAAAAAATTAAAATAGAAAATCAAGTCACTTAGTGAAAATCTACAAAGACAAAAGATAATGAAATTGTAAACATGTAATAATTATCAGAAAAAAACACATTAATTTCCAGTATTTAAAATTAAAAAAAAGGATATACTACTACAAATACTACAGATGTCAAAAAGGAGATAATGACATTCTTAAAAACTTTTCATCAATAAATTAAACCTTTCTGTATAAAACTTAAAAAATACTTAAGGATACAAGGTAAGAGTTAGAAAAGGACAAAAAATTGATAACCTGAATACTTGGATAGCTATTTTTTAAAAGATTTTATTTGTAAGTAATTGCTATACCCATCGTGGGGCTCAAAGTCACAACCCTGAGATCAAGAGTCGCATGCTCTATTGACTGAGCCAGCCAGGCACTCCTGGATAGCTATTTTATAGAAAACCTGGGTGCAGATGGCCTCACCAATGAACTCTCCAAATTATTTCAGACAGAAGTACTTCAATTCAGGAATATATAAAGAAGGTTCCATGTTACATAGATTTTGTCTATACTTCTCAATAAAATTACCATCTCTGTTTCAGGATTTTCCCTTTCTACTCTTCCTCTTGGAACTTGCTTTATATCTCTTGAACCTACGTTCCTGGGTATAAAAATAGATTTTTGTAAGCATGAGTTGTTTTTTTGTTCCTAATTCAGTTTATTTATCTTATCATTTTACATGTATATTTGTTATATTTGCCTTTAGTGTAATAGTTGACAGAATTTATTTGGGTCCACCTTTGTATTTGTTTCCTATTTGGACCATCTGATTTGTACTCCTTTAAAAAAGAAAAAAAAAAGACAACTTCTTTCCTGTTTTCCTTTGGACTGATAAAGATATTTTACTTATTTATCCATTTATTAATTTCTATCAACCCCATAAATATTCCATCTCATTCCTTTCTGGACTGAATCATTTCTTTGTTGAGGTAGCTTTCAGTTTTACTGTTGTTCTTTGAAGATAATGTGTCTTTATTCTCTGCATGACTTGGCATTTCTTTCTTTCTTTTTTTTTTTTAAGATTTTATTTATTTATTTGACAGAGAGAGACACAGCGAGAGAGGGAACACAAGCAGGGGGAGTGGGAGAGGGAGAAGCAGGCTTCCTACTGAGCAGAGAGTCCGATGCGGGGCTCGATCCCAGGACCCTGGGATCATGACCTGAGCCAAAGGCAGACGCTTAACAACTGAGCTACCCAGGCGCCCCATGACTTGGCATTTCTTGTTTTAGTTGTCCTACTATGATACTTCCAGGTGAGGCTTTCTTTCTGTTTATCTTTCTTGATGTTTATGGTAATTCTTGTATCTGCATCTTGAAGTCTGGTTTCAGTGTTTCAAAATCCTTGGTCATTATCTCTTCAAGAATCTCTTTTTGGGGGCGCCTGCGTGGCTCAGTTGGTTAAATGTCTGCCTTTGGCTCAGGTCATGATCCCAGGGTCCTGGGATTGAGCCCCACAATGGCCTCCTTGCTCAGTGGGAAGCCTGCTTCTCCCTCTCCCTCTGCCTGCTGTTCTGCCTATCTGTGCTCGCTCTCTATGTCTCTGTCAAATAAATAAATAAAATCTTTAAAAAAAAATAGCTTTTTTCCCATTCTCTTTAGCCTGTTTTTCTGAGGCTTCCATCATTTATGAAAAATTTTAAATTTTGCCTCATATGACTCTTCTTCTCTTTGTGTTTTTATCCATTTTTCCTTTCCTGCTTCAGTCTGGCAATGGCTATATTTCAGTTTATGAACTCTTTCTCTTAGCCTAATTTGCTTATTATTTTCATTTATTATATTCTTATTTTGAGATATATTTTCTTAGTTCTATAATTTCCATTTGGTATGTTAAATTCTAGTTCTCACATGAAATGTAAAATCTTGCTATCTATCCTATTATTTTAAAGCCCATGTTAAAAATCTCATTACCTATAACACCTGTAGTTTTATTTCTATTTGTGTCTCTTATACCTGCCTTCATGTATACTTTATAATTTTTCATTGAATGCTAGACACTCTATTAAAATTTGTAAAAGCTCTGCTTGATGTTATCTTTCTACACTGTGTGTTCTTCTTCTACCTTAGGCATTCAGAGTAAGGGAAGATAAAATAAATTTAGCATGAGATTTGAGCTGATTTAGAACTAAGTTTCTTTATAGGTTATTTTAGTACCAATTAGCCATTACTCCCATAGTAGAGTACTTGAGGAATTCCAACTGAAAGCCTGAGTTTTACCAGTCATTGACACACTCCATTCCACTATTAGGAGATCAAAAACTCTGCTTGGCTTCTTAACACTTTATCAGCTGCTTACAAATAATCAGATGTCTCAGGGAGAACACCTACACTGATCGTTGAGATCACTTCTCCGTGCTTCTTGGCCTTGCATGGCTTGAGGTCTCCAGTTCTGATTTTTGTTTCTCTAGCTCCATGAGCCTACCAAAATCGCTAACAGCTGCCAGCCTTTTAGCCACGGATTTCTGCTCAGTCTCTGAGCTTCTAGACAGCTGTCTTTGAATCAGAAAATACTTAGAGAAAAAAAGTGCTTAGTACAGTGGAGGACTCAACAAACACCACGTGTTTTCTTTCTTTTCAGTTCCCTTGGTCAATTAAGTCCTACCTCCCTTGGTAATTCTCAAATGACTTCAGAGAGATATTTCTGTGTTTTCTCCAGCCTTTGTTCTTGGTGGATAGTTTATCTGATATAGGTTTATAAATAATAGCCAGACAGAGCTTTGCCTTATTGTTGGTATATGTATAATTCTCCTGCTGTTGAACTTTTCATCCATGAACTTTCTCACTGGGTGTATTCTCTCCACTACCTCCTATCATCACTGCTTTAATTTGAGATGCACTTGATAGCTTTAGAGATATTTTGGCATCTTAGGACCATATTTTTCTCTTAGAGGTCCTGAAAATGGAGTGTATTTTTTTTTTTCCTGCTTTGGCTAACTTCCAGTTATGCAGAAAATGCAATTTAAACAGCCATCATTCTAAAAGCCCAAGCTGTAGTTTTTATAGTGGTCTGTATATGTCTTTAGAGATGGTAATCTTACCAATGTATTTTATGCAAAAAAAAAGGATAGCATATTAGTACATAAATACTTACTATATTTTTGCTTAGATTGAAAAAATGTCATAAAAATGTGTCACAAATATCTTATCTATTTGCCAGAATCTGAAAACAAATATGAATGAACACTGCCTTAAAGTGATACAATGTGAGAAACACATAAATATACAAATATTTACATTAAGTTTGTACAGTGGGATATGTGCTGATTGGCAACAAAACAAACCGATATGGTGGTTTCTAGCATAGAGATTTGACTTCAGAAATATCTGATTCAAGCACTAATTATATCACATGCTAGTCTTGTAAGTTTGATCTCTGTATTTTCCGGAAGACGAAATTTCATCATCTATAAAAGGAATTTTTATGATTATTTATTGAAATAATGTATATAAGATTTTTATCATAGTAAATTCACAAATTTAGAGCTCAGCAATGTATTTGATCAGCACTTTCATCATAAAATGTTCATGTGACAGAAAGCAACCTAAGTAATTCTTATCATGATTTGGGGAAGATGCATAGAAAGAATGGGGATTGAGCTGAAATCTGAACATTGCACAAAACTGAAATCTGAACATTGCTATAAAAATAAGTGTTGGAAGAATAATATGAATAGAGGGGACAGAATATACCAATCTTACAGGCTTTGAGCTCATCAAGCATTTGGAGTCCTGTTCAATTTGACTGACACAGAGGCTTTATTATGAAAATGACAGGGATATATATATATATATATACATATATATATATATATACACACATATATTTAACTGAAGAACTACAATTGACTGTAGTTAAGTAGAGGAATTACTTTAAAGTAATAGAAGATTATATTAATAATTTATAAACTTAATCTCTGTATAATATTCATTATTCTGGAGATTCTTAGGGGTAAACTTCTAGTTTCAAATAGTATTTAAGCTGTACAAATGTATAATCCCATTTGATTACAAGACATTTGCTTTGCTTAGACATCTTTTAAAAATGCAGTTTGAAATAATGAAAACTCCAATTGGAAGCTGAAACAGTTTAGTATTCTTAAAACTATCTCGAAACAATTCTACAGCTGTACAGAGTGATAAGAGTAGTCAACCAGGGGTGCCTGGGTGGCTCAGTCAGTTAAGTGTCTGCCTTCAGCTCAGGTCATGATCCCAGGGTCCTGGGATCGAGCCCCGCGTCGGGCTCCTTGCTCAGCGGGGAGTCTGTTTCTCCCTCTCCCTCTGCCTGCTGCTCCCCCTGCTTGTACTCTCTCTCTCTCTCTGTGTCAAATAAATAAATAAAATCTTTAAAAAAAGAAAAGAGTAGTCAACCATATAAGGAAGACATTCTGGATTAAACATCTATGTTATACAAAATAATCCTATGTTTTAAGCCCTGGTACTCAAGTGGATGATCAAATTAAAACAGAACAAAATTGCTGAACAATTATGATAATGTGAAATTAGCTCAATGATCTGCTGTATATTTTCACCAAATATTATCCAATGTGAATATTTTATGACTAAATAGACTTTGAAATCTTCAGGATGGTTACTAACTTATTAAGCCCTTAGGTGGTGTGTGTGTGTGTGTGAATAAATATGGCAAGATAGGGCTTGAGTTCAGGTGTTGTGGAGTGAAGCCAAGAGGGTATGCACAGAAAGAAGTGAGCAGAGGAAGAAAAAAGAAGGTAAACAGAGAAGTTGTGGTTTGAGATAAGTTTATGTAAATATTTCCAAACTGGGAAATCCCAGCTGAACTCTCAGTACTCTTCCTTCAACTCCGTATCTCTTCATCATGCTACACATGTTTTTTTTTTAAGATTGTATTTATTTGAGAGAGAGAGAATGAGAGACAGAGAGCATGAGAGGGAGGAGGGTCAGAGGGAGAAGCAGACTCCCTGCCGAGCAGGGAGCCCGATGTGGGACTCGATCCCAGGACTCCAGGATCATGACCTGAGCCGAAGGCAGTCGCTTAACCAACTGAGCCACCCAGGCGCCCCACTACACATGTTTTTATGTGTGTGTGTATGTGTGTGTGCATCTCTTGTTGTAATAAGTGACACAAATCTCCCAGAAATTGTTGTTTCAGAGATGAGGATGTACACTCGTGATGCTCCTGTGACTGCTGGCACCTATGCACATCCCTCTGCAAACCCAAAAAGTTGGTGAATATGCATGACAGAGCATCATTTTAACCATTCAGAAATAATCACATGTGTGTGGATGGTTATGTTTTAAAAACTGTTATTTTTGAATCTCTGTAACAGCAGCTAACCTCTGATTGAGGTAACTGTAATTACATCACTTACCAGGAAAATGTGAATTTTGTTTGATTTGAGACTTGATCATATTATAAATGCAAGTTAAAAATTCTCTAAGATAACCATGAAAAAAAGGTAAAAGAAATGGATTAAGGGATCAGTCCAAAAGAGTAAAAGAAAGGAAGAAACAACAACAAAAGTCTTCGAAAGAATACAAAAAAATAGATAATATAGGATCTTATTCACTATTTTTATCAGTGAAAAAAATCAGTGAAAAGAAAGCAGTAGAAATACTTTTTAAGAAAATGTTCACTAATACATAGGGTCTCAGACTGGATAAAACATAAAGTACAAAATCCAGCTCCTGTATGCTCTTTATAAGAATAATTATAGACGAGCTCCTATGCCAAACTCCCAAATTATGCAATTTTGGATAAGGTAATACATTATTGAAAATGGATTTGGGGGGCACCTGGGTGGCTTAGTCGGTTAAGTGTCTGCCTTCAGCTCAGGTCATGATCCCAGGGTCCTGGGATCCAGCTCCATGTCAGGTTCTCTGCCCAGTGGGGAGCCTGCTTTTCCCTCTCCCTCTGCTTGTTGCTCCCCCTGCTTGTGCTCTCTCTCTCTCTCAAATAAAATCTTTAAAAAAAAAGAAAATGGAGTTTGGTATAATTTCTATTTCTGATAAACGAATATAAAGGGCAGATAATTAGCAAAATACAAAGGAACTGAACTACATTATTGAAAAGTCATATTTATAGAGACCTGAACTTACATTAGTATTTTATAAAGCAATGTGAGAGATTAATAATTGACTATATACTAAGCAGGAAGACTCAAGGGGTCTGAGTCTTTGAATAACTGAACCAAAGCCAGGAAGTGACCCTCTTAATCTTCTTGTTTCATAAAGAAAATGAACAATATTGATTTATAAGCCATTGTTAATTGGATTTTCTAATATTTTCAGCCAAACTATTCCTAAAAATAAATGTACCAAACTCAGGATATGACATATTCTTCTGCTACAGCATATGCTTCTCTAAGTTGTATAGCAATTTCTGTAGGTTTTTGATATACCTAAGTATGTTAATATTAGTGTAATATTAATATTATACTTAATAAGTAAGCTTTAATAATTAATAAGTAAGCTTATTAATTTTTGCCTTTGGTTTTTGAGTGATTTTCCTTAAGTGCACTTTCGTCATTAGTTTACTTAGTGGCTATGAAGAAAACGAATATGCGTGTGTGCATGCGTGTGTATACACTGTGTGGCATTATGCTTGGAACACATATGTAGTATGAGTAGGAAAGAAACAGAAAAGAATCAGAAAGAGTTTCAATCTTTTAGGTAACAGTTTTAGGTGACAGCTTTTTATTTAAAGGACATAATGAAATCTGTTGAAAGGTTAGTGTTATTTAAAGCTATTACTATAGTTATGTTATTCTCTAAACATTTTCTTTTTAAAAATTGAAGAATTTTGGGGCACCTGGGTGGCTCAGTGGGTTAAGCGACTGCCTACGGCTTGGGTCATGATCTCAGGGTCCTGGGATCGAGCCCCGCATCGGGCTCTCTGCTCAGTAGGAAGCCTGTTTCTCCCTCTCCCACTCCCCCTGCTTGTGTTCCCTCTCTCGCTCTGTCAAATAAATAAATAATCTTTAAAAAAATTTAAAAAATTTAAAAAATAAAAATTGAAGAATTTTATTAAAATTCAGAAAGAGTTTTATAATGACTTCTGACACTATAATTAGAAAACATAAAAATTCCAACTATTACGCCAAACCTATGGACTCTGTATATTCAAATAATTTTTCTAATTTGAGAAGTGGTAGAGTCCCCAACCATAGAAGACTGTAACTGTCTGAGCTGGAATAATGGTGGAAGGATGATATTTCATCTCTTTCATTCTTCATTTTTTGAAGTTTCTACCTCAGACAGAGGAAATACCTCCTTCTACTTGCCTTATTTTCTTGGAAATCAAGTGCTGTATTTGTAAGCATTCATGAAGAGGGAGAAGTGATTGTTTTGGGTGAGAAAGGAGTATTGTATGAAATTAACAAACATGACTACATAAATAGCAATGTTCATGTAAGAAAACAGTGTGCTGCTTTTGCTTGCAATGTATACTTGTAATTCTCTGCTTAATTGTTAATTTCCGGGTAGACAGGATGGGCTGAATTGACTTGGCCACAAGGTGAGTGCATGGTGCATCTTTTAAAGAGTAATGAAATGTCTGTTGAGAATCATTTCCCTTGATGATACGAAGTTTCGACTGCTTGAGTTAAAGCAGTTATATCTATGCATTGTTTTTTTAAGACTTCAGGTAATTGTTTACTGTCTGTGTTCTTATATAAACAGATTTCATTTTACCCTGGGACTACAGAAAACATAATCCTTTTATTATCATAGAAAATGATTCTCTTTCCCTCAGGTAAGTGGCTTTCTTTTTTATGGGATGGCATGCATTTTTTTTACCATATATAATAATTGTGTGGAATGTTTTGTTATTTGCTTGTCCTTTTTTAAGTATATGGTAGATCACTTATATTTTCACTTTAATTTCTTTGAAGTTTTGAAATACTGAGAAAAAAATTGAATAGGCTAGTAACACACAGACAATTTGAATGGAATTTTTTGTTTGTTTGGCACTGGTTGGTGGTTTTCTTTATTCTCTTTTAAATCTGAGCACAGTTCCAAGACATTTTTTAATATTTCAGGACATGGACATATTGAAGAGTCCAGGATAATTGTGTTATAGAATTATTCACATTGTTTCCTCTGCATTGTTTCTAAAGTTAACTTGTCAGTTATGTTTTTTTTTCATTTTCTTTAAGCATATTTTTTTTACATAAAGGAGAGTCTTTAGTATAGTTCCAAATATAAGAGGATCTGCCCAGACTTTTTTTTTCATTTTCAAATACTGCTTTATTAAGATATAATCCACAAAAAGTACAATTCACCCATTTACATTATACAAGTCAGTGGATTTTAGTGTATTCACAGGGTTATGCAATCACCACTACAATGTATACATTTTATGTGTGAACATGTTTTTAATTCTCTTGAATATATACCTAGAAGTGGAATTCCTGGATCATATGGTAACTGCCTATTTAACATTTTGAGGTACTGCCAAACTCTTTTCCAAAGTAACTGCATTATTTTACCACTTCAAAACCAATATATGAGGGTTCCAATTTCTCCACATCCTTGCCAACACTTACTATCTTGTAGAGACTAGCTATCCTGGTGAGTATGAAGTAATATGTCATTGTGGTTTTGATTTTTATTGTCCTAGTGACTAATGATGTTAAGCATCTTTCCATGTATTTTTTGGCATTTACATATCTTCTTTGGATAAATGTCTTTTTAAATTATTTCCCATTTTTATTTATTGTTTTTTGCTTTTTTATTGTTGAGTTGTAAGAGTTCTTTATATACTTTGGAACTATATCCCAATCAGATTTGCACAAATTTTCTTCCATTTTTGAGTCGTTTTTTTTCTTTTTTGATAATGCTCTTTCAAGCACAAAAGTTTTACACCCTAATTAATCATAATTAATTACAATTTATATGTGTTTTCTTCTGTTGCTTTTACTTTTGTTGTCATGTCTAATAAAATATTGTAAAATCCAAAGTCCTGCGAATTTACTCTTAAGTTTTCTTTTAAGAGTAGCTCTTACATTTAGATACTTGATCTGTTTTGAGGAATTTTTTGCATATGGTCTGAGGCAGAGGTCTAGTTTAATTATTTTACCTAGATATCTTCTTTGTACAACTCTTAAATTTTTTTGTGAAACTTATTCCTAATTATTTTATTCTTTTTAACGTTATTGGGGCAGAGTTGCTTTTATAAATTTATTTTCAGATTGTTCATTGCCAGTATATAGAAATACAACTGATTTGTCTTTTGATTCTACAAAATTTTAAAAGCTACATCACATTTATACTCTAATTAAACATAAATTGTTTATATCATCCCCAGCTTTTAACACCAAGTTCTCATGTGTACAACTACAGTCTTGTGATAAATAATTTATTTTACACTTTTAATGTCTAGGTTTTTCACTTTATATTTCCAGGTTTCTTTCTTTTAACTTCTGAACCACTAAGGAAAATTTCAACAAGTTGTGAGTGACTCAGCCCCTCTGCTCCCAACAAGGTGGCTCAGGTAAAATAATCATGTACATCTGACCTTTACAATGTAATACTCCAGTGATTGCCAAAAGGCCAGTTCAGTGCTTTACTGCGCTGCTGCACTTTCACAAGTAATACTCAGGAGTTGACATTTATAAAACTGCTGGTGTACTCTAGAGACATCCTGATAGCTGAGATGTTATATGAATCTATCTTTATCATGATAATGGATATGTAAGTGTGTTAGAGAATAACACTTTTAAAATGTTCTGAAAGAAAAGAGACATTTTTTCACTCAGTTCAAGGGATAACTTAAGAATAAATACAATTGCATAAATTTGTTTTTTGCTGTAAATATAAAAATTTTATATTCATTTTACTCAAAGTAACCATTTAAGCAAATAAGCAAGAAAAAATCTACAAAAAATATCAAAGGCAAATGTCAAATACTTTTTTAGTAATACACCTCTGTCAGTGCTTTTTTCCACTTCCTCTATAGTATTACTTAGATAATGTTTATTTGGCAATAATTTTCCTCAAAAAAGGCAGTTGTGAGATATTCCATGTGCAGCTAAAACAAGCAAACAAAAACCTTACCAAAATGATTTCTGCGGGCTTCACTGAGACAAATTATTCTAATATGTTCCTATATATTAATAAATTCAAATGAGAAAATAAGTGAAATATTATATAAAATATAATGAATGCTTTTAGCTATAATATCCAACCCAGAACATTTTCAGTCATCATGTGCTGTGCAAAGGTTTAACCATCCTTGTGAATTTCTTCAAAATTACAATTAAGCAGAATTTAATTTTAGGATATACATTTTATCTATTATTTATATCTATATTTTAATGTGTTTTTTAAGAATTACAATATCTGTATCCAATTGTTTACATTACGAGCACCACTATAGTTCTCATTTTTAAACTTTGATACACATACAATAGAAATCATATTTTCATTTAGAAGATTCTTCCTGAGTTCAAGTAGGTATTTTTATAATATTTATAATTATTTTTGTTATTTTAATTAATATATATTCAGAAAATATTCAAGATCATATTTCATCCAATTTAAAAATTAGTGAAATTTGCTGATACTGCCATAGAAAATGTGAAAATTTTGTTTTGTTTACTCTTTCTACAACTCCACCTATAATGTATTTTGAATAGACACTCACATAGACACACTTACAGATAAATACATTTTTAAAAATGAATTCAAATTGTATTGTAGACCCAAAGGAAAGAGCTAAAACTATAAAAATTTCTAGAGGATGATATGGGAAAATTTGCATGATGTTAGTTCACTTACAGCATGGGCCATAAAATATAAAATTAATAAATTAGACTTTATTGAAATTAAAACTTTTAAGAAAATGCAAATTCAAGCACAGACTGGGAGGAAATATTTGTAAATGAACTACCTTATAAGGAACTTGTGTACAGAATATATAAAGAACACTCAAAACTCAGGATTAAGTAAATAACTAATCCAATTAAAAATTGATCAGATAGTTTACTAGAGAAGAAATACACATGGCAAATAATCATATTAAAAGATGTTCAGCGTCATTATGCATTAATGAAATGCAAACTAAACACACTTGTTAAAATGACTAAAAATACAGGCAATACTAAGTACTGGTAAAGGATGTGGAGAAATTGGAACTCTCATAATGTTGAGGAAATATAAATGCAAAACTGTACATCCTTTTTGTAATAGTTCAGCAGTTACTGATAAAGTTAAACATACACTCATCTTATGATCCAGTAATCACACTTCTAGAAATGTAACCAAGTAGTATAAAAACCTATGTTCACACAAACCTGTACATGAATGTGTATAGAGACTCTATTAATAATTACTAAAAACTTGGAATCAACCACATGTCCCTCAACTATGATACATCCAAATCCCAATAATAGAATACTATTCTAAAAAAAAAAAAAAATAGAATACTATTCTTCCACAATAAGGAATAGACAATGGACGATGGACTGTGGGTATGTGACAATAGAATGAATTTCAACTACATTTTGCTAAATGAATGAATCCAGATTCAAAATGCTACATATTCTATGATTTCATTTATATAGCATTCTTCCAAAGACAAACCTTAGAAACAGGTAACAGGTCAATGTTTGCCAGAGTCTGGAAGAAAGTGGAGGGATTGACTGGAAAAAGATATGAAAAATTTTTTGGAATGATGTGCCTCTCTAATTCTGAATTTATTGGTAGCTATAAGACTGGTAAAGATTGACACAACTGAACACTTAATACAGTGAATTGTACTCTATGTAAATTATGGCTTAAATTTTAAAATGAAAAAATCTATATTCAGCACTTCATACAAAGGCCAGCATGTGGTAAGTGCTCAATCGATATAACCTAATAATATAATTGTTATTGCTTGCACAAAAATATATAAAAATGAATAAAGATGTAAAGATTACAAAATAGAGAAGCATCATCAAACAATTCTGATAAATTACTTTGCTGTCTTTCACTCTTTCCTCACAAACCTCCTTTCTGAAACCAATCTTTAAAATTGAGAAAGAGTATTTCTCCGATGTGCATTTTAATTCACCATTTGAATAAAATTATACCTTGCCCCAGGCATGTAATCTGTCATCAACATAAAACTGATTTAAAATATATCTAAGTAGAACGTGAACACATAGCTTTTTGGGGTTACATTTATTCACAGATTTCTTGTGCCTTCTTAATATTTTTGTAATATCATATTCATTGTTTAATCAAAATACCTGTAGAAGAATTAACTTGTGAGTTAAATCTAAAAATAATTGAATATTCTTTAAAACATCTTCTTAAGCAATATTCAGTATCTTTTAGGCTTTAAATGAAAGCTGAACCTATTATTAAGGTACATGATTTTTCAAAGTATGACACAAATGCTAAAAGTGATATTGATTGTTTTTACTTACTCAGTTTCCAAATTTTTAAATTCAGATCTATAAAACCTCAAGATAAATGCTCTATAGCAGTAAAAGTTTACTATGTAGTAATAATAACTTCTCAATGTGTAATCTATAGCAATAATAGAAAAATTATTTTGTATCATTTAACCTTAAAATAAATATTAAATGCATTTTGAATAAGAAGATACTTTAGTTTTTTTTTAAATAGTATTATCATGACATATTTTCTGCCTTTTTGGTTTTGACTCATTTATGTCTTATATTTAAAATGGGTTTCATCCAAATCCAACAATACATGTAAAAAATCATTCACCACAATCAAGTGGGATTTATTCCTGGGCTGCAAGGGTGGTTCAATATTAGGAAATTGATCAATGTGGTGCATCACATTAATAAAAGAAAGAAGAACCATATGATCATTTCAATAGATGCAGGAAAAGCATTTGACAGAGAACAACAACCATTCATGATAAAAACCCTCAACAAAGTAGGCTTAGAGGGAACATACCTCAACATAATAAAGGCCATATTTGAAAAATCCACAGCTAATATCATCCTAAATGGAAAAAAAAAACTGAGAGCTTTTCCTCTATGGTCAGGAAGAACAGAGATATACACTCTGACCACCTTTATTTAACAGAGTAGGGGAAACCTTAGTCATGGCAATCAGACAACAAAAAGACATAAAAGGCATCTAAATCGGCAAGGAGGAAGTATAACTTTCTCTATTTGCAGATGCCATGATACTATATATAAAAAACCTGAAAGACTCCACCAAAAAACTGCTAAAAATTCAGTAAAGTCAAAATCAAAGTACAAAAATCTGTTGCATTTCTATACACCAATATGAAGCAGCAGAAAAAGAAATCAAGGAATCAATATGATTTACAACTGCACCCAAAACAATAATCTTCCTAGGAATAAACCTAATCAAAGAGGTAGAAGACTTGTACTCTGAAAACTATAAAACATTGATGAAAGAAATTGAAGATGACACAAAGAAATGGAAAGACATTCCATGCCCTTGGATTGGAAGAACAAATACTGTTAAAATATCCATACTAACCAAAGCAAACTGCACATTTGATGCAATCCCTATCAAAAATACCACCAGCATTTTTTATAGAGCTAGAACAAATAATCCTAAAATTTGTACAGAACCACAAAAGACCCTGAATACCAAAATAATCTTGAAAAAGAAAAGCAAAGCTGGAGGCATCATAATTCTGGATTTCAAGTTGTATTACAAAGTTGTAGTTATCTAAACAGTATGGTACTGTTATGGAACCTGGACTGGATCGCCTGACGGAAGAACCAAGCTGCACTTGGAGATCTTGGAGGATAGATGGTTTATTTAACACCAGCAGGCTCAGCCCTGGGGCAAGGACTGGGACTCTCTCATTGGCTCGGTCAGCCATCTTAGGACACAGATTTTCCTTATCAGTACTAGCACAAGAAATAGAATGGAAAACCCAGAAAGGAACCCACAACTATATGGTCAATTAATCTTTGACAAAGCAGGAAAGAATATGCAATGGGAAAAAGAATGTTTCTTCAACAAAAGGTATTGGGAAAATGGCAGCAGCATGCAAATGAATGAAACTGGATCACCTTCTTATACCATACATAAAAATAACTTCAAAATGGACTGAAGACCTAAATGTGAGACCTGAAACCATAAAAATCCTAGAAGGTAACACAGTAGTAATTTCTTTGACATCAGCCCTATCAACTTCTTTCCAGATATGTCTCCTGAGGCAAGGGAAACAAAAGCAAAAATAAACTATGAGAACTGCATCAAAATCAAAAGCTTCTACACAATGAAGGAAACAATCAACAAAACTAAAAGGCAACTTACAGAATGGGAGAAGCTTTTACAAATGATAAATCTGATAAAGGGTTAGTATCCTAACCTATCTAAAGAGATATATATATCTTTATATAGATATATATCTTTATATATATATATATAAAGAACTTATAAAACTCAATACCCCCAAAATGAATAATCCAATTAAAAAATGGGCAGAAGACATGAATAGACCATTTTCCAAAGACATACAGATGGCCAACAGATACATGAAAAGATGCTCAACATCACTCATCATCAGGGAAATGCAAATCAAAACTACAATAAGATATCACCATACACCTGACAGAATGGCTAAAATTAACAACTCAGGAAACAACAGATGTTGGCAAGGATATGGAGAAAGGGGAACCCTCTTGCACTGTTTGTGGGAATGCAACCTGGTATGGCCACTCTGGAAAACAGTATGGAGGTTCCTCAAAAAGTTAAAAATAGAACTTACCCTACAACCCAGCAATTGCACTACTAGGCAATTACCCAAAGAATACAAATATACTCATTTGAAAGATGCATGCACTCTGATGTTTATAGCAGCATTATCTCCAATAGCTAAATTATGGAAATAGCCCAAGTGTCCATCAACTCATGAATGGATAAAAAAGCGGTGGTTTATATACCTAATGGAATATTAGCCATAAAAAAGAATGAAATCTTGCCATTTGCAATGACATGGATGGAGCTAGAGAGAGCATTATGCTAGGTGCAATAAGTCAGTCAGAGAAAGACAAATACTATATGACTTCACTGGTCATGTGGAATTTAAAAAACAAAACAAATGAGCAAAAGGACCAAAAGAGAGAGAGGGAGAGAGAGAGAGGCAAACCAAGAAATAGATTCTTAACTATAGAGAACAAAGTGATGGTTACCAGAAGGAAGGTGGGTGCGGTATGGGTTAAATAGGTGGTGGGGATTAAAGAGTCCACTCATTATGATAAGCACTGGGTGTTGTATGGAAGCGCTGAATCACTATATTGTACACTTCAAACTAATATTACACTACATGTTAACTAATCAGAATTTAAATAAAAACTTAAAAAAATAAAGTGGGTTTCTTATTTAAAATGTGTAGTTCAGTCTTATTTAATTTATTCATTTGGCATCTTTTTTTTTTTAATTTTATTATGTTATGTTAGTCACCATACATCATTGGTTTTTGATGTGGTGATCCATGATTCATTGTTTTCGTATAATACCCAGTGCTCCATGCAGTACATGCCCTCCTTAATACCCGTCACTGGGCTAACCAATTCCCCCTCTCCCCTCCCCTCTAAAACCCTGTTTATTTCTCAGAGTCCATAGTCTTTCATGGTTCATCTCTCCCTCCAATTCCCCCTGCCCATTTTTCCCTTCCTTCTCCTAATGTCCTCCATGTTATTCCTTATGTTCCACAAATAAGTGAAACCATATGATAATTGACTTTCTCTGCTTGACTTATTTCACTTAGCCTAATCTCCTCCAGTCCCATCCATGTTGATGTAAAAGTTGGGTATTCATCTTTTCTGATGGCTGAGTAATATTCCATTGTATATATGGACCACATCTTCTTTATCCATTTATCTGTTGAAGGGCATCTTGGCTCTTTCCACAGTTTGGCTATTGCGGACATGGCTGCTATGAACATTGGGGTGCATATGGCCCTTCTTTTCACTACATCTGTGTCTTTGGGGTAAATACCCAGGAGTGCAATTGCTGGGTCATAGGGTAGCTCTGTTTTTAAATTTTTGAGGC